>NC_136621.1:27515424-27844241 GCF_933228915.1 Telmatherina bonti
CATATATATATATATATATATATATATATATATATATATATATATATATATATATATATATATATATATATACATATATATATATATATATATATATATATATATATATATATATATATATATATATATATATATATATATATATATATATATATATATATATATATATATATATATATATATATATATATATTGGGTTTAATTTTCCCATCAGTGCTCTGGCTATGTTCTGATTTCATTAAGTTTTGTCTGAGTATATCAACAATTCTATATTCCAAAGGGAATTTTTTTTACTTTAAGTACTACTTCTGCTTGCTTAATATACAAATTTTCTGTACTGGTATTCAGGGCTTTGTCATATCTTCCTTGAGTGCATTTTGTTAACTTCTTCTCCTTTCCAACATTTTCTCTTGCACATCCTCTGGTAGCAAACTCTGGAATATCCCTGTTTGAAGTCCAGACCCACAGTGGCCTATAATTGGAAAGGGAGTGTGTGGGGACACTTGTAATGTGATGGCCATAACAAAAAAACTAGCGTTCAGTCATGCCGTCTGTGGGAGCTCTTGTCTTCCAACAAAATCAGTGTGTGTTCCTGGTCCCACTGAGGCCAGTGCAAGTCCACATTAGCAGAACTAATTACTGTTCATATTAAAAGTTAATTTGTTAGTACTTCAGTGCCCTTCCTCACCCCACCCCATCTCCCCTTTCATTCCATCTCTCTCTATACCAGTGTCACTTCATTGGGGGAGTTACCATGAGTCTGGAGTGTTTCATTAAGCATTAGCAATCAGCATGCTCCACAAGGCTCAAATCACTGAATTTACTGACTCTAAGAGAGATTCCAGGGCAAGTGACCTATTATCCACTGGTATAATCTTTTGGTTTGTGTTACAGTAACTACAGTTGCCAAACATTTCTTAGTTGAATTTGCTCCACTCCATGAGATAAAATATCATATTCATCATTCATATTTACATGTGAAACGGTAGCATTGTTTTAAGTGATGGCAGAACATTATTAAATAAATAAATAAATAAATAAAAGCCCACTCATGGTCTTTGGTCACACAGCTCCAGTCTGACAGCACTAAATTCAGCCCCACCTGACATATTGTCTACTGCTTGGCAGGAATCTGTACACCAACCTGATAGATGTGCGTGCACTCACAGCCTTCCCCTTATTGACAACACAGGGGTGAAGTCTTCAAGCTGGGCTGCAGCTCTGAGCTGATGTGAGGAGACAGGCTCTAGGAGAGGAGCTGAGGGGGTGTCGACAGGCTGAGGCTGTGGGGAATCGACCATAGAAGCTCCCAGTTAGGTGGGGGGTACAGTGCAGCTGTTTCCTCCAACCGGGCAACTGATGAGTCATTGCATGAGAAACGAGTGGTAGTCACAGGATGGAGGAGGGTAAATATAACAGCGATTCAACCAATATGCCCCCATTTCAATGAACACAAATCATTTGCCTCAATAATGACTAATCACAATATTATAATATTGGTTTGGTTTGTTTTGGCCACCCAGAAAAGCCATATTGTGCTGGTAACGATCTCTAAAAAAAAGCAAATGTTTTCTAAAAACACAAACTGCTTACAAAAGTTTTTTCAGCTTGAGTATGATGATTAAAAACTTTCTGATTGTGCATCAATGCAGAGTAAATGATTATTCATCACAGAAATCACTAGATTTGTTAATATGGAAATTAATTTTGCATTTTTTTCCATGACAACAAGCTTAATTTACAGCAAATTGTATTTCAATTGTGGCTTTCTTTTGTGACTGCAGCATGCATTGTGCAATCAGCTGATAGAGTTAACACAGATTTTCCAGTGTGCAGTTGTCTCAGAATCTATTTTAAGGCAAATCACGACATTCTCCTGTTCTGAAATAAGTCCCTTTTCCTGTATCTGTGTCTCCCTCATTCATCCTTGCAGGAGCCTTCCTACAGGTGTGAGCACAGATTCTGTCTAAAGAAATCTTTCTATCTATCTATCTATGTATCTATATATATATATATATATATATATATATATATATATATATATATATATATATATATATATATATATATATATATATATATATATATATAAATTTATAAAACTTAAATATTGGACTATGTCAAAGGAGGTAGATATATTATAAGAGCTTTATCTGTTTACACACCCTTTTAATTAAAATGTTTGTTTGCATATATTGCCATATTTATAAAAATTGGTATCATTCTGCAATGAACTGCCGAGCTGTCCAGGGTGGACCCTGCTTCTCTAATGACTGGGATAGACTCCAGCTTCCCAGCGACTCTGTTTTGGATTAAGTGGTTCAGAAAATGGAAGGGTGGATGTAAATGTTATTGTTTGCAAAAGGGAGCAAATTTAGAAACAAATGGAGGACAACCTTATTCGTGCCTCAGTGACTTAAAGATAGATTTTTATTGGACACAAGTCCAGATGAATATGTAAATGTGTAAATGTCTATTTGGACTCAACAATACTCATTACTTTTGGCAAATGGATTGCCGTAAAAAAAAAGATTTAACACAAGTTAAAACAACAGCATTGCCAGTCATTTAATCTCTCTAGATACTTATCACTAATGTTGTTCTCTGGCTGATGTTCAACAGGTTTTTATTTTGTCTTTATTACACATGAATTACAAGACACAAACATCTTCTACAAATGGAATAAAATGTTTAACATCTTCTAGTACTTTTTGTGACTTGTGGTCCATATATGCTTTGTATGAAAGGATGCGTGTAAATGTATATGTGTGTGTATGTGGTTGTTTTTCTTACATATTTGAAGCATTTTATTCCCATCAAGCTTAAGTAAATGAGACCTCCCAGGGTCATATTAAACTTGAAATCTTTAGTAGTAATTAGATTTAAATTACATTTAATAAATCCAAAATGTCTTGAACTTAAGCTTGATAACTACAACATTTTGACATGAATCAATGTAACTCAAGAAGAACTTCTGGAAGCTGCCTGATCCGCCTGCCAGAGAATCAGTCTGCCAGGAGTAAATTATGATCAGATATGACAAACTTTTGATGGCCATCATTAAGGAGGACACCATGCATGCACACCTTAGAAATTAAGCAACAAGGTGACCGCTTGTATCATCGGAGAATGGAGCCAAGTCCAAGACTTGATTAGAAACAGGTTGTGAACCATCATGGAAGAAGAGGCCATATGCCTGTCTGAGGAAGAAGCTTACAGATCTAACTACCAGAGAAGTAATTTGGGTCCATGTTCACCCAATTTGATGACATCTATAGTCGAATGAAGGCTGAATGTTCTCCATAAAATTCCACCTTCAGCTGCGTCATGTTACTGTCCTTTTCTAAGCAAAACCACATGCTGTCACAAACAAGCCAACTAGCCGACTAAACATAAGCAGCTATTAAAGGTATAGTTGGTAGTTCTGCTCAGAGACATTTCTTTTTTACTCTGGGTGAAGTGGTTCCTCATCCTGATAATGGTCTGTCCATTTTGTAATCATGAACATAAAGAAATATATTTAGACCCCTCAGTTTACTGTAAATCTGTAAAAACTCTGACCAATCCAAATGTTTGGACCGAAATGGAGTTGTTAATTTCTGATATTTTGTAAGCTTCTTCTCCCAGCTCCCCTCCTGCAGCGTACACCTGATAGTCACACCCTGAACATAAATAGCTGGTTAGGATAAAAATACAAAGAAACTTGGATGGCAAACATGGCTGAGAAAATGCAGGAAGGATTTCCCCGACCTGGCTCGTTTTATTTGCCTTCTCCTGCTAAACAGCCGAGAAAGAGAACATCGTTGGTGGAAAAAACTACTAATAAAGAAGCCCTGGATCACGCAAGGAGCAAAACCAAAGGCGGAGGAGCCAAGACAGGGTGCCACTTTCGATTCTTACTAGCTCCCCAACATTACCTACCACAGCTTTAAACAATCTTTTGTGTGAGAATCCTGCAAAACAGAGAGATCGTAATCAAATTATGTATTTTATAATTTTCATTCTTTGCAAGACAGGTGTTCCCATCATGCAGCTGAGTTACATGATGGGAACGCTCCATATTGTTCTACAGAGCATCACTGATACACATGCATAAGGAAAACCTTACTAAAGAACAGAATGAAAGAATCGCTCTGACACAGAATTTACCCACTATCGTCATAATACAGATGCTTCATGTCAGTTGAAACAACACAATGTACAGATTCAAGGTCAGAGCATGGAAAAAAAATCTCACATTACATTCTCATTACACTTCTGCAAGCATAATGTTTTTATACTAATAATCAAATCTAAATGAATACAAATTATTAATCAGGTTTCTGGTCATATCTACCTTTCAAACCTTATTTAAATTTGGGTGCTGGATTCTAATATTGCTCAGGTTTGAAAACAACAAAACCTCAAAACAGTTTTGTCATCGCCTGCACTATTATATGCCAATACCATGGACGGGCACCATCAATGCTGAAAGGTGTATACAGGTTTCATAGCAACATATAAACTAAAAACAGGGAACAGGGAAAACACAATTACAGCGACATCCACTGGAAGATTCATTCATCCAGTGTCTCTGCAAAGATACTGGATTTGTGTTGCATGTCAGTCATGTTGTGGGGACCAACCATTTTCATGAAGGCAGATTAAGGTCATTTTTTGACTAAAAGTTGTTTTGTTAAAGGTCATGTCCTCCAGAACATAATAAGTCACTGTAATACCACCTGAAGAGACGTGAACACGATGGTGTGAAGTGACAGGTGGAGAGAGCCTCACCGTTTCCTCAAATACATCCCTGTATCAGCTCAGCAGGGAGGTGGTTAATCTCAGGTGGGCTGAGTCCACAGTGGTTTGTGCTTAATTAATGGCATGCCATCTGTCTGTCTCCAAAGGAGGGAGACCACCAACTGGTAAGCTTTGATCTCACCTGTCACCTGTCTACAGATATGTGTCTGCATCTCTGTATATCATCACTAAGTGTTATCATGTACTTGTTTGTCCTCTCCTCATTACTGCCGAGCTGTTGTAGAAGAGTCCAACATCAGCATTTGAATCACTTTAATAAACACATAATGATTCATTCAAATGATGGTTTTATTGGATTGCTTTAAAGACCAGTATTATTATTCCCTTTAAAGCAAACATACCCTTTTCTGTTTTATAATGGCATGTGGCTGCTTGATGTGTCAGCAGCAGATTAGTATTATTATCTCACTCAGTTTCTTTTGGTTTCACTGCAATTTATGTCTTGTTACACTTCCGGTGCATCTTGCAGAGAAAGAGTAAAGCACACTTATGAACATCTTATTTAAAACAGCACAAAACAAAGATCACTTTTACCCATCATGAGGTTAAAACTTGACACAAACTAAATAAATGCCAGATATTTTCAAAAGCCACAGTCAGGTCAGCTTTTCCAGGTGATCAAGTTCTAAATATTTAAATCTTCAGTAGCAGATGACATAATGAGTGACTTGTTTAATAATATTAAAATTACATTTTCACTTTAGTGTGAAATGTGAAGCTGTCAGTGTTTAAAAGGCTGAATAACCACAACATTTGTTCTGAGTAACTTAGGATTTTACTGCATTTCAAGCATGTATGGGCTGTGTGCACATTATGCACAGCAACAACAGAAACAAATCTCAGCAGGTTGCATGGAGCAATAGGTCAGGAGATTAGATGGTCTTTCAGTGAGTCCCAGGATACATTTGTGTTGGCACTGCTGTAAAATGTTGCTAAAGACAAGAGAATTACATTGATCTGACATTCATATATGACAATTCTATAATAGATATCTGCAAATATTGTCAAGTGGAAGATGCATTTTATCTTTGTACGCTCATTTGACTTCAGATCAGTGTGAGAATTGTCAGCTTGGATACATTCCTGTCTACGAGTCTTGAACTAAAGATTTAGTCATGCTGTGTGTTTCTGGTTGACTCACAACCAACACAATCTTATAATATGTCAACACATGAAGAGTGGATTCACTACACTGAAATTTTGTTTTTATAGAAAACCAACAAATTATGGACCACCATTTCAAATATTCCAACACCATACACAAGCATGCACATGTGTGTATATTGTCAGATTAAATTAGATTAGATTAGATTAAAATAGAATAGATTATATTAATTTTTATCGTCATTACTCGTATCGAGGTACTGGGCAACAAAATATAGTTTAGTATTTAATTGGAAATGTGAAAGCAGCAAGTGCAGATATAATAGATTGAAATAATAAATGAACAATATGGACACTGTATGTTATGTCAGTAATTTTAAAGTGAAAAACATCCGTGTTTGTATAAACCTTATACAGATGGATATGTGCCTTAAATCCAGTAGACTACAGGTAGCAAGTACGGACATAATTTCCAAGAGGAAATGTACAACTGATAAGTTATGCTTGACAAAAATTCAAGTGAATGACTTTAAAGGGGTGCTATTATGGTATTTGGAGTTTTCTGAGCTTTCTACAGTGTTACAGTGTTGAATCCTCATCAGACATGTGAATGGCACCGTTTTTTTTATCACCTAAACGCATGTTTGAGTTTGAGTTCCAGCATGCTCTCCGTTCGGTTTCCATGGTGACGAAAAATGCGTCGTTTTAGAGAGTTTTTTCTACTTGGAAATCCTTGTGACGTCCCGGGGGATAAGGTTTGGTGATTGGTTACCTTCTACTGGTTAACAAGGGCATGTACAAATACATCAGGCGGGTGGAAAACGTCGGATAAAGTTATTTTGAATGATGGCTGGTGAGTTTACCAAAGAGAGACATCCTGCTGCATTCGTTGCTGTGGGTTGCTGTTTTCCACTTTGTTTTCAGGGTCTGATTCAGGTTCCAACATGTAGGGCTGTATGCTATGTGTTGACATTGTATTTTGTTTTTTTTATTGAGTTCATATGAGCCTAATCCTTCTGTTTATGAGACGTTACAATGACGGCGAAAGCAGTTGCGGAGCGCACTCCCGATGTAGTGCAGTGGCGGGAGGCGGGGCTTAATGCGGAAGAGTCTCAATCCACTCGTTTTGCCCACAGGCTGATCTGACAGCCTACGGAGAGGGTCGGTCTGAAGTAAATAAAGAGATTTGAGACAATAATTCCATCAATTCCAGCCCTTCTGGGCTCAGAAATAAAAATAAATTAGCCTGAAATGCACATAATAGTTCCACTTTAAATAGTGCATAAATATAGATGGTAGCTACCTAAGTGTTGCTAAACTGGTGTAACACTATGTAGTAGTAGTGTGTATGTATGCAGGACAGTCCAGTAGCACAGTTGGAGTGGAGTACATTCTTGATCCGAGAAGGAATGAGGAGGTGAGGGGTGTATAGTGGTGTGTAGGGTTTAGCAAGAGTTCAGTAAAGACACAGTTCCAGGAAAGATGCTATATTCCTCAGTCTGCTGGTCCTTGTCCAGAAGCGCCTGAAGCGCCTGCCTGAGGGCAGGAGAGAAAACACCTGACTATGACAAGGGTCGGAGGAGTCCTTAAGAATACTCCCAGCTTCATACACACACCTTTTTTCCTGAATGTCCTCAATGATTGGAAATGGGGTTCTGATGATGTATTGGGCAGTTTTCACTACTTGCTGCAGTGCCTTGCACTCTGCAGTCTAGGATGCTTAATACTCTCAATCACAGTTCCCCAGGATGGCTGAAGACAGACAATCTGTCTTCAATGTACCCTGGAAGAAGAGGTGCCATTTAAAACACTATTTTTTAATTGTTGTTGCAATTGAAACTATTGTTCTATAAAAATGTAAAGAGGCATTGATGTAATCTAGTGCCAATTCAGCCACACATGCATTGCAAAGACTGGACACTAACGGTGGATAATGAGATTTGATTCCAAATTACTCTGAAGTGTTTGATGGGATTGATAGAGGAGTGCTGTATAATGTCATTAAACTGGACTTTCTTGTTTCCAGATAGGGAATTCGTGTTGAAACAGGATAAGCCTAAACTGTTGTTACAAAGATGTGAGCACACTATTGCCTGAATGACACAATTGAAAGATGCAACAAGAATTTGTCGTAATTTTGGTCTAATTGTAACCATGAAAAACAGTTCAATCAGAAAAGTATGAAATCAATTTAAAGAAATTGTATGAACTTCTCCACATATGCAAAAATCTAACAGCATGATTAACAGCACGATGTTATCGCCCTCTGTTGCCTCTCTTATCCATTAAAAGAGTAAGTTAAAGCACAGCATCTGTAATCTCGTCACTGATCTCCATGACGACTGTCTGCTGTCACTGCTACAGCTGACGCGTCCCTTTTAAAAGTCAAGGTGAAGTGTCGGTGTCTTGCAGGGAGGGGGAAAAGCCACAGATCACCAAGCCGGCATCTTGAAACTTACTCAACAGCAGTTGTAAAACATGTGCGGCTCGCACTGCCGCCCTCCCTCACATGAGAAAGCTCGAGGAGGCAGGTGGTGAGTCAAAGTCAGCGTGTCCCCATTTTAGCATTACTTTCCAACCTGTTGATTGTGATGTGAATAAGTGGAAGAATGAGCTGCTTTATCATAATGCATCGCCTCTTGGATATAATAATATTCTTTTGATTGTGTAAAAGTGACTTGATTAAGCATCTACAGGACAGTGAACTATAAATGAACATAAAACCCCATTATTCTCTTCACTAATTAAATCCTGTTTATATCCTGTAGAGTTCATTTACGCATATCTATCAAGGCTTTATCACACAGTAAGTAATTAAGTTTAATGTAAAGTACATACTGTAAGTAAGCAGCCCATATATTGTAGTTCACATTACACTGAGTTAATTATGTTTTGCAAAATACTGCAAAAATCAAACTGTGGAAACTAAGCAGAGGGGGTACATATAATTTCGTGGTAAACTGCCAAATTTTTGAGCTTCTCACTAATTTTGTCTTTAGAAATGAATCAAGAATAGATGGCAAGCTGTGAATACAGGGAATGACAAAGGCTGATGTAGAGCTCTCCATTCCTCAGCACAATTTGTAGTGATTGTTTTCATATTAGAAGACTTAGACTTAGATTTAGACTTAGAAGTCTTCACATATTAAATATATGCATTTTTGCATTTAGCTTATCTGGTAAAAAAAAAAACGAAAAAAAAAAACCAAAACTCCATTTAACTGCAGTTTATTGAACTTTTTAGATCAACACGTCATCTACATTTTAACAGTACCTTGTGGGGTTCTAGATCACAGTATTCTGGATTGATATTTAAGTAACTGGGTACCAATTTAGCCTGTTTTTTGTACATAGGATGTTGACTAACCAAGCAAAACTGAGACTGAAGTCAGAGGTCAGAGGCCAGAGGACGACCATGAGGCACCATTTGAAATTTTTCTAATGGTGAACATGTCTGAAGTGGAAAATAATCAATTAGTCTGTAATGTCTTGAGAAATTAGTCACTGATCAGTTTTTATCTCGTTTGTAATGTGTTTTATTGTCCAACATTAGTCATTATTCTGCTGTGTTGTAAAAATAATTGTGGTATCATTAGTAGTAAAGGCTGGAAAAAGATAGTACAGAAAATCCAGTTCATTTTTAAAGGTTTGAAAATAACACAGTGACCATTCTCTGATCATTTCTGATTGATTATCAGTCTTACATAATCAGACTTACATTATCAGACTTTCATCAGACAGCCTTGATGAAATGAATGTAATGAATTTCGTTTCAGTGAAATCTTTATTTATCTATTTATTGATTCTGGGATGATGAAAGCGTGTGAAGAACAGGCAGAGACATACTTCTTTCCAGAAGTAATGATTACAGTAGGAAATCTTCACATTTTTCCCATTGGATGAATTTTGAATCTGGACCAGTGGTTTTGTAATATTGTACATTATAGAGACATCTTGCTCCATAGCACTGTTGGTTTTTTTTTTGTTTTTTTTTGATGGATGTGACAACAGTTCGGAGTTTGTAATATTGCAAAACATGAGGCTGAGGCCACATTTATCATGGTGTTCGGATGTGGATGACACAGCGCAAGATCTTTTCATTTTATTTTGCTTTTGTATCCCTGTTTGAACAGACAGACTGTGGCTCTGCAGGTGGATAGATTGTAACCCAGTTTTCTCATGAGTGACTCTGTTGTTGTCATATTTATATCTCTGCAGCACCCCGCCAGACTTCATTTGAATTTACAAAATGCACAGGTAGTGTGTTTTATCAAACTTAAGTTTTATTTATTAGTGGTTAAAATAATTTTGCTTTTTATAATATTTACTGCTGGTAAGTGAGATCAAACGTTTTAAGAATGTATTAAGGAAATTTGCTTAAAGTAGAAAAAAACCTAAATTTGTACATTCATCATTACTGATATGAAAGATTGGGTTAGTTGTATTTATTTAAAGACATATTATTATAACCAATGATTGTCACGCTGTGTTTAAATTACATTTAAAGCTGAATGCAAATTATTTTGGTTACTAAAACTTTTTAAAAAAGCGTCACCCTTGATAAATAAATTTAGACAGACAGTATATATAAAAAGGAAACTGCAGTCAATTGCTCTGAAAATCAGTAATTGAGAAAAAAAAAAAACAGCAAAAAAAAAAAAAAAAAAAGAAAAACATTATTTCTCAGCGGTTGTAAAACATAAATGAACACATCCACAACTGCTGCATTTGTTGCAAGGGATTTATGAGGCTTTTTCTGCTCTGACAATGGACCTTGAAGGACAGCAGCCTTGTAACCACAAAGTATAACAGAGAGAACAGAGATACTGCATTAAGCTGATCACTACGTTTTTACAATCCTTTACGGTAGCTTTCTACTTGACCTCTGGCCAAGGGTTGCAGCCTAAAAACCTATAGAAGAAAACAAGATACAAAATACACATAATTACATCAGCTGTGTGGTTAAACTGCAAATTAAGGAAATGTCAGCATTAAAGAAATAAAGTAAAATCTCTAATCAAGTATTTAATGATATCAGCTTGTGTGGACTGGTGTGAGCTCTCAGGTGTTATATGTTCTTTCTCCCATACCTCTCTTACTTCATACGGTAATAACTTGAAATGGGTGGTTTCCCCAGAACTACAATCTAAATGGTACATCCAAAAGTAAGTCTGTGCAATTTTATTTACACAGAGTTTCTAATTATAAAGAGAAAAATGTTGAAAGGAATAAAAGATAAAAAGAGCTTCATGAAGAGATACAAGAAACAGACAATACCACAACAAAAGCTAACCAACTACAAGGCAATGCAAACTTAGAGATGTGGATAAGGTAAATATAGCTGAACCATCACTAAAAGCAAGTCATAAAAAAAGAGCTAACGGGAACTTTTTAAGCTGAAGATGGTATCAACTGCAAAGCTGCTACTGGTTTCAGAAAGAAGTTGTATAATTCATGAGGCACATAACCTTTACTGTATGGGACAATGACCATTACACGCATTTCTACTTGACTTCTCAAACATGAGAATTGAAAGAAGATGTATCAGCAGGATGGTTGTTGTTGCTGCTTTGGTACTTCTGAAAAGCCCATTCCCCATGAAAATAACAACAGTTTTTTTTTTCTCCACATTTTCTTATTACACTGAGGCTTTAACGTTTCAGTTTTTACTGACAGCGCTGCGTTCCAGGAAAAGTGAGACACTGAGAAATGCAATTTACCAGACAGCTGTGCACGCTGCAGAGCTGGTGAAATCCAGCAGCCTTTCATTGAGCTTGAAAATGAACATAAGGTAAACAAATCATTTTCTGTCTCTCAGTTCAGACCTGAAACTCACTGGATGTTGTACTATCGGTCCTGAATCCCCGTGATGTTGCAGGGCTGACCTTGACTTTGTGGCCTCATGGTGCACATTTTAATGAAGGGAAGTTTAAATGTGGTGAGCAGCAGCATGAGGATCGACGATATCAGAAGGTGACTGTCTTACTTGTAGGTTAATAACTCATATTCTCCCAAAGCCTGCCTGCCCCATCATTAATTTATTTTTCCCCTGGGATTTCTCTATTTCCTTATAGTCAAGGAGCTTTTCTGCATTGTTAAGATAAGTGCTTGCAGCCTTTTGTTTCAGCGGAACATTGAATTTCAACCACACCAATACACCCTTATAATTGTGTCATAATTGCAAATCACCAGTATTTGTTAGGCAATCATTGTTTAATATACGAGGGCATGAGCTGCAAACAGAGTGACAAATGACAGGACTAATGCTACCACAATCTCAGTGCAGATTAGCTGCAGCCTTATAAGGTCAGGAGGAACTGCAGTAAACTATAGACACACTCTGACTACTGCAAATTTGCACAGTGGTGAGACTCAGTTTTGTCCTATTTGTACTTGTTTACATGTTTGTATTTGCTCTTGGGCACTAGCATGTTATGTTGTATGTTTCTGAGCTTCCACTGCTGCTCTGTGTGACCTGCTCCTGGTCTGAGCACAATGACTGGACCTAGTGCGGTGATAGGAGAATAACTAATAGCTCCAGCATGGCTGCTAGCCTGAACTGGCAGCCATGATCTGTTCTATTGCCTGTGCTGATTTATTGAGACACAATGACCTTTGGTTCCAGGGAGCAAGCTGCCTGGCCCAGTTCCCTATACATGGATTGTTTTCCATTTTATTGCCACATATTGCCATGGGAAGATACTGCAGCCATAAGCTGCAGCTCCTGGCATTGCTACAGATGTAGCTGTGTATGCTGTTAATAAAGTGGAGACAGTAAATCATATATTGTCATATATTGCAGACAATGTGTGTGTGTTAATAAGATGGACACTATTCCCTTTTTTCTTTTTTCTATCTGAAGACTTTTTAGGGGTTATAATGCATTGTAATGTTATTTATAATGCATAATATCAGTGAAAGACACTTATATACTATAATAATAATAATTCAACAATGACAGTGCTTGGTGACTTGCCTTTGATCGATGAGTAATGTTTTAACTAAAATATGTTTCAATTATCTCCGTTGATGGAATACAGATATAGTGCCGTGGTAAATCAGGACAACTGGACTGTTCTAGAGAGGAAACTTAATCATCTTCTAGACTGCTTTTACATCTTAGTAGGTTTGCTAATTTATATTCCATTTCATTTTGTCAAGGCACAATACTTTATGGAAAGAAAATATTTTCACCAGAGCCAAAAGATGCTTTCTGTGCAAATTCTCAGCTCAAGTACTTTACTGTGGATGAACGTAACCAGAGCTGCAATGCTAAGTAAAAAAAAAAAAAAGTGGCTTGTTACTAATACCACAAATGTAAGTCTAATGTTAAATGTAAGAGAGAGAAAGGAAAGAGAATGTCGAAACAGATAGCATTTTCCCAAAAGTAAATGTAGCTTTTTGAATTTTATAGACATTACAAAAAGGTAAAGATGTGTAAAGAATGTTGCTTTCTTATGACATCATAATTGTGTGAAAATAATGTCATCTGAGCTTAGTGAGCTACTCTGATACAATGTTATATGACAAGAGATCAAATCTGACAAAGTCTTCATTTCAGCTTTACTTCTACAGCACCGCTTCATGATGTTGTCTCAGGGTACCTTATAGACACATTGTTTGAGCCAGTTCATAATAAAAAGCCTAGCTGGAAAAAAAACATCAGATTTCATCGAATCTTGACTTTGATCCAATCCCCAATCCTGAACACACACAAGGTGACAGTGGAAAGGAAAAAAATCCCTTTTAACAGGAAGGAATGCTTCCTTATAGCAAACATAAACATAACATGGACTGCTATGTGATTTATTTTGACTAGTTGTGTTTTATACATAAAACAAAAAAACCTTTTCTTTCTTTTATCCCCTGATTTCTGACATCTAAACTTTGAGAAACTGTGACGGTTCACAGTAAACGGACTACTGCATAGTGATGAGTTGTTTTAAATTCAGGCACAATTTCAGTCTGTCCGTTGCATTTAGTGCCTTATAACCTACTGAAATGAAAATTAATTCAAAACTCGGACGTACATAATTAATCCCAGGCAGGGAAATGTCAGAGTTAAAGCAGCACCGTAGAAAAAGAGAGAAAAATAAAAAGTAGCAAGAATTTAAATATCAAATGCAAAAACAAAAATGGTATACAAAAAGACATGTAACAGAGATCCAGGTCAAAGATAGACTGGTAAGAGATACAAGAAAATAGGAACATACACATACTTACACATACACACACACACACTTAAACATACAAATACTATTTACAATGTACAATTCACAATAATTAATATTCAGCTGAAAGTACAAATAATGAAACAATATGTGATTGGAGGTTGAAAAAAACGGTCTGGTGGTGTTTGAAGAAAAGAAATAAATTAGGCAGGAAAGTTAACAACCAGTTGAGTCTCTGTCAGAGAACTAACATACAGCATCATGATCTGTGGTAGGAAAGATTTCTGGTAGCTTTTCCAGCAGAAGGAGCTCCGCTGTCTGTCCACTGTAAGGTGGAAGGGGTGGTCCGGGTTGTCCATGGTAGATAACAGTTTGTCCACAATCCTTCTCTATCATGGCCTCAAACGTTACAATAAGACGTGGCAACTAGACTGGTAAAACATCTCTGTCATCATGCTGCAGGATCTGAGCTTCCTGTGGAAGTAGAGCCGGATCATCACCATCTTGTGCGCAGCCAGGCTGTTGGGTCTTTCAGTCCAGTCTCCTGTCAATGTTCACAAGCTGCTACTTATAGTTCTGCACCATGTCGATGTTCGAAGTGGAGAAGAGACATCAGATAAGATTTAAATGACCTGCAATTAATTTATTCATTGTTTATTTATTGTTCAGAAAAATTAATATGTGTTGCATTTAAGGCAGCTTGTTTTTTTTTTTTTTTTTCTCCCGAATGTCTGTAAATGCAAAGGCATACTTTCTATCAAATGACCATATCTTTTCTTTCAAATAAAATTTCAATTTATTTTTAATTATACATGTTTGTTGTTATGAGTGAAAGGAAATTAAGATTTTCCACAGCTTCCAGAACACCGGACACCAGAAATAACTTCCTTTTCTTTGCTCAGTGGGAAGTTTTCAGACTTTTACTGAAATAAAATGAGAAATTGTGAGATTGGGTGGAAGTGAAAATTCTCTCTGAGCTCTCCTTTTGAGGTTATGTCCTCCATCAGAGAGCTTAAGGGACTGAGGAAGAGAAGTGAGAGAAACAAACTACTGGGGTGACATGGAAGAGGACACATTTCCTTACAGGCACACATTTCTTTGACCTCTATCTATCTGACTCATTTGAATATTTACCTGGATCCACTCTTCCTGTATCCACTCTCCTTTTACCCCTCACCCGTCTGCCTATGTAGTGTCCATATTCTTCCTGATGTTCCATCAGCTTCATATAATCTGTCAGACTGACTCAGGTAGCACGTAAGATGTGTTGTTTCTCTGCAGACAGACACAGAACCACATTGATAATGCTGAATACTAAACACTCAGTCTGTTTTTTGCCCGTTTCTTTCTCTGGGGTGAAATGCAAAGGCCGAACCTGTGCCGTGGTGACAGGTGAGAGGAGCGCAGCCTCATAGGTTCATTACTGGCTGGCAGAGTGAAGCACTCCAGGGCACTGCAGTTGGTGGTAACGCTTCGGGCCTCCTCATCAACATCCTGTCACCTCCATTTTCGTACTCTCAGACATGGCACGGCGGCTGACTGGATCCCCCACCCAGGGGAAAACTGTCTTTCTGAATAATAAGTCGGAACCTGGTACACAGGAATGAAAGAAAAATCCTTTTTGCAAGCAACACAAATGAAACAGCTGAAGATATGCAATGTATAACAGCAAAGTTAATGGTTTGTGTAAACTTTACATTTTCTTTTTAGCACAAAACTTCATATTTGTGGACCGTTGAGACAGGAAACCATTTCCAAACAAATGCGACGTGTAACATGTCTGTTATCATGTATCTAAGCTCCAGTTCCAGCAACAGTGATGGCTTAACAGGAAAACAATTTCAAGTTTAGAACCAATTTCTCATTGATGTAAAATAATATGATAATGAGCAGTTTTAGTTTTATTCACTTAGAACATACAGCTGATATGTAAAGCGCCAGTGGGTTTTTCTCTTCACCCCATCGCTACAACCATCTTATTAGCACACAAAACACAAACCATGCACTGCCCCCAGAGCAGGCCACCAGTCATCTCCACACAATTGGAAGTAGAAAAAGAGGTGGAGAAGATTCACTTGGCTGCAGTTTCCTATTATCTCTCTGAAGCATTAAGGGTTTTAGGAATAATCTCACAAATAAAGAGATTCTGTACATGCATGTTTGTTCCACTATCTATTTCAGAATATACAGGTACAGTAACAAAGACTATGTTGTTTAAATTATTTAGTATTGTATTTATTGTTAATATAATTGTGATATATATTACTATTATTTACTCTTGTAATAGAATATCATCTGAGAAGTTACAGATTATGAATTCATCACAATCCTCCAGATTCATTGTCAAATTTACCCTTTTACCTTGTCTAACCATGTTATTTCTGCCTCCCCCCTTATGTCTTATTTACCTCTGAGATTGAACATTTTCTGAGCCACACTTTCGCCTGTATGTATCCATATTCCTTTCTGGAGCACTAATCTGTCACTGACTCATCTACATACATTTGGACAATTACTGATTCATTACTGATTCATAACTGTATCACCTTGTTCATCACAAACCTTTTGGTCTGAACTTCTTGTTCAGTCTTAGAAATCAGTCTTGTGACAGAATTGGGGCCACAGTGATACATGAACCAATTTATACTGTACAACTTGTTAATTATATGCAGAGATAAAAACACTGCTTATATGCCTGTTGACCACATGGAATTGTTTTTCCGATGTGTCAACCTACAAGTATTTTTTCCTAAGCTTATTAAGTTTTCAGTTTTACGTGATATGTTATGGGAAAACCGAAGCTTCCAAAGAATTTAGAGAGTTTAAGTCATGCTGCTGCTGTAATGGTGCAGTAATGGTGGAGATGGTGTCTTGATACCTTATTGACTACTTAAAAGGCAAATACCGCATTAGGAAATTCAACCATTTACACACTCATCAATACTTAGTCTATACAGGCTTACAGGCTACACAGTGCTTTTATTCTACTCATTCGAGCAACTTACACACCACTGAAAACGTCAAAATGTGTGTCCCGTAGGTTTCAGTGACTTCCATAAGGACACATTGACACATGTCTGTGGAAGCATAACACCAAGCTTCCTACTGGTAAAAACCCTTCTTACTCCCTGATCTGCTGCTCCCTGTAGGTCTGTGAAGGTCACATTTTCGGATACATCAGTCTATTGGCAGCAGGTTTTAAACAACCACTGTAAACTTTTTGCCTATGTAAAGTTTCATGGTGACATTATATATTGCGGAAATGACTTTACTGTTAAATCTGACCTGATATAGTTGTCATGTAAGCACTGTGGCCCTGCGATGGACTGCACTGTCCAGGATGTACCCTGCCTTTAGCCCAAAAGACTGCTGGGATAGGCTCCAGTTTCCCAGCGACCGTTAATCGGGCTAAGCAGTTTGGAAAATGAATGAATGAATGAATAAATGAATGAGCACTGTGTGCCTTACTGTCATCAATGTAGAGCCTAAATAAAGAACATTAACACACCAGTTTCTGAGTTTTGTCGCTGCTAAGATATGTGAAGTCTGGAAAGGACTTTGGTTACCAGGGTGACCAGCTGCACCCTAGGTAATGGTGTCAAAACCACTGCCATTTTACGCTATCTGTAGGCATTGTTTCAGTGGTGCTGACATCTAATTTGCAGACACAGCAACACATGGTGCATTAGTGTTAATGAGGTTGTGTTTATTTGATTTGTCAGTATATTTATACGATAAATTGCAGACTTGGATTTTATGCAAGCCTATTAACTCTCCCACTACAACCGTCTTGACTTTTTATCTCTCTGACTGCTAGTTAGTGCTCTTAATTTCAAACTTCAATCAAAGGGTGGTTTTCCACAGACTTAGCTTCAGAGAAAATGCCTTTGAGAAGTTCCCCAGACAGTTTTGCTGCAGTATGAGTGTACTTTTTACTGTTATCTTTCAGCAGAAGAGGTGGGGAAAGGAAGTCATGCAATATCAGTCTGCAATATGTTTAGCTCAGAGTAAGAAATAGCCAGGCTTGTAATTGCTTTGGGACAAGCAAGGATGGTTCCTCTGGCAGAAGGAGATTTTCTTTTGGTCAACCATGAGGGCAATAAGACAGATAAGAAAGGAAAGAGAGAAAAAAAGAGAGGCTGTGGGGAGAAAGGGAAGGAGATTTTCAGATTTTACCAAAGTCCTCAGACAAAATGCAGGTATTATCTTCCTATGAGGCTACAAGAAAAAAGCCAACAGTTCGTTGCATTTCCAAAACTCCAAGGTTTAGAACAAAAAAAAAGAAAAAGTTTTGATCTCTTAGTTCACCTCTGTCCATGACCATCCTCTACAGCAATCCACGCCTTATGGTGCTCTGTCACCAGAGGCCTCAGAAAAAGTCCCTGCTTTTTGTTACAATCAACACATTTCCTCAACATGACTTTAATGCTGTTTCAATACCATTTCTGCAAAAAGACAGGCTGACATGCCTGCAGTCAATATTGCTGCCACCAAGAGTTGTTCTGTACATAACTCGATGTGTCAGGACAGAGCTTGTATATGGTGGCAAAGTTGTGACCTCTAATTAATAGCTCCTGGGCTGTTCTGAGCGATTAGCTGTCAGTGATATAGGGATAAGTTTAACTGTATGATAAAGCTCTCTAATGCAGTAGGAGTGATGAAAGTAGGTCAGAGCTGCAGCAATTACTCAACTAAGTGATGAGCTGATAAGCAAAAAATCACATCATAAATATTAGGATATTGTGAAAGCTGTTTTTCACTAAGATACACAATGCCTAGAAAACATAAACAAACTTTAATAAAATCGATGGATTAGCTGTTGCTCAGTTCAGTAATACAATTGTTTCGACTCATTTAAAAATTGCTGGCACCTTGCAAATTGATGAAAGAAAAAATGAATTTTTATGTATACACAATATTCATGATTTCTGGACATAAATAGGGGCTAAAAATGCATATTTGGTATATTTTGTTGGCAATCACCCTCACATGTTGTTCATAAATATCACGGGTACAGTTGGCAGATTAACTAAACATGAGTTTGATCATTTAAATAAGTTTTCCTGTTAATGTTTCACCAACAAAAGATTAACAGAACATTAGTTAATTGAAAGCTGCTACATAAATGTGATAGTATGGTAAAATAATAATGTTATAATAGATGATTTATTTGGACATGTGTCATTGCAGAAGAAACAAAAGACTTTAAAAAGGTTTCTGACAGACAATCGTATTCATAGGTGTCTTTCTCCTCCTGTGCTCTGCATGCAGGAAGGTTGTTAGCCTTTAAGTCTTTAGTTAACACAGTCAGGTGTCACATCTCTCCCCAAACAGATTAAGCTTTGAAAAGCCAGGAAACAGTTTTACATTTATATTTAAAGTTTATTTCTACAAGGCAGCAATTAAAATGCGTTTTAATAAAAATGGATAGAAGTAGAACATAACTCCGTAACTCTTCTCATTTGTGTGTTGACTTAAATGCGATGATATTAAATGTGAAAAGCTGATATGAAGGAGTGATATCTGAAAACTGTAAGAATTCATCAGAGCTTTACGATGCATTAAATGATCTTTTGTTGCGGTGCTCTGGTGCCTGAATTTTTTATTTACAATTTCATAAATTTCAATTTTGTATTGATCTTGAAAGCGCAGATTGTTTCAGAAAAAGAAACATTTAATGCTCTAAATGAGTGTGAGTAAAGTGAAGAAAGAAGTACTCTATTCTACAGATTTAAAAAAACTGGACACAAAGATAATTTAATTAGGTAAATAAATAAATTAAAATGGTAAAACTTTTGATATAGATCATGTTGATATATAAGGAATGTAAATCAAAATATGAACCAACATGGTTTCATCAAATAAACAGCTGAGATGGTGTCTTATACCACACCCTGTGCCAGAAACCGTCTTGGAGGTTATGCTTTGTGGACCAACTAGTAATTCAATTGTGTTTGTAAAAAAAAACTTCTTTTTTGTTTGTTTAGCAGTTGTTCTGTATCTCCTAATGAGGTACAACAATCTTATTAAACTGAACATATTGCTGCCTAGAGCTATCGAGTCAATATAATTTTATAACTCTCTGTTTTGTCTTGTAGGAACATATGGAGCAGATATTTTCATTTCATTCTGGTGTTCGTTGGACTCTATTAGGTTGTTTCTGATTTTTCACTTTATAACCAAATGCCCTAAACACATCCTGTTTTTCTGCTCCAGCAAATCATAACAAATGTGCACAAACACATCAGCTACAATAATGCTCCTGTTTCTCTGCCTCCTTCTTCTCTGTTTTATTTCCCCAAACGCTCATTTTCCAGTTGGGCGGTAAATTGAATTCGGTGCTGGATGTAAAATAGTGGGTGCTTAGCTACAGCTGCCTGCTCACAGCACATGGAGTAACAGAGGTTATATCAACTGAAGCTGAAACTCAGATGGAGGAGCCAGTGGTGCACAGTTACACCCACAGAGTAACTGATGGTAATATTTGATGCTGGACACTTGGAGTCAACACAGGTTTTCAACTCTGACACGGCAAAAGGAAAGTTTAACACTCATAACTCAGAGAGATGCTCGCTTTGCTTCAGGCAAGAGTGAGATGTGATGGATGAATGCAGCATACAGATGCATGACAGTCTTAATACAGAGGATAATCCTGCTGGGAAGACAGAATTATAGTCATTATTTTATCATTGCTTACTTAAGCCGCACATATAAAAACGAGGCTTTCACATTGCACATTCCTTCTAGTATCAGCACACTTTTTTTTTTTAGATATTTATTTCTATTCATTTTATGGTTAACATATAAGCTCACCGCCTAAATGACTGCAGTGCTGATAAAATAAGAAAGAGCTCTTGCAGATTTCAGCAGGCTTGCAAAAAAAAAACAAAAAAAAACCAAAAAAAAAACGCTGCATCTGAGCCAACCTTACCGATGGCTCTGATAGTGACTTTAAAAATAACCCTGGCTTTCCGCCTCTCACTTCTCACAACACGCCACTGTCAGTGTGTTGCACCTGCTGTGATGAGACTGTTGCATAACCACCTCCTCTCATGCAGAAGATCAGTGTGTCTTTCAAGCATCACACTGTGGGTGTGTGTATGTGTGTATTGAGGCTTCTAACAGACAGCGGTAGTCTGACCAAAGGACGGTGAAGGTCAACACAAGCGTCTAATGGCACAAATATAAGCACAAATATCCTGTTGTGCTTCATCTTGTTTACAGAATCACCTCATTTTTTTCATCGCTGTGTGACTTCTCCAACCAAAGGTTGTAGCGACGCCACAGCACATATCACCGAATGCTTTTAGCAAGTTCGCTGTCTGTTTATAAATTTTTGACTGGTATACATTTTAAAGAGCTTTTCAGTACCACACGGAAGGACATTGCAAGTTTGTTACATTTTTAATACTGAACTGATTAATTTAAGATTAAATGGACAATTTCTTGCAAGTGGCTTTCCTCTGAAACATTAAAAGTTTACAGTTAAAGTGGAAGTTATTGTCCAAAGTTGAGAAAAAGCCTTTTGACAAAAGTTTTCCATTATAGTTTCTGTTTCCGAAAATTGTTGAAAGAATTTAAAAGGAAAAAAATAGCTGCCCTATTAAAGAAAAAGGGTGACACTAAATAACTGTTGGGCTACAAAACAAAACGCTTTTGGAACACATTATTCAAAGTTATTTAAATATTCAGGTTTTTAAGTGGTTACTCATATCTTTTCTTTGAAACACTGTGAAATCCTGCGATTTTCTTCTTTTTACTTTCATATTCTGATAGCATTTATACTGCAATTGTGTATGTGACAGTATAAACAGTAATTATAATAATATTAATAAAGTAACAATAACATGTACAAATACAAAGAAAATGAACAAAGTAATATATACCCAATGGTTTTATTTGTTCATGGCCTAATCCATGTCATTGTTTAACCAGTTTCTTATTATTATTATTTTTATCCTGATCACCCTGCCTGTGCAGTGCCCATGGTTTTCCTAATTAAACTTTTGACCCCTACATTTGGCTCCTGGGTTTCACCCTGCATTCGACTGCTGCTCTCTACATGCACCCTGACACAAAAATTCATTTTTGTAACTTTAATTTTCAAAAAATACATGTACAAAGGGTAAAAAAAAAGTGTGTGTGTGGGGGGGGGGGGGGGGGGGGGGGGGGTGTCTGTATTTATTTGTGGGCTATCCATGAACAGAGACCAGGCTTAACCTCATCTGACCCAATATTCCCTCAAGTTTTTTTTTTTTTTTTTTTCTTTTTCTTTTTTTTTTGTCTTGTCCAGCATTTAGGCAAGCAGAATGATGGTCTGGATGCTGTGTTCTGCTGAGCAAATTTTCTCTGCCAAGGGAAGCTTTATAGATATAATGATCCCCTTGACTTTCTGAATTTTTATTTTATTTCTATATTTATTTTGTATTGTTGTTTGAATTGTAGAGTTTGTACTGCTGGACCAGAGAGGACAGACGAAGAAAGAGAAAGGAGAAAAAACACCTAATAAGAAAAGTGAAAGAGATAAAGGGAGAGAAAAGGGAGAGAAAAAAAAACAACTAAAAAAATAACCCAAAAACGAAAAGAAAGAAAACAACCTACAGATGTATACATACACACATACAGGCACACACATACATATACACACACATACACACACATACATATACTCACACGTATACACACATAATATAGATATATACACATATATACACATATGTACACATATACATATACACATACATACATATACACACACACCTCTATGCACACACATACACACACATATATA
This sequence comes from Telmatherina bonti, assembly GCF_933228915.1. Lineage (NCBI taxonomy): Eukaryota > Metazoa > Chordata > Actinopteri > Atheriniformes > Telmatherinidae > Telmatherina > Telmatherina bonti. Next base: position 27,538,294 of record NC_136621.1, read on the forward strand.
CGTACAAACATATACGCACTTGCCAGTATTAACACATATACATACACATACAAGCCAACTTTAGATCATAGTAACTAAACTATGAATCTAAAAAGTTAAATATAAATGAGAAACAAACAGAAATGAGAAAACTAGCTGCTGTTAGTGAATAAAACTGCGTGACGACTCGGTGACTGTGTCACATGCAGAACATGCAGAGTGGAACGTGTTCCGGAAAAGGTGATCATGCCAGTGTGACCCCTCCCACACAAAGGCAAGAGGCACGCCAGGACTACCCCCGAGACCCGGGCCATCGGCAACCACCCCCAGGCGCAGACCCCAACCGCCCCACCCCGGAGCCAGCCATGCACCGACCCCCAGGAGGCGGCAGAGGGGGGTCCCAGCCAGAGTCCCCCGCAGTCAGGGGGAACAGGCCCCAGCAGGCCTGGACCAGCGAGGACCGGCACCGGCCACCCAGGGCAGACAGAGCGCGGGCCCCCCAGCCCCAAGAGCCCAGAAGCAACCCCCCACCCCCGCAGGCAGAGGGCCCAGCCCACACCGACGGAGGGCCGGGATCCCCAGACCGCCACCGAGCGGCAGCCAGGCCGGTGGTCCCGAGGTAAGTGACGGGGGAGGACGCAGGTAAGTGACGTAATGCTGTAGGCAAGTAGTGAGGTTGAGACGGCTGAGTCCCACTAGGCAAACGTAAACTATTCATTCATTCATTTATTAATGTGTGCGTCTTGCCAAATTAATCTGAAATTAATTTGAACATTCTCCTAAGTAGGTAAATAGTGTCTCTTTAAGGTGCATTCTGGAGCACAACGAGGAGGATTTGGCCAGCCTGACGGACTTCATAGATCAGTATTTCGACAGAGTTGTCATGGGGAAGCCAAAGCAAACATCGACCCCAGCCGCATCATCTCAGGCTAAAAGACAGCGGAATGAGGATTCATCCGGAGCCATTTCGTCGCCGGGGAACGACACAACCGATGTTCTTATTTCTATCGATAAAAAGCTCAGTAGTTTCGATGCGCGCCTGAGCCTGGTGGAGATTCTCCACAAAGAGTTTCAGGCCTTGCGGGAATCACTGGAATTCAGCCAGAAGCAAGTGGAAACACTGGCCATAGAAAACGCGGTCCTCAGAGAGTCGGTTAAATCCCTCACCGAGGGATTGACCAGAGTCTCCGAGGAGAACAAGAAGATGAAGGAAGCGGTGCTGGATCTGCAAGCCAGAAGTATGAGGGACAACTTGGTGTTTGCAGGGATTCCAGAACAAGCAGATGAAGACCCCGAGACCACAGTTAAAAACTTCATCCAGACTCATCTAAAGCTCCCGGAAGAAACGGTGGGGAACATCGCCTTTCACCGAGTTCACCGTCTGGGCGGAAGGAAACCCGGAGCCGGCCGGCCACGGCCCATCGTAGCCAAGTTTGTTAACTACAAACAAAAGGAGCAGGTGAAGAGTCAACTTCGGGGCCTTCATTATGCAGTTTATGACCAGTTTCCAAGAGAGATCCTGGATCGGCGGAGAGTTTTGTTCCCTATCAGGAGAAAATCCATCGCCGAAGGAGCTCGCGCTGTCATCGCCGTGGATAAATTATTTATCAATGGACAGTTGTACCGCGACCCAAACATCACTACGTGGCTCTACTGACTTGTTGGTATGTTCCTTAATAATCTGAAATCTTAAATAAGTTATGCCATATTTGTAATACTGTGGTTTCAAAATAATTATCAGTATTTTCTCCACCCGTCTCTGCTACACCGTTCTCGTTTCTTTTACATTATTTTCTTCCTTTGGCACGGTCACTTTTTTCTCTTTTCACTTTTCTTTGTTTGAACCCTTTCACTTTTATCAGTAATGTCACCTACTTCTATATTTATATGTTTCATGGCGCACGCACAAGATTAAACATCGGACACAACATTATGCATGATTAATACACATACACACACAGTTCAGTACGAGGAAAGCACACATAAAGACACTTAACGCGCAGATCCAGGTACCGCTCACAGCTGACAGGTGCACAAGCAGCGGGTTACACACAGACACACGCTGTAGTAATATGCACATAACCTCCATCTCTGCTGGTTTATGGATACACTGAGGTTTGTAATATGCAGATAGTCTTCGTTTTTGTTGGTTTATGGATGCACTGAGGTTTGTCTCTTGGAATGTGCGTGGAGCTGGTACAAGAGAAAAGAGGTTAAAAATTCTTAATCAGATGCGTGAAATGAAGGCAGACATCGTTCTCCTGCAGGAGGCGCATTTATCTAATTCAACAATAAATCTTTCAACGGACCAGTTTCCACATGTTTACTCAGCTTGCTATAATTCCAGACAAAGAGGAGTAGCCACTCTTATTAATAAAAGTTTAAAATTTGACATTGATCAAACAATCACAGATCCAGAAGGCAGATTTTTAATAGTTACATTATCTATTCAAAATGTTAAGTTAACTATTGCAAATGTTTATGGCCCAAATGTTGATGACTCCTCCTTTTTTCACTCCCTCTTTACTTCGCTCTATGATCACTTAGATAACACAATCATTGTAGCAGGGGACTTAAATGTTATTCTTGACAAATACAGTTCATCAGGGAAGTATCGAGGTTGGAAATCAGCTGAAACGGTTAAACAGTACATGAAGGATTTTGGTCTTTGCGATGCATGGCGTTCTCATCACCCGACACTGAGAGAATACACTTTCTTCTCTGCAGTTCACCATACCTATTCTAGACTAGACTACTTCCTAATCAGCAGTTCACTCATGAGTGACATATCAGAGATAAAGATCCATCCCATAATCATCAGTCATCATGCACCTGTATCATTAACCCTTAGAAGTAAAAACTGTAAGCCAGCCACTAGAAACTGGAGATTTAATACATCATTACTTACAGATTCTGAGTTTATCAGTTACTTTAAAAGAGAATGGTCCTCATATCTAGAAAACAATAACAGACCAGAAACTTCAGCGTGTGTTCTTTGGGAAGCAGGAAAAGCAGTAATGAGAGGGAAAATAATATCCTTCTCTTCCCATAAGAAAAAGAAGGAAACTTTGAGAACATCAGAATTAGAACTCAGAATTAAATCACTAGAGGAAGCTTACCATGTCTCCCCAGAAGAACACACACTGAATGATATTAGAAAAGCCAAATTAGAACTTAATGAAATAATAGATAAAAGAACACAATTCATGGTGCAAAGACTTCGATTGGACAATTTTGAACATGGTAACAAATCTGGAAAGTTCCTGGCTAACCAACTAAAGGCAAATAAGGAGAAAACAACAATTTCCTCTATAAAAGATTCAGAAGGAAATATCAGCCATGATCCTGACATGATAAACAATACTTTCAAAGAATTTTACAAAGCATTATATTCATCACAAATAAATCCAACAGATGAGAATATTAACCAATTTCTTAGCAGCATCAATCTTCCTAAAATAAATCAGGAAAATAAAATGGCTCTAGATTCACCTGTTTCAGTTCATGAGCTCCATGAAGCTCTCCACCGTATGCCAAATAATAAAGCACCAGGTCCAGATGGTTATCCAGCTGAATTCTACAAAGAATTCTGGACCATACTGGCTCCAACCTTTTACAGCATGGTATTAGAAATAAAGGAAAAGCAAAAAATACCCTCCAGTATGAACTTGGCGAATATTTCAGTCCTATTAAAACCAGGAAAGGACCCTACACTCCCATCCAGTTATCGTCCAATTTCATTAATAAACATAGATCTCAAAATAATCAGCAAAGCTCTAGCCAGAAGGATAGAGAAAATAACCCCTTCCATTATTCACGCTGATCAAACAGGCTTTATAAAAGGTAGACATTCCTACACTAACATGCGCAGATTAATTAACATAATAGATTATTCAACTCTACACAATCTGAAGTCCACAGTTATATCTTTAGATGCAGAAAAAGCATTTGACCGTGTAAACTGGAAACTTTTATTTGCAACTTTAAAAGAATTTGGGTTTGGATCATCATTTATTGACTGGATAAAAATATTATACAATAACCCAAATGCATGTGTGAATTCTAATGACAAAACTTCTCCAAACTCCTGCTTACAGAGAGGCACCAGACAGGGCTGCCCACTTTCTCCATCACTCTTTGCCATTTTTATTGAACCTCTGGCAGCTGCCATAAGACAAAACCCAGAAATCAAAGGAATTCAAGCTAAAAATATTGAACATAAAATTAGTCTTTACGCAGATGACATTTTACTTTTACTTAACAACTCACAAACAACACTTTCTCAAACAATCACACAAATTAATAAATTCTCTTCAATATCAGACTATTCTATTAACTGGTTAAAGACTACAGCAATGCCCATTAACTGTGACTTTAAAAACATATCTAACACCACTATACAGTCAGGAAATATTAGTTATTTAGGTATAATAATCTCTCCCAGACTAACCGAATTAATAAAGTTAAATCATGATCAGCTAATAAAAACAGTAGAGGATGACCTCTCAAGGTGGAACCGCTTGGCCATATCACTTATGGGGAGGGTTTCCACTGTTAAAATGATGGTTTTACCAAAAGTTAATTACCTTTTCTCAATGGTTCCCATCAGACCATCCTCCACTTGGTTTAAATCATTAGACTCCCACATATCCAGATTTCTCTGGAAAAACAAGCCTTCCCTCAAGTTATTTTAATTTCCATCTTTGTATGACTCGAATAGTTTTGCTGGTGTTAGGATTAAAGTATGACTGACTTTTTGTTTATTTCTTTCTGATTTTACCATTTTGAATAACTTTTTTCAAATGACCAGCTTCAATATGCACTTTGAAGTTGTTAACTTCAGCAGCAACCACACTATTACTGCTAAAAATCCAGCAGAGCCAGACAGGCTATTTTTGTATTTGCCAATAATTTCCTCTCAGTATTATCTAGCAATGACATTTAGACTAAAAGATTCTCCTACACAGATAAAATAAATTTCCCAAAGCCATTTTTAAATACCAGAACATTATTTTAATGATGATTTATCATATGATTCAAGACGAGATCATCTAGAAAATGTCAGTTATCATGTTAAATATCCATCGCAGATCCACTTTATCGTTTAATGTTTATGTCATTAAATGTACCATTTTGTAAACATCAGCATGTCAATGAATAGAAAAAAATATATAACAAAAGTCTTATCTCAACAACTATAAGTCCAGTTTACTCCCTTGTCAGCCTGTCCTGACTTTCATTAACGTCTTTAATTGAACTGGTTTAGTTGGTGGACATAACAGTGTCCTGGTGTAGCCACCAAACATCGACACAAATGTTAAACACTTCAAATGCATTAATGCTCTTTTTGAAATTCACTCAGCAGCTGAGCTCTTCTTCTTTTTGAGAAGCTAAAAATGTTCATGTTAACAACTATGCAGAGATTGTGAAAACAATGCTGGACTTTAATATACTGATCTGGAGATTATTTTTTTTCCAGTCAAACTGTAAATACGCTTCTTTTCCCCAGATCATCAATAGATGATGCAGCAGCATTTACTGCTATTATACTCTGGAAAAAAATGTCTTTTCCACATAATTTGAACATTTTCCTTTCCTATTATACTGTTTTCTTTACTGTGATGTGAATGAGTACATTGTGTTTTCATGGCATAAGGATAGTTGCAAAAGGGTCAGTGATTTTCCTTCTTTCTCAGAAAAACACTTTCGTCTTGGCAGCCTTAAACCAGTTTCCGTGCAGTTTTTATCCTTGCTCAGTAATGCTGCACCCCTGTCAAAAGAGAACATTACAGAGGATTTTATATGCTCCAAGCACAAACATTATACTTACTTAATCTGTTTGATTTCAAACCAACTGCAGCAGCATTGATTTAAATTTGCAACACAAGCTGTCTATAGTGAGTTATAAGATTTGTGTTTGCTCAAATGTGTAACAGGTTGTTTATAGTGGGAGTATTGGACAACGGTGCTCAGTTTTTGTTACTTTATTAGCCATCTTAAAAGATGTGCATATGAAGAAGAAAACAAACTTCAACCAAGCAGAATGATTAGGTAAGCTGATATGTTTACTCAAAGAATTATGTGATAAATAAGGATCTGTTGTTCTTTTGAGTCAAACTGTCTTAAAGTTCAGTGTTTATTCATTTGGTATTCTTAAGTACTTTATGTTTTTTTTAACAGACTGAACAGAAAACATTCAGCTTTTTCTCTGATCTGTGAAGGGATTAGAGCTGCGAAGATGTAGCAGCAGAGGCAGGCAGATGTTGCAGTAAAGGGTCGGGTTCAGGAGGAGAAAAAAAGCTGTTGTAGATTTTACAACCATCTACTTTTCATTTATGTATTTGGTGGAAACTTTTGTTAAAATTTTACTTTATAAAACTTCAAATTAAATTTATACATTTTTTGTTGATTTTTAATAATTAATGTCTGCCTACAGGAGGCCAAACTTCTATGTTGTCGGTATGATTTGTACAAAAACCTTTACAGAAAATGTAGAAGCAATAAGCGAAACGAAATACCAGCTGGATATAACGTTCCACATCATTTCTAATCACTGATATGAATATAATGGACCTTTTCAGTCGTCATCTTTAATGACCACTGCAGGAAAAGTGCAGGTAAAACGGGCTGAAAATAACAATGGATGGCTTGCCATGCAAATCACAACATGGAGTCGGCGTGCACGACAGCTGAATCGCCCTGTAAGTGGAATCCAGCCATCATGAAGACACCTGAGCCTTTCCTGCTTTAAAATGTCAAAGTCTCTCTGCTGTGAAAATGGTTTATTGTGCCACAGTTCTGCAGTGTTTTTATCTTCATCACTGACAAGCAATTGAAACACAGTCTTATGAGAATATATTACCAAACTAGTCACGGCTGAGCTCTTCGCAGCCGGTTATCAACCAGCAAGACTGAAAAATGAATCTACCAAACTGGTATTTTATGTCCTTTTTATTTTTGCTTGTAAATAACCAGAGAACATGTCTTTTAAATGAGCTGTCTCAAATGTTACATTTTGATTTTACGATCTGAGCCAAGATAATCCACTTATCTGTCCATGCTCACAAAGTTGTGTCAACGTTGCCCGTGTTGTTAGAAAGCAACGAAGTTAAAGTGAAAGAAATAGCTGACATCATTGGCAAATAATAACGAGCTCTGTTGAACGACACAAACAAACAAGCAATTTATCTGTCCAATGAGGTGTTGGAGGCGACAACTGGGAGTGTGGTGATTATTTCAAATGAGCTCATTTATTGCAGTCATCCATCAGTACTGGGGGAGCTGTGTTTAAAGTTTCCTGCTTCTTGTTGGCTCACGGTCCTAAAACCAGATGTTACTGAAACAGCTCTGAATCCAGAATGTGCTGGATCAGAGTAAAACCGCTTGGTAAGTCCTAAGCTTCATCTGTTTGTTTGTTTTTTTTTATTTCAGGATGCTTCTGTGATATACACATTTCAAAACTAGAAAAATATCCTGGTTTGCTTTCCAAATGAGACTGTGTCAAGAAAGCTGCTTCATGGCTGTCTCTTGTTATTTGCTAGTATTTATATAAGGGCGTAACAGTTTGCATTCATTCGACGTGCAGCTCACACAAAATCCACTTGGAAAAGCAAGTATAAGGTTGGAAAGAAATTTATTGAATATTTCTGTTGTAAAAAATGCTTTTAGTCATAACTTCTTGCTCTGTTTGCCCATACTTGAAATTACCCACCAAAGTGGATAAAATAGTGCACTGGAGTAGAGAAAGCATGCCTAAAATACCAAGACAAGTTAAGCACAGGTGGCACAAAAACGGAGGAGAAAGAAAACAACAGGTCAGGGAACTATAATTTATTTGAGCTCGTAGAAATTCATTGTGTTACTGTAAATGCATGTCAGTGTTAATGTACTAAAATTAAACCTTTTCAAAGCATCTCCTGTTTTTCAAGTTTTATCTTCTTAGAAAACACACTTTGCAGTGGTGATTGTCATTTCATCTTTTCGGTCGGAGCAGCAGAGCAGCCTGCCTCACATCAGCAGAACACAGAGGAAGAAATAATTTGCATAACCACACAATACAATAAGTAAATAACTTATCTTATTTCTCTCTCTCTCTCCATCTCTCTCTCTATTAAAGCAGGTGAAAATACAAGTTTTGTAAGGTGTCAGGATGTTGTGTATTTCTTACATTTAGTCTCTTTCTTATCTGACAGCTTTTTCATTTAGCGCCTCATGTTTTGCCGTTAGGAAGAAAATGTGTTTAAAGTGAGCAGTTAAAGGTCTGGTACCGTGTATCCACTCACATCACAAGTCAAGGTACTACTTGTTTAATAAGCTGTTTGTGTGTTTATCATGGGTGCCTTGAATATGTTGTGTTCTTCAGCATCAGCTGGACGTGTCCTCAGAAATGCACATAGAAAGGTAGAATAGCATGCTTCACAGTGCATACAGTCGATAAGGGGCATAACACACGGGCAGCATGTAAAGGGAAAACCCTCAGTGGATTTAAAAGAAGATTTAAAAGAAAATTAAAACCGCAAGCGGTGATATAGGCCCTCGCATCATGGCGCCGCTCGGCATAATGCCACCGCCTTCCCTGGCAACATCTTTCCCATGCCTCTCTCTCTAAAGTGCAGCCAGACTGCACTTCAGGCCATTTAGGTCTTATGAACGGTCACTTCCTGTCACCAAGGGGCGGGGCTAACTTATAATCTAATTATTGACATGCAGAAATGTGAAGAATATGACTGGCATCATCTGTAGCAAATTTGGTGCAGGTTGGTTGTTTTTTGTGGGAGTTATGTCAGTTTTCCTTTTCGTTGCATCACATCTGCTTTGCTGCCCCGCCTCTCCTAAATGATATCCCCTATTAAAAGAAATAGCACAACTTTTAATCACACATGCCTCTTGAGCATCCTGACTCATTTGGGTTAAAGTTGGACAAAATTCTTAGAAGGAACTTCTCAAAATGCATGACAAAGAAAATGACAGAAATTGCCCCAAAAATGACACCTTTTTTCAAAATGGCCGACTTCCTGTTGAATTTAGCCCATATGTCCAAGAGACTTTTTTCAAGGTACTGGTAGGTTCTACAACTGTGCCGAATCATATCAATGTCAGTCAATGCAGTGGGCGGGGCTGATTGATTGAAATATTGTAGGGGGCGCTATGGAGCCGTTTACGATTTTCTCCACTATATTGTAATTTTACTCTATTAAGGACATAACTGTCATGACTCATGACAAGTATGGTGAAGATCAACAATTTCACGGCTTTGTTACAGGTACTTCCTGGTTCATGATATCAGACACTTGTTGTTGCCAAGGGGTGGTGCTAGTTCATAGTCATATTATTGCATTGTAGATTTTGTTCAACATGGAACTGGCATCAAATGGGTCGATTCCTGTGCTGATATGTTGTTTTATGTGGGAGTTTTATCAATAAGTCTTTGTTAATAAGACATAAAACTTTGAGGGCCCGCCCCTCCTAAACTAAATCTTCTATTAGAAGAAATAACACAACTTTAAATCACACATGCCTCCTGAGCATCCTGTGCAAGTTGGGTGTCAGTTGGACAATATCCCTAGGAGGAGTTGTTTAAAATGCATGGCAAAGAAATGACCCCAAAAATGGCACCTTTTTCAAAATGCCCGACTTCCTGTTGAATTTAGCCCATATGTCCAAGAGACTTTTTTGAAGGTACTGGAAGCTTCTACAACTGTGCTGAATTTCATTCATGTCGGTCCATGTAGTGGGCGGGACTGATTGATTGAAATTTTGTAGGGGGCGCTATGGAGACATGCTCCATTTATTCCATAATGTTTCAATGGGGCTTAGTTCAGGGCCTTACTGTCATCAGTCATGGCAAGTTTGGTGGCGGTCCAAGGTTCCATGGCTTGGTCACAGGTACTTCCTGTTTCATGGTGTTGGACCGCCATTCGCCATGTCCTGTTTAGCGTAGCAACTTGAGGTTTTTATTGTGGCATCATGAAAGGGTTTGACATGTTTTGGAGGAGTCTCAAGTGTTTGGGACCATTTGCTTAGAAGCATGACCCTCGAACGTGGAAAAAAACACTTCCTGTTGTAAGTGGGCGGGGCTTAGGTCTACACCAGCAATGGTCACATTAATCTGTTCAGGACTGATCCCTTATTAATCCCTATAAGTTTTAGGGTGATCAGATCAAAATTGACAATTTTATAGTGATTTATGATGTCACGCCGCCGCATGGAATTTCGCCATGGCGTCACGGGCACGCCGTAGAGCGTAGAGCAACGTCCTTTATAAGATCTCTTCACCAACATGTTTTGTGATGCCTGAGTGAATTTGGGCCATGTGGTGTCCACCAAGCCAGAGTTATGGGTGTGTGAGCAAAAAACAACACTTTTGACCTCCAGGGGGCGTGGCTATTTCATAATCAAAATATTGGCATATAGAACTCTGTAGGAGGGGACTGCCATCATATCTAGCAAATTTGGTGCAGAAATGTTGCTTTATGTGGGAGTTATATCTGTTTAATTTTTCCTGGCGAGACATCAAACTTTGAGGCCCCGCCCCTCGTAAACTAAGTCTCCTATTAGAAGAAATAACACAACATTTAATCACACATGCCTCCTGAACATCCTGAGCAATTTGTGGCTCAGTGGGATAAAAGCCCTAGGACGAGTTCGTTAAAATGCGAGGTGCTAAAATGCCAAAATATTGACTTTGACCTAAAATGGCCGCCTTCCTGTCGACATTTCACCATGACATTAAGAGGATTTTTTGTTCGCCCTAGCATGTAGATCATGTGTATGAATTTTCATAAAGATTAACGACATGCAGTGGCGGGGCACCTAAAATAGGTGGCGCTCTCGTTCAGTTTTGCCCAAACATTCTGGAGCACTTCAAAATATCAAATTTTTCGCATTCCCTTGGGGGGGTACGCAAAATTTGGTGAGTTTTTGAGCATGTTCAGGCCTCCAAAAAAGCAATTCATTTATTAGGAGAATAATAATAATAATTAAAACCGCAGGCGGTGATATAGGCCCTCGCACCATGGCGCCGCTCGGCATCATGCCACCGCCTCCCCTGGCAACATCCTTCCCATGCCTCTCTCAACCTAAAGTGCAGCCAGACTGCACTTCAGACCATTTAGGTTTTATGAAGGGTCACTTCCTGTCACCAAGGGGCGGGGCTAACTTATCATCTAATTATTGACATGCACAAATGTGAAGGATATGACTGGCATCATCTGTAGCAAATTTGGTGCAGGTTGCTTGTTTTTTGGGGGATTTATGTCAGTTTTTCTTTTTGTTGCATCACATCTGCTTTGCTGCCCCGCCTCTCCTAAACGATATCCCCTATTAAAAGAAATAGCACAACTTCTAATCACACATGCCTCTTGAGCATCCTGACTCATTTGGGTTAAAGTTGGACAAAATTCTTAGGAGAAGTTCCTCAAAATGCATGGCAAAGAAAATGACAGAAATGACCCCAAAAATGGCACCTTTTTCAAAATGGCCGACTCCCTGTTTGATTTAGCCCATATGTCCAAGAGACTTTTTTGAAGGTACTGGGAGCGTCTACAAGTTTCCCGAATCATAACCATGTCAGTCAATGTAGTGGGCGGGGCTAATTAATTAAAATATTGTAGGGGGCGCTATGGAGCCATTTACTATCTTCTCCACTATATTGTAATTTTACTCTATTAAGGACATAACTGTCATGACTCATGGCAAGTATGGTGAAGATCAAAGGTTTCATGGCTTTGTTACAGGTACTTCCTGGTTCACGATATCAGACACTTGTTGTTGCCAAGGGGTGGGGCTAATTCATAGTCCCATTATTGCATTGTAGATTTTGTTCATCATGGGACTGGCATCAAATGTGGCGATTCCTGTGCTGATATGTTGTTTTATGTGGGAGTTTTAGCAATAAGTCTTTGTTAATTAGACATAAAACTTTGAGGGCCCGCCCCTCCTAAACTAAATCTTCTATTAGAAGAAATAACACAACTTTAAATCACACATGCCTCCTGAGCATCCTGTGCAAGTTGGGTGTCAGTTGGACAATATCCCTAGGAGGAGTTGTTTAAAATGCATGGCAAAGAAATGACCCCAAAAATGGCACCTTTTTCAAAATGGCCGACTTCCTGTTGAATTTAGCCCATATGTCCAAGAGACTTTTTTGAAGGTACTGGCAGGTTCTCCAACTGTGCTGAATTTTATCCATGTCGGTCCATGTAGTGGGCGGGGCTGATTGATTGAAATTTTGTAGGGGGCGCTATAGAGACATGCTCCATGTATTCCATTATGTTTCAATGGGGCTTAGTTCAGGGCCTTACTGTCATCAGTCATGGCAAGTATGGTTGCGGTCCAAGGTTCCATGGCTTGGTCACAGGTACTTCCTGTTTCATGGCGTTGGACCGCCATTCGCCATGTCCCGTTTAGCGTAGCGACTTGAGGTTTTTATTGTGGCATCATGAAAGGGTTTGACATGTTTTGGAGGAGGCTCAAGTGTTTTGGACCATTTGCTTAGAAGCATGACCCTCAAACGTGGAAAAAACCACTTCCTGTTGTAAGTGGGCGGAGTTTAGGTCTACACCAGCAATGGTCACAGTAATCTGTTCAGGACTGATCCCTTATTAATCCCTATAAGTTTTAGGGTGATCAGATCAAAATTGACAATTTTATAGTGATTTATGATGTCACGCCGCCGCATGGAAATTCGCCATGGCGTCACGGGCACGCCGTGCAGCGTAGAGCAACGTCCTTTATAAGATCTCTTCACCAACATGTTTTGTGATGCCTGAGTGAATTTGGGCCATGTGGTGTCCACCAAGCCAGAGTTATGGGTGTGTGAGCAAAAAACAACACTTTTGACCTCCAGGGGGTGTGGCTATTTCATAATCAAAATATTGACATATAGAACTCTGTAGGAGGGGACTGCCATCATATCTAGCAAATTTGGTGCAGAAATGTTGCATTATGTGGGAGTTATATCCGTTTAATTTTTCCTGGCGAGACATCAAACTTTGAGGCCCCGCCCCTCGTAAACTAAGTCTCCTATTAGAAGAAATAACACAACATTTAATCACACATGCCTCCTGAACATCCTGAGCAATTTGTGGCTCAGTGGGAAAAAAGCTCTAGGACGAGTTCGTTAAAATGCGAGGTGCTAAAACGCCAAAATATTGACTTTGACCTAAAATGGCCGCCTTCCTGTCGACATTTCACCATGACATTAAGAGGATTTTTTGTTCGCCCTAGCATGTAGATCATGTGTATGAATTTTCATAAAGATTAATGACATGCAGTGGCGGGGCACCTAAAATAGGTGGCGCTCTCATTCAGTTTCGCCCAAACATTCTGGAGCACCTCAAAATATCAAATTTTTCGCATTCCCTTGGGGGGGTACGCAAAATTTGGTGAGTTTTTGAGCATGTTCAGGCCTCCAAAAAAGCAATTCATTTATTAGGAGAATAATAATAATAATAATAATAATAATTAAAACCGCAAGCGGTGATATAGGCCCTCGCACCATGGCGCCGCTCGGCATAATGCCACCGCCTCCCCTGGCAACATCCTTCCCATGCCTCTCTCAACCTAAAGTGCAGCAAGACTGCACTTCAGGTCATTTATGCCTTATGAAGGGTCACTTCCTGTCACCAAGGGGCGGGGCTAATTCATAATCTAATTATTGCCATGCACAAATGTGAAGGATATGACTGACATCATCTGTATCAAATTTGGTGCAGGTTGGTTGTTTTTTGTGGGAGTTATGTCAGTTTTCCTTTTCATTGCATCACATCTGCTTTGCTGCCCCGCCTCTCCTAAATGATATCCCCTATTAAAATAAATAGCACAACTTTTAATCACACATGCCTCTTGAGCATCCTGACTCATTTGGGTTAAAGTTGGACAAAATTCTTAGAAGGAACTTCTCAAAATGCATGGCAAAGAAAATGACAGAAATTGCCCCAAAAATGACACCTTTTTCCAAAATGGCCGACTTCCTGTTTGATTTAGCCCATATGTCCAAGAGACTTTTTTCAAGGTACTGGAAGGTTCTACAACTGTGCCGAATCATATCCATGTCAGTCAATGCAGTGGGCGGGGCTGATTGATTGAAATATTGTAGGGGGCGCTATGGAGCCGTTTACGATTTTCTCCACTATATTGTAATTTTACTCTATTAAGGACATAACTGTCATGACTCATGACAAGTATGGTGAAGATCAACAATTTCATGGCTTTGTTACAGGTACTTCCTGGTTCATGATATCAGACACTTGTTGTTGCCAAGGGGTGGGGCTAGTTCAGAGTCATATTATTGCATTGTATATTTTGTTCATCATGGGACTGGCATCAAATGTCTCGATTCCTGTGCTGATATGTTGTTTTATGTGGGAGTTTTAGCAATAAGTCTTTGTTAATGAGACATAAAACTTTGAGGGCCCGCCCCTCCTAAACTAAATCTTCTATTAGAAGAAATAACACAACTTTAAATCACACATGCCTCCTGAGCATCCTGTGCAAGTTGGGTGTCAGTTGGACAATATCCCTAGGAGGAGTTGTTTAAAATGCATGGCAAAGAAATGACCCCAAAAATGGCACCTTTTTCTAAATGCCCGACTTCCTGTTGAATTTAGCCCATATGTCCAAGAGACTTTTTTGAAGGTACTGGAAGGTTCTCCAACTGTGCTGAATTTTATCCATGTCGGTCAATGTAGTGGGCGGGGCTGATTGATTGAAATTTTGTAGGGGGCGCTATGGAGGATTGCTGCATTTATTCCATAATGTTTCAATGGGGCTTAGTTCAGGGCCTTACTGTCATCAGTCATGGCAAGTATGGTGGCGGTCCAAGGTTCCATGGCTTGGTCACAGGTACTTCCTGTTTCATGGCGTTGGACCGCCATTCGCCATGTCCCGTTTAGCGTAGCGACTTGAGGTTTTTATTGTGGCATCATGAAAGGGTTTGACATGTTTTGGAGGAGTCTCAAGTGTTTTGGACCATTTGCTTAGAAGCATGACCCTCAAACGTGGAAAAAACCACTTCCTGTTGTAAGTGGGCGGGGCTTAGGTCTACACCAGCAATGGTCACATTAATCTGTTCAGGACTGATCCCTTATTAATCCCTATAAGTTTTAGGGTGATCAGATCAAAATTGACAATTTTATAGTGATTTATGATGTCACGCCGCCGCATGGAACTTCGCCATGGCGTCACGGGCACGCCGTGCAGCGTAGAGCAACGTCCTTTACCAGATCTCTTCACCGACATGTTTTGTGATGCCTGAGTGAATTTGGGCCATGTGGTGTCCACCAAGCCAGAGTTATGGGTGTGTGAGCAAAAAACAACACTTTTGACCTCCAGGGGGCGTGGCTATTTCATAATCAAAATATTGACATATAGAACTCTGTAGGAGGGGACTGCCATCATATCTAGCAAATGTGGTGCAGAAATGTTGCTTTATGTGGGAGTTATATCCGTTTAATTTTTCATGGCGAGACATCAAACTTTGAGGCCCCGCCCCTCGTAAACTAAGTCTCCTATTAGAAGAAATAACACAACATTTAATCACACATGCCTCCTGAACATCCTCAGCAATTTGTGGCTCAGTGGGTTAAAAGCTCTAGGACGAGTTCGTTAAAATGCGAGGTGCTAAAACGCCAAAATATTGACTTTGACCTAAAATGGCCGCCTTGCTGTCGACATTTCACCATGACATTAAGAGGATTTTTTGTTCGCCCTAGCATGTAGATCATGTGTATGAATTTTCATAAAGATTAACGACATGCAGTGGCGGGGCACCTAAAATAGGTGGCGCTCTCGTTCAGTTTCGCTCAAACATTCTGGAGCACCTCAAAATATCAAATTTTTCATATTCCCTTGGGGGGGTACGCAAAATTTGGTGAGTTTTCGAGCACGTTCAGGCCTCCAAAAAAGCACGCGAAGTGTCCGAATAAAAATAATAATAATAATAATAATTAAAACCGCAAGCGGTGATATAGGCCCTCACACCATGGCGCCGCTCGGCAGAATGCCACCGCCTCCCCTGGCAACATCCTTCCCATGCCTCTCTCAACCTAAAGTGCAGCCAGACTGCACTTCAGGCCATTTATGCCTTATGAACGGTCACTTCCTGTCACCAAGGGGCGGGGCTAACTTATCATCTAATTATTGACATGCACAAATGTGAAGGATATGCCTGGCATCATCTGTAGCAAATTTGGTGCAGGTTGGTTGTTTTTTGGGGGAGTTATGTCTGTTTTCCTTTTCATTGCATCACATCTGCTTTGCTGCCCCGCCTCTCCTAAACGATATCCCCTATTAAAAGAAATAGCACAACTTTTAATCACACATGCTTCTTGAGCATCCTGACTCATTTGGGTTAAAGTTGGACAAAATTCTTAGGACAAGTTCCTCAAAATGCATGGCAAAGAAAATGACAGAAATGACCCCAAAAATGGCACCTTTTTCAAAATGGCCGACTTCCTGTTGGATTTAGCCCATATATCCAAGAGACTTTTTTGAAGGTACTGGGAGGGTCTATAAGTGTGCTGAATTTTATCCATGTCAGTCAATGTAGTGGGCGGGGCTGATTGATTGAAATATTGTAGGGGGCGCTATGGAGCCATTTACTATCTTTTCCACTATGTTGTAATTTTATTCTATTAAGTACATAACTGTCATGACTCATGGCAAGTATGGTGAAGATCAACAATTTCATGGCTTTGTTACAGGTACTTCCTGGTTCATGATATCAGACACTTGTTGTTGCCAAGGGGCGGGGCTAGTTCATAGTCATGTTATTGCATTGTAGATTTTGTTCATCATGGAACTGGCATCAAATGGGTCGATTCCTGTGCTGATATGTTGTTTTATGTGGGAGTTTTAGCAATAAGTCTTTGTTAATGAGACATCAAACTTTGAGGGCCCGCTCCTCCTAAACTAAATCTTCTATTAGAAGAAATAACACAACTTTAAATCACACATGCCTCCTGAGCATCCTGTGCAAGTTGGGTGTCAGTTGGACAATATCCCTAGGAGGAGTTGTTTAAAATGCATGGCAAAGAAATGACCCCAAAAATGGCACCTTTTTCAAAATGGCCGACTTCCTGTTGAATTTAGCCCATATGTCCAAGAGAGTTTTTTGAAGGTACTGGCAGGTTCTCCAACTGTGCTGAATTTTATTCATGTCGGTCCATGTAGTGGGCGGGGCTGATTGATTGAAATTTTGTAGGGGGCGCTATGGAGACATGCTCCATTTATTCCATAATGTTTCAATGGGGCTTAGTTCAGGGCCTTACTGTCATCAGTCATGACAAGTATGGTGGCGGTCCAAGGTTCCATGGCTTGGTCACAGGTACTTCCTGTTTCATGGCGTTGGACCGCCATTCGCCATGTCCCGTTTAGCGTAGCGACTTGAGGTTTTTATTGTGGCATCATGAAAGGGTTTGACATGTTTTGGAGGAGGCTCAAGTGTTTTGGACCATTTGCTTAGAAGCATGACTCTCAAACGTGGAAAAAACCACTTCCTATTGTAAGTGGGCGGGGCTTAGGTCGACACCAGCAATGGTCACATTAATCTGTTCAGGACTGATCCCTTATTAATCCCTATAAGTTTTAGGGTGATCAGATCAAAATTGACAATTTTATAGTGATTTATGATGTCACGCCGCCGCATGGAACTTCGCCATGGCGTCACGGGCACGCCGTGCAGCGTAGAGCAATGTCCTTTACCAGATCTCTTCACCAACATGTTTTGTGATGCCTGAGTGAATTTGGGCCATGTGGTGTCTACCAAGCCAGAGTTATGGGTGTGTGAGCAAAAAACAACACTTTTGACCTCCAGGGGGCGTGGCTATTTCATAATCAAAATATTGACATATAGAACTCTGTAGGAGGGGACTGCCATCATATCTAGCAAATTTGGTGCAGAAATTTTGCTTTATGTGGGAGTTATATCCGTTTAATTTTTCCTGGCGAGACATCAAACTTTGAGGCCCCGCCCCTCGTAAACTAAGTCTCCTATTAGAAGAAATAACACAACATTTAATCACACATGCCTCCTGAACATCCTGAGCAATTTGTGGCTCAGTGGGATAAAAGCCCTAGGACGAGTTCGTTAAAATGCGAGGTGCTAAAACGCCAAAATATTGACTTTGACCTAAAATGGCCGCCTTCCTGTCGACATTTCACCATGACATTAAGAGGATTTTTTGTTCGCCCTAGCATGTAGATCATGTGTATGAATTTTCATAAAGATTAACGACATGCAGTGGCGGGGCACCTAAAATAGGTGGCGCTCTCATTCAGTTTCGCCCAAACATTCTGGAGCACCTCAAAATATCAAATTTTTCGCATTCCCTTGGGGGGGTACGCAAAATTTGGTGAGTTTTTGAGCATGTTCAGGCCTCCAAAAAAGCAATTCATTTATTAGGAGAATAATAATAATAATAATAATAATAATAATAATAATAATAAACGCTGCAATTACAATAGGCCTTCGCACCGCCAAGGTGCTCGGGCCTAATAATAATAAACACTGCAATTACAATAGGCCTTCGCACCGCCAAGGTGCTCGGGCCTAATAATAAACGCTGCAATTACAATAGGCCTTCGCACCGCCAAGGTGCTCGGGCCTAATTAAAACCGCAAGCGGTGATATAGGCCCTCGCACCATGGCGCCGCTCGGCATAATGCCACCGCCTCCCCTGGCAACATCCTTCCCATGCCTCTCTCAATCTAAAGTGCAGCCAAACTGCACTTCAGGCCGTTTAGGCCTTATGAACGGTCAGTTCCTGTCACCAAGGGGCGGGGCTAATTCATAATCTAATTATTGACATACAGAAATGTGAAGGATATGACTGGCATCATCTGTAGCAAATTTGGTGCAGGTTGGTTGTTTTTTGTGGGAGTTATGTCAGTTTTCCTTTTCATTGCATCACATCTGCTTTGCTGCCCCGCCTCTCCTAAACGATATCCCCTATTAAAAGAAATAACACAACTTTTAATCACACACGCCTCTTGAGCATCCTGACTCATTTGGGTTAAAGTTGAATAAAATTCTTAGGAGGAGTTGCTCAAAATGCATGGCAAAGAAAATGACAAAATGACCCCAAATATGTTACCTTTTTCAAAATGGCCGACTTCCTGTTTGATTTAGCCCATATGTCCAAGAGACTTTTTTGAAGGTACTGGGAGCGTCTACAAGTTTCCCGAATCATATCCATGTCAGTCAATGCAGTGGGAGGGGCTAAATGATTAAAATATTGTAGGGGGCGCTATGGATCCATTTACCATCTTTTCCACTATATTTTAATTTTACTCTATTAAGGACATAACTGTCATGAGTCATGGCAAGTATGGTGAAGATCAACAATTTCATGGCTTTGTTACAGGTACTTCCTGGTTCATGATATCAGACACTTGTTGTTGCCAAGGGGTGGGGCTAATTCATAGTCATATTATTGCATTGTACATTTTGTTCGTCATGGGACTGGCATCAAATGTGGCGATTCCTGTGTTGATATGTTGTTTTATGTGGGAGTTTTAGCAATAAGTCTTTGTTAATGAGACATCAAACTTTGAGGGCCCGCCCCTCCTAAACTAAATCTTCTATTAGAAGAAATAACACAACTTTAAATCACACATGCCTCCTGAGCATCCTGTGCAAGTTGGGTGTCAGTTGGACAATATCCCTAGGAGGAGTTGTTTAAAATGCATGGCAAAGAAATGACCCCAAAAATGGCACCTTTTTCAAAATGGCCGACTTCCTGTTGGTTTTGGCCCATATGTCCAAGAGACTTTTTTGAAGGTACTGGCAGGTTTTCCAACTGTGCTGAATTTTAACGTCCTTTACCAGATCTCTTCACCAACATGTTTTGTGATGCCTGAGTGAATTTGGGCCACTGCATCTTATAATTATTTCCATAAGTGTAATGAACAAAAAAGTTTACAAATGTGTATGAAGTCAGCAGCGAGGGTGCAACACATAAAACATGAACAGGAATTATTGACCTTCTATTGTGGAATCTAAACTTCACATCTTTTGTATATAGTTGTGTCTTCTGTTTGTGGATCATAGACTTTTCTCTGTGGGATTTGTGCTGTGTTTATACACTGTTAGATCTGTATTTATTACAGTCATAAATTGTAATAAACTTTTATCTTGTTCCTGTATGATCACATCCTACTGCAGTTATTTAGATGACTTGAATGTATTGAATAAATGGGGAAAAGCATTTAAATTTCTTTATTTTAAAAACGCTTCAAAGTGTACAAAGTAGCTCAAATTACTTAATTAGTAACACAAAGTTATAAGTAAGAAACAATACAATCAACGAACATGTAAACAATAGATTCCACAGAAATGCTATTAAATTGTGGTTTACTAGAAAAAAAAAAAAAAGAATCAAACACCAAAAACAAAAGCAATGTTGTGTCTGTGCAGATCAGGAAACTGCTCTTCAGTAGCCACACAGCAACTGGGAATCAAGCCTTGTTTCCTTCTGAGGAGCTGGGATGTGAGTCTTCTTAGGTCCTTCACATTTATGTCATCAAGACGTCTCTGCAAAATTATACAAAAGATTGGTTAGATAAATAGAGCCACATTTTACTAACTGATGGAAAACAAAGTGAAAAGTGAAAGATCAGATTTTTTAGTGAAGGTCTGTGTCTACCAACTTTGTTCAGAGACTAAGTTAATATATTACTGTAATATCTAAAACTAATGTCTGGATGCCAAAGCAACAAGTAACATATGGAAGACAGAGCAGTAGGTAACAAGCTCAAATATAAAATTACATTTATGTTACAACAACAAATAATACATAAAACAGTTACCATTGACGAGGCTGAAGCTAGCTTCCGATCCGCAGCTTATGGCTGCAATATGTGTAAAGGGCAATTACACTGAATTTTTTGGAAACACCACCACATTAGACCAGGTACTGACAAAAAACTGGTATAGTATGTGGAATATTTTAGCCCACATTTGAAGAGTCTAAGTGTTTTAGTTTTTTGTCAGGACCTGATGTAATGTGGTCCAGATGCCAAAAAAGTCATGAAATGACCCTTATTTGCATTTTCACAAATAGAATAAAGATTTCACAAATCAGACACTATGTTTTATTGAATCTGCATAGTATGTGGAATATTTTAACCCAGGTTTTAAGAGTCCAAGTGTTGTAGTTTTTTGTCAGGACCTGGTCTAATGTGGTGTTTCCGAAAAATTCAGTGGAACTGCCCTTTACACATATTGCGAATCGGAAGCTAACTTCAGCCTCGTTTACCATTGTTGGTTATTGGAATACTGTGGAATTCCTGTAATAAATGTTTTTTATCAGTAATATCTTGAGACAAAACAGTGAACATGAAACTGCATTTTACCTGTACTACAGCTAGCCAGTCACATCTCTGGAAGCTGCAGCTCGTCTTCCTCAGACTGACCCGCTTGTCCTCGGACCGTCCACCAGCCCTGCCTCGGCCTTCCTGGCAACCTTAACATGTCATATTCATCACTGAAAACAAGTGTGTACACGGATCATCGCTGTAACAACATTCAAACATGTAAATTCTGCATTATGTCAGTGTCTGACTGCCTGTGTTAGGCTGATTCAGTCTAACATCAGCTGAATATATGCAGAAATATTAATAAAGTTAGAATTAGCCTAACAACTATAGCTAGCTTAGCACGTAGCTTAGCCTCTTCTTAGTACCACCGTTTATTCCATACGCGATATTGTCATTTTTACGTACTACTTTGCAAAAAAAACACCATAAGAGAGTATCATTTTCAGCATGACGAAGAGCCTGTTGTGTTAACAGTTACTTACCGGTTCATGTCGAGCTGAAATACTGGATGTCATCACACAGTTTGTAAATAAACTTTGAGTCTTGTGGACGGTGACGGTTCCGCTGTATTTAGAGGATGGGAGGGGTGAGGAGCAAGTTTAGCTCACTACTTCCGCCCTGTGGTGGTTTGTAGAGGTAGCAGTTGTGTGGTTTTGCTCACTACATGGTGTTTGCCACCTAGTGTTGGAAAGAATCGCTTTGAAATCTTACATACTCTGGCTTCAATAAATTGAAAAAAATAATCTAAAAGTGGATCAAATATGCCACAGTGTTTAATGAAATTGAAAAAAAAATCCCACCAGTTTTCCATAAATGGATGTTACATTATTTTTACTTTATTCAAAACAAGAATTAGCTGCTCATTCTCAGAACCAAAGCCTCAGATTTTTTCTTTTTCATGTAATCCCCCACAGTACAGACAAAGAGCAACAGGGAGGAATAATACATAAATGCTTCAAGTTTAGTTTTAATTCATTATGCTTATTAACATGCCTGTGACATTTGTTAAAAACTGTTAACATCATTTACATAAATATAGTTTTCAGTAACTTATTGTTGTAAGTATTAGCCGCACTGGATGTTTTAATCAATCCATCAACAGAGCTGATCCAATACCACTCTATCCAAGAATCCGAACAAATGTCTATAAATCAAAGAGCAATCAGTCTGCTTCTAAACAAGAAAACACATATGAAACTGATTCACATAATTAATAATTCCTTCAGATGGACCTGCATGTTCATCTGTACATACACGTCTATAAATATGGTTGGTTGTTTTTTGTGGGAGTTATGTCAGTTTTCCTTTTCATTGCATCACATCTGCTTTGCTGCCCCGCCTCTCCTAAATGATATCCCCTATTAAAAGAAATAACACAACTTTCAATCAGATATGCAGCTTGAGCATCCTGACTCATTTGGGTTAAAGTTGGACAAAATTCTTAGGAGAAGTTCCTCAAAATGCATGGCAAAGAAAATGACAGAAATGACCCCAAAAATGGCACTCTTTTCAAAATGGCCGACTTCCTGTTGGATTTAGCCCATATGTCCAAGAGACTTTTTTGAAGGTACTGGCAGGTTCTCCAACTGTGCTGAATTTCATCCATGTCGGTCCATGTAGTGGGCGGGGCTAATTAATTAAAATATTGTAGGGGGCGCTATGGAGCCATTTACTATCTTCTCCACTATATTTTAATTTTACTCTATTAAGGGCATAACTTTCATGACTCATGGCAAGTATGGTGAAGATCAAAGGTTTCATGGCTTTGTTACAGGTACTTCCTGGTTCATGATATCAGACACATGTTGTTGCCAAGGGGTGGGGCTAATTCATAGTCCCATTATTGCATTGCAGATTTTGTTCATCATGGGACTGGCATCAAATGTGGCGATTCCTGTGCTGATATGTTGTTTTATGTGGGAGTTTTAGCAATAAGTCTTTGTTAATAAGACATCAAACTTTGAGGGCCTGCCCCTCCTAAACTAAATCTTCTATTAGAAGAAATAACACAACTTTAAATCACACATGCCTCCTGAGCATCCTGTGCAAGTTGGGTGTCAGTTGGACAATATCCCTAGGAGGAGTTGTTTAAAATGCATAGCAAAGAAATGACCCCAAAAATGGCACCTTTTTCAAAATGGCCGACTTCCTGTTGAATTTAGCCCATATGTCCAAGAGACTTTTTTGAAGGTACTGGAAGGTTCTCCAACTGTGCTGAATTTTATCCATGTCGGTCCATGTAGTGGGCGGGGCTGATTGATTGAAATTTTGTAGGGGGCGCTATGGAGACATGCTCCGTGTATTCCATTATGTTTCAATGGGGCTTAGTTCAGGGCCTTACTGTCATCAGTCATGGCAAGTATGGTTGCGGTCCACGGTTCCATGGCTTGGTCACAGGTACTTCCTGTTTCATGGCGTTGGACCGCCATTCGCCATGTCCCGTTTAGCGTAGCGACTTGAGGTTTTTATTGTGGCATCATGAAAGGGTTTGACATGTTTTGGAGGAGTCTCAAGTGTTTGGGACCATTTGCTTAGAAGCATGACCCTCAAACGTGGAAAAAACCACTTCCTGTTTTAAGTGGGCGGGGCTTAGGTCTACACCAGCAATGGTCACATTAATCTGTTCAGGACTGATCCCTTATTAATCCCTATAAGTTTTAGGGTGATCAGATCAAAATTGACAATTTTATAGTGATTTATGATGTCACGCCGCCGCATGGAACTTCGCCATGGCGTCACGGGCACGCCGTGCAGCGTAGAGCAACGTCCTTTACCAGATCTCTTCACCAACATGTTTTGTGATGCCTGAGTGAATTTGGGCCATGTGGTGTCTACCAAGCCAGAGTTCTGGGTGTGTGAGCAAAAAACAACACTTTTGACCTCCAGGGGGCGTGGCTATTTCATAATCAAAATATTGACATATAGAACTCTGTAGGAGGGGACTGCCATCATATCTAGCAAATTTGGTGCAGAAATGTTGCTTTATGTGGGAGTTATATCCGTTTAATTTTTCATGGCGAGACATCAAACTTTGAGGCCCCGCCCCTCGTAAACTAAGTCTCCTATTAGAAGAAATAACACAACATTTAATCACACATGCCTCCTGAACATCCTGAGCAATTTGTGGCTCAGTGGGATAAAAGCTCTAGGACGAGTTCGTTAAAATGCGAGGTGCTAAAACGCCAAAATATTGACTTTGACCTAAAATGGCCGCCTTCCTGTCGACATTTCACCATGACATTAAGAGGATTTTTTGTTCGCCCTTGCATGTAGATCATGTGTATGAATTTTCATAAAGATTAACGACATGCAGTGGCGGGGCACCTAAAATAGGTGGCGCTCTCATTCAGTTTCGCCCAAACATTCTGGAGCACCTCAAAATATCAAATTTTTCGTATTCCCTTGGGGGGGTACGCAAAATTTGGTGAGTTTTCGAGCACGTTCAGGCCTCCAAAAAAGCACGCGAAGTGTCCGAATAAAAATAATAATAATAATAATAATAATTAAAACCGCAGGCGGTGATATAGGCCCTCGCACCATGGCGCCGCTCGGCATAATGCCACCGCCTCACCCTGGCAACATCCTTCCCATGCCTCTCTCAACCTAAAGTGCAGCCAGACTGCACTTCAGACCATTTAGGTTTTATGAAGGGTCACTTCCTGTCACCAAGGGGCGGGGCTAACTTATCATCTAATTATTGACATGCACAAATGTGAAGGATATGACTGGCATCATCTGTAGCAAATTTGGTGCAGGTTGGTTGTTTTTTGTGGGATTTATGTCAGTTTTTCTTTTTGTTGCATCACATCTGCTTTGCTGCCCCGCCTCTCCTAAACGATATCCCCTATTAAAAGAAATAGCACAACTTCTAATCACACATGCCTCTTGAGCATCCTGACTCATTTGGGTTAAAGTTGCACAAAATTCTTAGGAGAAGTTCCTCAAAATGCATGGCAAAGAAAATGACAGAAATGACCCCAAAAATGGCACCTTTTTCAAAATGGCCGACTCCCTGTTTGATTTAGCCCATATGTCCAAGAGACTTTTTTGAAGGTACTGGGAGTGTCTACAAGTTTCCCGAATCATAACCATGTCAGTCAATGTAGTGGGCGGGGCTAATTAATTAAGCTATTGTAGGGGGCGCTATGGAGCCATTTACTATCTTCTCCACTATATTGTAATTTTACTCTATTAAGGACTTTACTGTCATAAGTCATGGCAAGTATGGTGAAGATCAAAGGTTTCATGGCTTTGTTACAGGTACTTCCTGGTTCACGATATCAGACACTTGTTGTTGCCAAGGGGTGGGGCTAATTCATAGTCCCATTATTGCATTGTAGATTTTGTTCATCATGGGACTGGCATCAAATGTGGCGATTCCTGTGCTGATATGTTGTTTTATGTGGGAGGTTTAGCAATAAGTCTATGTTAATAAGACATCAAACTTTGAGGGCCCGCCCCTCCTAAACTAAATCTTCTATTAGAAGAAATAACACAACTTTAAATCACACATGCCTCCTGAGCATCCTGTGCAAGTTGGGTGTCAGTTGGACAATATCCCTAGGAGGAGTTGTTTAAAATGCATGGCAAAGAAATGACCCCAAAAATGGCGCCTTTTTCAAAATGGCCGACTTCCTGTTGAATTTAGCCCATATGTCCAAGAGACTTTTTTGAAGGTACTGGAAGGTTCTCCAACTGTGCTGAATTTTATCCATGTCGGTCCATGTAGTGGGCGGGGCTGATTGATTGAAATTTTGTAGGGGGCGCTATAGAGACATGCTCCATGTATTCCATTATGTTTCAATGGGGCTTAGTTCAGGGCCTTACTGTCATCAGTCATGGCAAGTATGGTTGCGGTCCAATGTTCCATGGCTTGGTCACAGGTACTTCCTGTTTCATGGCGTTGGACCGCCATTCGCTATGTCCCGTTTAGCGTAGCAACTTGAGGTTTTTATTGTGGCATCATGAAAGGGTTTGACATGTTTTGGAGGAGGCTCAAGTGTTTTGGACCATTTGCTTAGAAGCATGACCCTCAAACGTGCAAAAAAACACTTCCTGTTGTAAGTGGGCGGAGTTTAGGTCTACACCAGCAATGGTCACAGTAATCTGTTCAGGACTGATCCCTTATTAATCCCTATAAGTTTTAGGGTGATCAGATCAAAATTGACAATTTTATAGTGATTTATGATGTCACGCCGCCGCATGGAACTTCGCCATGGCGTCACGGGCACGCCGTGCAGCGTAGAGCAACGTCCTTTATAAGATCTCTTCACCAACATGTTTTGTGATGCCTGAGTGAATTTGGGCCATGTGGTGTCCACCAAGCCAGAGTTATGGGTGTGTGAGCTAAAAACAACACTTTTGACCTCCAGGGGGCGTGGCTATTTCATAATCAAAATATTGACATATAGAACTCTGTAGGAGGGGACTGCCATCATATCTAGCAAATTTGGTGCAGAAATGTTGCTTTATGTGGGAGTTATATCCGTTTAATTTTTCCTGGCGAGACATCAAACTTTGAGGCCCCGCCCCTCGTAAACTAAGTCTCCTATTAGAAGAAATAACACAACATTTATTCACACATGCCTCCTGAACATCCTGAGCAATTTGTGGCTCAGTGGGATAAAAGCTCTAGGACGAGTTCGTTAAAATGCGAGGTGCTAAAACGCCAAAATATTGACTTTGACCTAAAATGGCCGCCTTCCTGTCGACATTTCACCATGACATTAAGAGGATTTTTTGTTCGCCCTAGCATGTACATCATGTGTATGAATTTTCATAAAGATTTACGACATGCAGTGGCGGGGCACCTAAAATAGGTGGCGCTCTCATTCAGTTTCGCCCAAACATTCTGGAGCACCTCAAAATATCAAATTTTTCGTATTCCCTTGGGGGGGTACGCAAAATTTGGTGAGTTTTCGAGCACGTTCAGGCCTCCAAAAAAGCACGCGAAGTGTCCGAATAAAAATAATAATAATAATTAAAACCGCAAGCGGTGATATAGGCCCTCGCACCATGGCGCCGCTCGGCATAATGCCACCGCCTCCCCTGGCAACATCCTTCCCATGCCTCTCTCAATCTAAAGTACAGCCAGACTGCACTTCAGGCCATTAAGGCCTTATGAAGGGTCACTTCCTGTCACCAAGGGGCGGGGCTAACTTATCATCTAATTATTGACATGCACAAATGTGAAGGATATTACTGGCATCATCTGTAGCAAATTTGGTGCAGGTTGGTTGTTTTTTGTGGGAGTTATGTCAGTTTTCCTTTTCATTGCATCACATCTGCTTTGCTGCCCCGCCTCTCCTAAATGATATCCCCTATTAAAAGAAATAGCACAACTTTTATTCACACATGTCTCTTGAGCATCCTGACTCATTTGGGTTAAAGTTGGACAAAATTCTTAGGACAAGTTCCTCCAAATGCATGGCAAAGAAAATGACAGAAATGACCCCAAAAATGGCACCTTTTTCAAAATGGCCGACTTCCTGTTGGATTTAGCCCATATGTCCAAGAGACTTTTTTCAAGGTACTGGAAGGTTCTACAAGTCTGCTGAGTTTGATCCATGTCAGTCAATATAGTGGGCGGGGCTGATTGATTGAAATATTGGAGGGGGCGCTATAGAGCCATTTACTATCTTCTCCACTATATTTTAATTTTACTCTATTAAGGGCATACCTGTCATGACTCATGGCAAGTATGGTGAAGATCAACAATTTCATGGCTTTGTTACAGGTACTTCCTGGTTCATGATGTCAGACACTTGTTGTTGCCAAGGGGTGGGGCTAATTCATAGTCATATTATTGCATTGTAGATTTTGTTCATCATGGAACTGGTATCAAATGTGGCGATTCCTGTGCTGATATGTTGTTTTATGTGGGAGTTTTAGCAATAAGTCTTTGTTAATGAGACATCAAACTTTGAGGGCCCGCCCCTCCTAAACTAAATCTTCTATTAGAAGAAATAACACAACTTTACATCACACATGCCTCCTGAGCATCCTGTGCAAGTTGGGTGTCAGTTGGACAATATCCCTAGGAGGAGTTGTTTAAAATGCATGGCAAAGAAATGACCCCAAAAATGGCACCTTTTTCAAAATGGCCGACTTCCTGTTGAATTTAGCCCATATGTCTAAGAGACTTTTTTGAAGGTACTGGCAGGTTCTCCAACTGTGCTGAATTTTATCCATGTCGTTCCATGTAGTGGGCGGGGCTGATTGATTGAAATTTTGTAGGGGGCGCTATAGAGACATGCTCCATTTATTCCATAATGTTTCAATGGGGCTTAGTTCAGGGCCTTACTGTCATCAGTCATGGCAAGTTTGGTGGCCGTCCAAGGTTCCATGGCTTGGTCACAGGTACTTCCTGTTTCATGGCGTTGGACCGCCATTCGCCATGTACCGTTTAGCGTAGCAACTTGAGGCTTTTATTGTGGCATCATGAAAGGGTATGACATGTTTTGGAGGAGTCTCAAGTGTTTGGGACCATTTCCTTAGAAGCATGACCCTCAAATGTGGAAAAAACCACTTCCTGTTGTAAGTGGGCGGGGCTTAGGTCTAGACCAGCAATGGTCACATTAATCTGTTCAGGACTGATCCCTTATTAATCCCTATAAGTTTTAGGGTGATCAGATCAAAATTGACAATTTTATAGTGATTTATGATGTCACGCCGCCGCATGGAACTTCGCCATGGCGTCACGGGCACGCCGTCCGGTGTAGAGCAACGTCCTTTATCAGATCTCTTCACCAACATGTTTTGTGATGCCTGAGTGAATTTGGGCCATGTGGTTTCCACCAAGCCAGAGTTATGGGTGTGTGAGCAAAAAACAACACTTTTGACCTCCAGGGGGCGTGGCTATTTCATAATCAAAATATTGACATATAGAACTCTGTAGGAGGGGACTGCCATCATATCTAGCAAATGTGGTGCAGAAATGTTGCTTTATGGGGGAGTTATATCCGTTTAATTTTTCATGGCGAGACATCAAACTTTGAGGCCCCGCCCCATGTAAACTAAGTCTCCTATTAGAAGAAATAACACAACATTTAATCACACATGCCTCCTGAACATCCTGAGCAATTTGTGGCTCAGTGGGATAAAAGCCCTAGGACGAGTTCGTTAAAATGCGAGGTGCTAAAACGCCAAAATATTGACTTTGACCTAAAATGGCCGCCTTCCTGTCAACATTTCACCATGACATTAAGAGGATTTTTTGTTCGCCCTAGCATGTAGATCATGTGTATGAATTTTCATAAAGATTAACGACATGCAGTGGCGGGGCACCTAAAATAGGTGGCGCTCTCGTTCAGTTTCACCCAAACATTCTGGAGCACCTCAAAATATCAAATTTTTCGTATTCCCTTGGGGGGGTACGCAAAATTTGGTGAGTTTTCGAGCACGTTCAGGCCTCCAAAAAAGCACGCGAAGTGTCCGAATAAAAATAATAATAATAATAATAATAATAATAAACACTGCAATTACAATAGGCCTTCGCACCGCCAAGGTGCTCGGGCCTAATTAAAACCGCAAGCGGTGATATAGGCCCTCGCACCATGGCGCCGCTCGGCATAATGCCACCGCCTCCCCTGGCAACATCCTTCCCATGCCTCTCTCAACCTGAAGTGCAGCCAGACTGCACCTCAGGCCATTTAGGCCTTATGAAGAGTCAATTCCTGTCACCAAGGGGCGGGGCTAACTTATAATCTATTTATTGCCATGCACAAATGTGAAGGATATGACTGGCATCATCTGTAGCAAATTTGGTGCAGGTTGGTTGTTTTTTGTGGGAGTTATGTCAGTTTTCCTTTTCGTTGCATCACAGCTGCTTTGCTGCCCCGCCTCTCCTAAATGATATCCCCTATTAAAAGAAATAGCACAACTTTTAATCACACATGTCTCTTGAGCATCCTGACTCATTTGGGTTAAAGTTGGATAAAATTCTTGGGAGGAGTTGCTCAAAATGCATGGCAAAGAAAATGACAGAAATGACCCCAAATATGTCACCTTTTTCAAAATGGCTGACTTCCTGTTTGATTTAGCCCATATGTCCAAGAGACTTTTTTGAAGGTACTGGAAGGTTCTAAAACTATGCCGAATCATATCCATGTCAGTCAATGTAGTGGGCGGGGCTGATTGATTGAAATATTGTAGGGGGCGCTATGGAGCCATTTACGATCTTCTCCACTATATTGTAATTTTACTCTATTAAGGACATAACTGTCATGACTCATGGCAAGTATGGTGAAGATCAACATTTTCACGGCTTTGTCACAGGTACTTCCTGGTTCACGATATCAGACACTTGTTGTTGCCAAGGGGTGGGGCTAGTTCAGAGTCATATTATTGCATTGTATATTTTGTTCATCATGGGACTGGCATCAAATGGGTCGATTCCTGTGCTGATATGTTGTTTTATGTGGGAGTTTTAGCAATAAGTCTTTGTTAATAAGACATAAAACTTTGAGGGCCCGCCCCTCCTAAACTAAATCTTCTATTAGAAGAAATAACACAACTTTAAATCACACATGCCTCCTGAGCATCCTGTGCAAGTTGGGTGTCAGTTGGACAATATCCCTAGGAGGAGTTGTTTAAAATGCATGGCAAAGAAATGACCCCAAAAATGGCACCTTTTTCAAAATGGCCGACTT
This sequence comes from Telmatherina bonti, assembly GCF_933228915.1. Lineage (NCBI taxonomy): Eukaryota > Metazoa > Chordata > Actinopteri > Atheriniformes > Telmatherinidae > Telmatherina > Telmatherina bonti. Next base: position 27,569,241 of record NC_136621.1, read on the forward strand.
CCTGTTGAATTTAGCCCATATGTCCAAGAGACTTTTTTGAAGGTACTGGAAGCTTCTACAACTGTGCTGAATTTTATTCATGTCGGTCCATGTAGTGGGCGGGGCTGATTGATTGAAATTTTGTAGGGGGCGCTATGGAGACATGCTCCATTTATTCCATAATGTTTCAATGGGGCTTAGTTCAGGGCCTTACTGTCATCAGTCATGGCAAGTATGGTGGCGGTCCAAGGTTCCATGGCTTGGTCACAGGTACTTCCTGTTTCATGGCGTTGGACCGCCATTCGCCATGTCCCGTTTAGCGTAGCGACTTGAGGTTTTTATTGTGGCATCATGAAAGGGTTTGACATGTTTTGGAGGAGTCTCAAGTGTTTGGGACCATTTGCTTAGAAGCATGACCCTCAAACGTGGAAAAAACCACTTCCTGTTGTAAGTGGGCGGAGCTTAGGTCTACACCAGCAATGGTCACATTAATCTGTTCAGGACTGATCCCTTATTAATCCCTATAAGTTTTAGGGTGATCAGATCAAAATTGACAATTTTATAGTGATTTATGATGTCACGCCGCCGCATGGAACTTCGCCATGGCATCACGGGCACGCCGTGCAGCGCAGAGCAACGTCCTTTATCAGATCTCTTCACCAACATGTTTTGTGATGCCTGAGTGAATTTGGGCCATGTGGTGTCCACCAAGCCAGAGTTATGGGTGTGTGAGCAAAAAACAACACTTTTGACCTCCAGGGGGCGTGGCTATTTCATAATCAAAATATTGGCATATAGAACTCTGTAGGAGGGGACTGCCATCATATCTAGCAAATTTGGTGCAGAAATGTTGCTTTATGTGGGAGTTATAGCTGTTTAATTTTTCCTGGCGAGACATCAAACTTTGAGGCCCCGCCCCTCGTAAACTAAGTCTCCTATTAGAAGAAATCACACAACATTTAATCACACATGTCTCCTGAACATCCTGAGCAATTTGTGGCTCAGTGGGATAAAAGCCCTAGGACGAGTTCGTTAAAATGCGAGGTGCTAAAACGCCAAAATATTGACTTTGACCTAAAATGGCCGCCTTCCTGTCGACATTTCACCATGACATTAAGAGGATTTTTTGTTCGCCCTGTCATGTAGATCATGTGTATGAATTTTCATAAAGATTAACGACATGCAGTGGCGGGGCACCTAAAATAGGTGGCGCTCTCATTCAGTTTCACCCAAACATTCTGGAGCACCTCAAAATATCAAATTTTTTGTATTCCCTTGGGGGGGTACGCAAAATTTGGTGAGTTTTCGAGCACGTTCAGGCCTCCAAAAAAGCACGCGAAGTGTCCGAATAAAAATAATAATAATAAGAAACGCTGCAATTACAATAGGCCTTCGCACCGCCAAGGTGCTCGGGCCTAATTAAAACCGCAGGCGGTGATATAGGCCCTCGCACCATGGCGCCGCTTGGCATAATGCCACCGCCTCCCCTGGCAACATCCTTCCCATGCCTCTCTCAACCTAAAATGCAGCCAGACTGCACTTCAGGCCATTTATGCCTTATGAAGGGTCACTTCCTGTCACCAAGGGGCGGGGCTAACTTATCATCTAATTATTGACATGCACAAATGTGAAGGATATGACTGGCATCATCTGTAGTGAATTTGGTGCAGGTTGGTTGTTTTTTGTGGGAGTTATGTCAGTTTTCCTTTTCATTGCATCACATCTGCTTTGCTGCCCCGCCTCTCCTAAACGATATCCCCTATTAAAAGAAATAGCACAACTTTTAATCACACATGCCTCTTGAGCATCCTGACTCATTTGGGTTAAAGTTGGATAAAATTCTTGGGAGGAGTTGCTCAAAATGCATGGCAAAGAAAATGACAGAAATTACCCCAAATATGTCACCTTTTTCAAAATGGCTGACTTCCTGTTTGATTTAGCCCATATGTCCAAGAGACTTTTTTGAAGGTACTGGAAGGATTTAAAACTGTGCCGAATCATATCCATGTCAGTCAATGTAGTGGGCGGGGCTGATTGATTGAAATATTGTAGGGGGCGCTATGGAGCCGTTTACGATTTTCTCCACTATATTGTAATTTTACTCTATTAAGGACATAACTGTCATGACTCATGACAAGTATGGTGAAGATCAACAATTTCATGGCTTTGTTACAGGTACTTCCTTGTTCATGATATCAGACACTTGTTGTTGCCAAGGGTTGGGGCTAATTCATAGTCCCATTATTGCATTGTATATTTTGTTCATCATGGGACTGGCATCAAATGTGGCGATTCCTGTGCTGATATGTTGTTTTATGTGGGAGTTTTAGCAATAAGTCTTTGTTAATGAGACATCAAACTTTGAGGGCCCGCCCCTCCTAAACTAAATCTTCTATTAGAAGAAATAACACAACTTTAAATCACACATGCCTCCTGAGCATCCTGTGCAAGTTGGGTGTCAGTTGGACAATATCCCTAGGAGGAGTTGTTTAAAATGCATGGCAAAGAAATGACCCCAAAAATGGCACCTTTTTCAAAATGGCCGACTTCCTGTTGGTTTTGGCCCATATGTCCAAGAGACTTTTTTGAAGGTACTGGAAGGTTCTCCAACTGTGCTGAATTTTATCCATGTCGGTCCATGTAGTGGGCGGGGCTGATTGATTGAAATTTTGTAGGGGGCGCTATGGAGACATGCTCCATTTATTCCATAATGTTTCAATGGGGCTTAGTTCAGGGCCTTACTGTCATCAGTCATGACAAGTATGGTGGCGGTCCAAGGTTCCATGGCTTGGTCACAGGTACTTCCTGTTTCATGGCGTTGGACCGCCATTCGCCATGTCCCGTTTAGCGTAGCGACTTGAGGTTTTTATTGTGGCATCATGAAAGGGTTTGACATGTTTTGGAGGAGTCTCAAGTGTTTGGGACCATTTGCTTAGAAGCATGACCCTCAAACGTGCAAAAAAACACTTCCTGTTGTAAGTGGGCGGGGCTTAGGTCTACACCAGCAATGGTCACATTAATCTGTTCAGGACTGATCCCTTATTAATCCCTATAAGTTTTAGGGTGATCAGATCAAAATGGACAATTTTATAGTGATTTATGATGTCACGCCGCCGCATGGAACTTCGCCATGGCGTCACGGGCACGCCGTGCAGCGTAGAGCAAGGTCCTTTACCAGATCTCTTCACCAACATGTTTTGTGATGCCTGAGTGAATTTGGGCCATGTGGTGTCCACCAAGCCAGAGTTATGGGTGTGTGAGCAAAAAACAACACTTTTGACCTCCAGGGGGCGTGGCTATTTCATAATCAAAATATTGACATATAGAACTCTGTAGGAGGGGACTGCCATCATATCTAGCAAATTTGGTGCAGAAATGTTGCTTTATGTGGGAGTTATATCCGTTTAATTTTTCATGGCGAGACATCAAACTTTGAGGCCCCGCCCCTCGTAAACTAAGTCTCCTATTAGAAGAAATAACACAACATTTAATCACACATGCCTCCTGAACATGCTGAGCAATTTGTGGCTCAGTGGGATAAAAGCTCTAGGACAAGTTCGTTAAAATGCGAGGTGCTAAAACGCCAAAATATTGACTTTGACCTAAAATGGCCGCCTTCCTGTCGACATTTCACCATGACATTAAAAGGATTTTTTGTTCGCCCTAGCATGTAGATCATGTGTATGAATTTTCATAAAGATTAACGACATGCAGTGACGGGGCACCTAAAATAGGTGGCGCTCTCGTTCAGTTTCGCCCAAACATTCTGGAGCACCTCAAAATATCAAATTTTTCGCATTCCCTTGGGGGGGTACGCAAAATTTGGTGAGTTTTCGAGCACGTTCAGGCCTCCAAAAAAGCACGCGAAGTGTCCGAATAAAAATAATAATAATAATAATAATTAAAACCGCAAGCGGTGATATAGGCCCTCGCACCATGGCGCCGCTCGGCATAATGCCACCGCCTCCCCTGGCAACATCCTTCCCATGCCTCTCTCAACCTAAAGTGCAGCCAGACTGCTCTTCAGGCCATTTAGGCCTTATGAACGGTCACTTCCTGTCACCAAGGGGCGGGGCTAATTTATAATCTAATTATTGACATACAGAAATGTGAAGGATATGACTGGCATCATCTGTAGCAAATTTGGTGCAGGTTGGTTGTTTTTTGTGGGAGTTATGTCAGTTTTCTTTTTCATTGCATCACATCTGCTTTGCTGCCCCGCCTCTCCTAAACGATATCCCCTATTAAAAGAAATAGCACAACTTTTAATCACACATGTCTCTTGAGCATCCTGACTCATTTGGGTTAAAGTTGGACAAAATTCTTAGAAGGAACTTCTAGAAATGCATGACAAAGAAAATGACAGAAATTGCCCCAAAAATGACACCTTTTTCAAAATGGCCGACTTCCTGTTTGATTTAGCCCATATGTCCAAGAGACTTTTTTGAAGGTACTGGGAGGGTCTACAAGTTTCCCGAATCATATCCATGTCAGTCAATGTAGTGGGCGGGGCTGATTGATTGAAATTTTGTAGGGGGCGCTATGGAGACATGCTCCATTTATTCCATAATGTTTCAATGGGGCTTAGTTCAGGGCCTTACTGTCATCAGTCATGACAAGTTTGGTGGTGGTCCAAGGTTCCATGGCTTGGTCACAGGTACTTCCTGTTTCATGGCGTTGGACCGCTATTCGCCATGTCCCGTTTAGCGTAGCGACTTGAGGATTTTATTGTGGCATCATGAAAGGGTTTGACATGTTTTGGAGGAGGCTCAAGTGTTTTGGACCATTTGCTTAGAAGCATGACCCTCAAACGTGGAAAAAACCACTTCCTGTTGTAAGTGGGCGGGGCTTAGGTCTAGACCAGCAATGGTCACATTAATCTGTTCAGGACTGATCCCTTATTAATCCCTATAAGTTTTAGGGTGATCAGATCAAAATTGACAATTTTATAGTGATTTATGATGTCACGCCGCCGCATGGAACTTTGCCATGGCGTCACGGGCACGCCGTGCAGCGTAGAGCAACGTCCTTTACCAGATCTCTTCACCAACATGTTTTGTGATGCCTGAGTGAATTTGGGCCACTGCATCTTATAATTATTTCCATAAGTGTAATGAACAAAAAAGTTTACAAATGTGTATGAAGTCAGCAGCGAGGGTGCAACACATAAAACATGAACAGGAATTATTGACCTTCTATTGTGGAATCTAAACTTCACATCTTTTGTATATAGTTGTGTCTTCTGTTTATGGATCATAGACTTTTCTCTGTGGGATTTGTGGTGTGTTTATACACTGTTAGATCTGTATTTATTACAGTCATAAATTGTAATAAACTTTTATCTTGTTCCTGTATGATCACATCCTACTGCAGTTATTTAGATGACTTGAATGTATTGAATAAATGGGGAAAAGCATTTAAATTTCTTTATTTTAAAAACGCTTCAAAGTGTACAAAGTAGCTCAAATTACTTAATTAGTAACACAAAGTTATAAGTAAGAAACAATACAATCAACGAACATGTAAACAATAGATTCCACAGAAATGCTATTAAATTGTGGTTTACTAGAAAAAAAAAAAAAGAATCAAACACCAAAAATAAAACCAATGTTGTGTCTGTGCAGATCAGGAAACTGCTCTTCAGTAGCCACACAGCAACTGGGAATCAAGCCTTGTTTCCTTCTGAGGAGCTGGGATGTGAGTCTTCTTAGGTCCTTCACATTTATGTCATCAAGACGTCTCTGCAAAATTATACAAAAGATTGGTTAGATAAATAGAGCCACATTTTACTAACTGATGGAAAACAAAGTGAAAAGTGAAAGATCAGATTTTTTAGTGAAGGTCTGTGTCTACCAACTTTGTTCAGAGACTAAGTTAATATATTACTGTAATATCTAAAACTAATGTCTGGATGCCAAAGCAACAAGTAACATATGGAAGACAGAGCAGTAGGTAACAAGCTCAAATATAAAATTACATTTATGTTACAACAACAAATAATACATAAAACAGTTACCATTGACGAGGCTGAAGTTAGCTTCCGATCCGCAGCTTATGGCTGCAATATGTGTAAAGGGCAATTACACTGAATTTTTTGGAAACACCACCACATTAGACCAGGTACTGACAAAAAACTGGTATAGTATGTGGAATATTTTAGCCCACATTTGAAGAGTCTAAGTGTTTTAGTTTTTTGTCAGGACCTGATGTAATGTGGTCCAGATGCCAAAAAAGTCATGAAATGACCCTTATTTGCATTTTCACAAATAGAATAAAGATTTCACAAATCAGACACTATGTTTTATTGAATCTGCATAGTATGTGGAATATTTTAACCCAGGTTTTAAGAGTCCAAGTGTTGTAGTTTTTTGTCAGGACCTGGTCTAATGTGGTGTTTCCGAAAAATTCAGTGGAATTGCCCTTTACACATATTACGAATCGGAAGCTAACTTCAGCCTCGTTTACCATTGTTGGTTATTGGAATACTGTGGAATTCCTGTAATAAATGTTTTTTATCAGTAATATCTTGAGACAAAACAGTGAACATGAAACTGCATTTTACCTGTACTACAGCTAGCCAGTCACATCTCTGGAAGCTGCAGCTCGTCTTCCTCAGACTGACCCGCTTGTCCTCGGACCGTCCACCAGCCCTGCCTCGGCCTTCCTGGCAACCTTAACATGTCATATTCATCACTGAAAACAAGTGTGTACACGGATCATCGCTGTAACAACATTCAAACATGTAAATTCTGCATTATGTCAGTGTCTGACTGCCTGTGTTAGGCTGATTCAGTCTAACATCAGCTGAATATATGCAGAAATATTAATAAAGTTAGAATTAGCCTAACAACTATAGCTAGCTTAGCACGTAGCTTAGCCTCTTCTTAGTACCACCGTTTATTCCATACGCGATATTGTCATTTTTACGTACTACTTTGCAAAAAAAACACCATAAGAGAGTATCATTTTCAGCATGACGAAGAGCCTGTTGTGTTAACAGTTACTTACCGGTTCATGTGGAGCTGAAATACTGGATGGAAATAAACTTTGAGTCTTGTGGACGGTGACGGTTCCGCTGTATTTAGAGGATGGGAGGGGTGAGGAGCATGTTTAGCTCACTACTTCCGCCCTGTGGTGGTTTGTAGAGGTAGCAGTTGTGTGGTTTTGCTCACTACATGGCGTTTGCCACCTAGTGTTGGAAAGAATCACTTTGAAATCTTACATACTCTGGCTTCAATACATTGAAAAAAATAATCTAAAAGTGGATCAAATATGCCACAGTGTTTAATGAAATTGAAAAAAAAAAATCCCACCAGTTTTCCATAAATGGATGTTACATTATTTTTACTTTATTCAAAACAAGAATTAGCTGCTCATTCTCAGAACCAAAGCCTCAGATTTTTTCTTTTTCATGTAATCCCCCACAGTACAGACAAAGAGCAACAGGGAGGAATAATACATAAATGCTTCAAGTTTAGTTTTAATTCATTATGCTTATTAACATGCCTGTCACATTTGTTAAAAACTGTTAACATCATTTACATAAATATAGTTTTCAGTAACTTATTGTTGTAAGTATTAGCCGCACTGGATGTTTTAATCAATCCATCAACAGAGCTGATCCAATACCACTCTATCCAAGAATCTGAACAAATGTCTATAAATCAAAGAGCAATCAGTCTGCTTCTAAACAATAAAACACATATGAAACTGATTCACATAATTAATAATTCCTTCAGATGGACCTGCATGTTCATCTGTACATACATGTCTATAAATATGGTTGGTTGTTTTTTGTGGGAGTTATGTCAGTTTTCCTTTTCATTGCATCACATCTGCTTCGCTGCCCCGCCTCTCCTAAACGATATCCCCTATTAAAAGAAATAACACAACTTTTAATCAGATATGCAGCTTGAGCATCCTGACTCATTTGGGTTACAGTTGGAGAAAATTCTTTGGAGGACCTTCTCAAAATGCATGGCAAAGAAAATGACAGAAATGACCCCAAAAATGGCACCTTTTTCAAAATGGCCGACTTCCTGTTTGATTTAGCCCATATGTCCAAGAGACTTTTTTGAAGGTACGGGAAGGGGCTACAAGTGTGCTGAATTTGATCCATGTCGATCAATGTAGTGGGCGGGGCTGATTGATTGAAATATTGGAGGGGGCGCTATGGAGCCATTTACTATCTTTTCCACTATATTGTAATTTTACTCTATTAAGGACATAACTGTCATGACTCATGGCAAGTATGGTGAAGATCAAAGGTTTCATGGCTTTGTTACAGGTACTTCCTGGTTCACGGTATCAGACACTTGTTGTTGCCAAGGGGTGGAGCTAGTTCAGAGTCATATCATTGCATTGTAGATTTTGTTTATCATGGGACTGGCATCAAATGTGTCGATTCCTGTGCTGATATGTTGTTTTATATGGGAGTTTTGGCAATAAGTCTTTGTTAATGAGACATAAAACTTTGAGGGCCCGCCCCTCCTAAACTAAATCTTCTATTAGAAGAAATAACACAACTTTAAATCACACATGCCTCCTGAGCATCCTGTGCAAGTTGGGTGTCAGTTGGACAATATCCCTAGGAGGAGTTGTTTAAAATGCATGGCAAAGAAATGACCCCAAAAATGGCACCTTTTTCAAAATGGCCGACTTCCTGTTGGATTTAGCCCATATGTCCAAGAGACTTTTTTGAAGGTACTGGGAGCGTCTACAAGTTTCCCGAATCATAACCATGTCAGTCAATGTAGTGGGCGGGGCTAATTAATTAAAATATTGTAGGGGGCGCTATGGAGCCATTTACTATCTTCTCCACTATATTGTAATTTTACTCTATTAAGGACTTTACTGTCATAAGTCATGGCAAGTATGGTGAAGATCAAAGGTTTCATGGCTTTGTTACAGGTACTTCCTGGTTCACGATATCAGACACTTGTTGTTGCCAAGGGGTGGGGCTAGTTCATAGTCATATTATTGCATTGTATATTTTGTTCATCATGGGACTGGCATCAAACTGGGTCGATTCCTGTGCTGATATGTTGTTTTATGTGGGAGTTTTAGCAATAAGTCTTTGTTAATGAGACATAAAACTTTGAGGGCCCGCCCCTCCTAAACTAAATCTTCTATTAGAAGAAATAACACAACTTTAAATCACACATGCCTCCTGAGCATCCTGTGCAAGTTGGGTGTCAGTTGGACAATATCCCTAGGAGGAGTTGTTTAAAATGCATGGCAAAGAAATGACCCCAAATATGGCACCTTTTTCAAAATGGCCGACTTCCTGTTGGATTTAGCCCATATGTCCAAGAGACTTTTTTGAAGGTACTGGAAGCTTCTCCAACTGTGCTGAATTTTATCCATGTCGGTCCATGTAGTGGGTGGGGCTGATTGATTGAAATTTTGTAGGGGGCGCTATGGAGACATGCTCCATGTATTCCATTATGTTTCAATGGGGCTTAGTTCAGGGCCTTACTGTCATCAGTCATGGCAAGTATGGTGGCGGTCCAAGGTTCCATGGCTTGGTCACAGGTACTTCCTGTTTCATGGCGTTGGACCGCCATTCGCCATGTCCCGTTTAGCGTAGCGACTTGAGGTTTTTATTGTGGCATCATGAAAGGGTTTGACATGTTTTGGAGGAGGCTCAAGTGTTTTGGACCATTTGCTTAGAAGCATGACCCTCAAACGTGGAAAAAACCACTTCCTGTTGTAAGTGGGCGGGGCTTAGGTCTACACCAGCAATGGTCACATTAATCTGTTCAGGACTGATCCCTTATTAATCCCTATAAGTTTTAGGGTGATCAGATCAAAATTGACAATTTTATAGTGATTTATGATGTCACGCCGCCGCATGGAACTTTGCCATGGCGTCACGGGCACGCCGTGCAGCGTAGAGCAACGTCCTTTACCAGATCTCTTCACCAACATGTTTTGTGATGCCTGAGTGAATTTGGGCCATGTGGTGTCCACCAAGCCCAAGTTATGGGTGTGTGAGCAAAAAACAACACTTTTGACCTCCAGGGGGCGTGGCTATTTCATAATCAAAATATTGACATATAGAACTCTGTAGGAGGGGACTGCCATCATATCTAGCAAATTTGGTGCAGAAATGTTGCTTTATGTGGGAGTTATATCTGTTTAATTTTTCATGGCGAGACATCAAACTTTGAGGCCCCACACCTCGTAACCTAAGTCTCCTATTAGAAGAAATAACACAACATTTAATCACACATGCCTCCTGAACATCCTGAGCAATTTGTGGCTCAGTGGGATAAAAGCTCTAGGACGAGTTCGTTAAAATGCGAGGTGCTAAAACGCCAAAATATTGACTTTGACCTAAAATGGCTGCCTTCCTGTCGACATTTCACCATGACATTAAGAGGATTTTTTGTTTGCCCTGTCATGTAGATCATGTGTATGAATTTTCATAAAGATTGATGACATGCAGTGGCGGGGCACCTAAAATAGGTGGCGCTCTCGTTCAGTTTCGCCCAAACATTCTGGAGCACCTCAAAATATCAAATTTTTCGTATTCCCTTGGGGGGGTACGCAAAATTTGGTGAGTTTTCGAGCACGTTCAGGCCTCCAAAAAAGCACGCGAAGTGTCCGAATAAAAATAATAATAATAATAATAAACACTGCAATTACAATAGGCCTTCGCACCGCCAAGGTGCTCGGGCCTAATAATAATAAACACTGCAATTACAATAGGCCTTCGCACTGCCAAGGTGCTCGGGCCTAATAATAAACGCTGCAATTACAATAGGCCTTCGCACTGCCAAGGTGCTCGGGCCTAATTAAAACCGCAAGCGGTGATATAGGCCCTCGCACCATGGCGCCGCTTGGCAGTATGCCACCGCCTCCCCTGGCAACATCCTTCCCATGTCTCTCTCAACCTAAAGTGCTGCCAGACTGCACTTCAGGCCATTTAGGCCTTATGAAGTGTCACTTCCTGTCACCAAGGGGCGGGGCTAATTTATAATCTAATTATTGACATGCACAAATGTGAAGGATATGCCTGGCATCATCTGTAGCAAATTTGGTGCAGGTTGGTTGTTTTTTGTGGGAGTTATGTCAGTTTTCCTTTTCATTGCATCACAGCTGCTTTGCTGCCCCGCCTCTCCTAAACGATATCCCCTATTAAAAGAAATAGCACAACTTTTAATCACACATGCCTCTTGAGCATCCTGACTCATTTGGGTTAAAGTTGGACAAAATTCTTAGAAGGAACTTCTCAAAATGCATGACAAAGAAAATGACAGAAATTGCCCCAAAAATGACACCTTTTTCAAAATGGCCGACTTCCTGTTTGATTTAGCCCATATGTCCAAGAGACTTGCCTCTCCTAAACGATATCCCCTATTAAAAGAAATAGCACAACTTTTAATCACACATGCCTCTTGAGCATCCTGACTCATTTGGGTTAAAGTTGGACAAAATTCTTAGAAGGAACTTCTCAAAATGCATGACAAAGAAAATGACAGAAATTGCCCCAAAAATGACACCTTTTTCAAAATGGCCGACTTCCTGTTTGATTTAGCCCATATGTCCAAGAGACTTTTTTGAAGGTGCTGGGAGGGTCTACAAGTTTCCCGAATCATATCCATGTCAGTCAATGTAGTGGGCGGGGCTGATTAATTAAAATATTGTAGGGGGCGCTATGGAGCCATTTACTATCTTCTCCACTATATTTTAATTTTACTCTATTAAGGACATAACTGTCATGACTCATGGCAAGTATGGTGAAGATCAAAGGTTTCATGGCTTTGTTACAGGTACTTCCTGGTTCATGATATCAGACACTTCTTGTTGCCAAGGGGTGGGGCTAATTCATAGTCCCATTATTGCATTGCAGATTTTGTTCATCATGGGACTGGCATCAAATGTGTCGATTCCTGTGCTGATATGTTGTTTTATGTGGGAGTTTTAGCAGTAAGTCATTGTTAATGAGACATAAAACTTTGACGGCCCGCCCCTCCTAAACTAAATCTTCTATTAGAAGAAATAACACAACTTTAAATCACACATGCCTCCTGAGCATCCTGTGCAAGTTGGGTGTCAGTTGGACAATATCCCTAGGAGGAGTTGTTTAAAATGCATGGCAAAGAAATGACCCCAAAAATGGCACCTTTTTCAAAATGGCCGACTTCCTGTTGAATTTAGCCCATATGTCCAAGAGACTTTTTTGAAGGTACTGGCAGGTTCTCCAACTGTGCTGAATTTTATCCATGTCGGTCCATGTAGTGGGCGGGGCTGATTGATTGAAATATTGTAGGGGGCGCTATGGAGACATGCTCCATTTATTCCATAATGTTTCAATGGGGCTTAGTTCAGGGCCATACTGTCATCAGTCATGGCAAGTTTGATGGCGGTCCAAGGTTCCATGGCTTGGTCACAGGTGCTTCCTGTTTCATGGCGTTGGACCGCCATTCGCCATGTCCCGTTTAGCGTAGCGACTTGAGGTTTTTATTGTGGCATCATGAAAGGGTTTGACATGTTTTGGAGGAGTCTCAAGTGTTTGGGATCATTTGCTTAGAAGCATGATCCTCAAACGTGGAAAAAACCACTTCCTGTTGTAAGTGGGCGGGGCTTAGGTCTACACCAGCAATGGTCACATTAATCTGTTCAGGACTGATCCCTTATTAATCCCTATAAGTTTTAGGGTGATCAGATCAAAATTGAGAATTTTATAGTGATTTATGATGTCACGCCGCCGCATAGAACTTCGCCATGGCGTCACGGGCACGCCGTGCAGCGTAGAGCAACGTCCTTTACCAGATCTCTTCACCAACATGTTTTGTGATGCCTGAGTGAATTTGGGCCATGTGGTGTCCACCAAGCCAGAGTTATGGGTGTGTGAGCAAAAAACAACACTTTTGACCTCCAGGGGGCGTGGCTATTTCATAATCAAAATATTTACATATAGAACTCTGTAGGAGGGGACTGCCATCATATCTAGCAAATTTGGTGCTGAAATGTTGCTTTATGTGGGAGTTATATCCGTTTAATTTTTCATGGCGAGACATCAAACTTTGAGGCCCCGCCCCTCGTAAACTAAGTCTCCTATTTGAAGAAATAACACAACATTTAATCACACATGCCTCCTGAACATCCTGAGCAATTTGTGGCTCAGTGGGATAAAAGCCCTAGGACGAGTTCGTTAAAATGCGAGGTGCTAAAACGCCAAAATATTGACTTTGACCTAAAATGGCCGCCTTCCTGTCGACATTTCACCATGACATTAAGAGGATTTTTTGTTCGCCCTAGCATGTAGATCATGTGTATGAATTTTCATAAAGATTAACGACATGCAGTGGCGGGGCACCTAAAATAGGTGGCGCTCTCATTCAGTTTTGCCCAAACATTCTGGAGCACCTCAAAATATCAAATTTTTCGTATTCCCTTGGGGGGGTACGCAAAATTTGGTGAGTTTTCGAGCACGTTCAGGCCTCCAAAAAAGCACGCGAAGTGTCCGAATAAAAATAATAATAATAATAATAATTAAAACCGCAAGCGGTGATATAGGCCCTCGCACCATGGCGCCGCTCGGCATAATGCCACCGCCTCCCCTGGCAACATCCTTCCCATGCCTCTCTCAACCTAAAGTGCAGCAAGACTGCACTTCAGGTCATTTATGCCTTATGAAGGGTCACTTCCTGTCACCAAGGGGCGGGGCTAATTCATAATCTAATTATTGCCATGCACAAATGTGAAGGATATGACTGACATCATCTGTATCAAATTTGGTGCAGGTTGGTTGTTTTTTGTGGGAGTTATGTCAGTTTTCCTTTTCATTGCATCACATCTGCTTTGCTGCCCCGCCTCTCCTAAATGATATCCCCTATTAAAATAAATAGCACAACTTTTAATCACACATGCCTCTTGAGCATCCTGACTCATTTGGGTTAAAGTTGGACAAAATTCTTAGAAGGAACTTCTCAAAATGCATGGCAAAGAAAATGACAGAAATTGCCCCAAAAATGACACCTTTTTCCAAAATGGCCGACTTCCTGTTTGATTTAGCCCATATGTCCAAGAGACTTTTTTCAAGGTACTGGAAGGTTCTACAACTGTGCCGAATCATATCCATGTCAGTCAATGCAGTGGGCGGGGCTGATTGATTGAAATATTGTAGGGGGCGCTATGGAGCCGTTTACGATTTTCTCCACTATATTGTAATTTTACTCTATTAAGGACATAACTGTCATGACTCATGACAAGTATGGTGAAGATCAACAATTTCATGGCTTTGTTACAGGTACTTCCTGGTTCATGATATCAGACACTTGTTGTTGCCAAGGGGTGGGGCTAGTTCAGAGTCATATTATTGCATTGTATATTTTGTTCATCATGGGACTGGCATCAAATGTCTCGATTCCTGTGCTGATATGTTGTTTTATGTGGGAGTTTTAGCAATAAGTCTTTGTTAATGAGACATAAAACTTTGAGGGCCCGCCCCTCCTAAACTAAATCTTCTATTAGAAGAAATAACACAACTTTAAATCACACATGCCTCCTGAGCATCCTGTGCAAGTTGGGTGTCAGTTGGACAATATCCCTAGGAGGAGTTGTTTAAAATGCATGGCAAAGAAATGACCCCAAAAATGGCACCTTTTTCTAAATGCCCGACTTCCTGTTGAATTTAGCCCATATGTCCAAGAGACTTTTTTGAAGGTACTGGAAGGTTCTCCAACTGTGCTGAATTTTATCCATGTCGGTCAATGTAGTGGGCGGGGCTGATTGATTGAAATTTTGTAGGGGGCGCTATGGAGGATTGCTGCATTTATTCCATAATGTTTCAATGGGGCTTAGTTCAGGGCCTTACTGTCATCAGTCATGGCAAGTATGGTGGCGGTCCAAGGTTCCATGGCTTGGTCACAGGTACTTCCTGTTTCATGGCGTTGGACCGCCATTCGCCATGTCCCGTTTAGCGTAGCGACTTGAGGTTTTTATTGTGGCATCATGAAAGGGTTTGACATGTTTTGGAGGAGTCTCAAGTGTTTTGGACCATTTGCTTAGAAGCATGACCCTCAAACGTGGAAAAAACCACTTCCTGTTGTAAGTGGGCGGGGCTTAGGTCTACACCAGCAATGGTCACATTAATCTGTTCAGGACTGATCCCTTATTAATCCCTATAAGTTTTAGGGTGATCAGATCAAAATTGACAATTTTATAGTGATTTATGATGTCACGCCGCCGCATGGAACTTCGCCATGGCGTCACGGGCACGCCGTGCAGCGTAGAGCAACGTCCTTTACCAGATCTCTTCACCGACATGTTTTGTGATGCCTGAGTGAATTTGGGCCATGTGGTGTCCACCAAGCCAGAGTTATGGGTGTGTGAGCAAAAAACAACACTTTTGACCTCCAGGGGGCGTGGCTATTTCATAATCAAAATATTGACATATAGAACTCTGTAGGAGGGGACTGCCATCATATCTAGCAAATGTGGTGCAGAAATGTTGCTTTATGTGGGAGTTATATCCGTTTAATTTTTCATGGCGAGACATCAAACTTTGAGGCCCCGCCCCTCGTAAACTAAGTCTCCTATTAGAAGAAATAACACAACATTTAATCACACATGCCTCCTGAACATCCTCAGCAATTTGTGGCTCAGTGGGTTAAAAGCTCTAGGACGAGTTCGTTAAAATGCGAGGTGCTAAAACGCCAAAATATTGACTTTGACCTAAAATGGCCGCCTTGCTGTCGACATTTCACCATGACATTAAGAGGATTTTTTGTTCGCCCTAGCATGTAGATCATGTGTATGAATTTTCATAAAGATTAACGACATGCAGTGGCGGGGCACCTAAAATAGGTGGCGCTCTCGTTCAGTTTCGCTCAAACATTCTGGAGCACCTCAAAATATCAAATTTTTCATATTCCCTTGGGGGGGTACGCAAAATTTGGTGAGTTTTCGAGCACGTTCAGGCCTCCAAAAAAGCACGCGAAGTGTCCGAATAAAAATAATAATAATAATAATAATAATAATAAACACTGCAATTACAATAGGCCTTCGCACCGCCAAGGTGCTCGGGCCTAAATATTATTGCATTGTAGATTTTGTTCATCATGGGACTGGCATCAAATGTGTCGATTCCTGTGCTGATATGTTGTTTTATGTGGGAGTTTAAGCAATAAGTCTTTGTTAATGAGACATCAAACTTTGAGGGCCCGCCCCTCCTAAACTAAATCTTCTATTAGAAGAAATAACACAACTTTAAATCACACATGCCTCCTGAGCATCCTGTGCAAGTTGGGTGTCAGTTGGACAATATCCCTAGGAGGAGTTGTTTAAAATGCATGGCAAAGAAATGACCCCAAAAATGGCACCTTTTTCAAAATGGCCGACTTCCTGTTGAATTTAGCCCATATGTCCAAGAGACTTTTTGGAAGGTACTGGAAGGTTCTCCAACTGTGCTGAATTTTATCCATGTCGGTCCATGTAGTGGGCGGGGCTGATTGATTGAAATTTTGTAGGGGGCGCTATGGAGACATGCTCCATTTATTCCATAATGTTTCAATGGGGCTTAGTTCAGGGCCTTACTGTCATCAGTCATGGCAAGTATGGTGGCGGTCCAAGGTTCCATGGCTTGGTCACAGGTACTTCCTGTTTCATGGCGTTGGACCGCCATTCGCCATGTCCCGTTTAGCGTAGCAACTTGAGGTTTTTATTGTGGCATCATGAAAGGGTTTGACATGTTTTGGAGGAGTCTCAAGTGTTTGGGACCATTTGCTTAGAAGCATGACCCTCAAACGTGGAAAAAACCACTTCCTGTTGTAAGTGGGCGGGGCTTAGGTCTACACCAGCAATGGTCACATTAATCTGTTCAGGACTGATCCCTTATTAATCCCTATAAGTTATAGGGTGATCAGATCAAAATTGACAATTTTATAGTGATTTATGATGTCACGCCGCCGCATGGAACTTCGCCATGGCGTCACGGGCACGCCGTGCAGCGCAGAGCAACGTCCTTTACCAGATCTCTTCACCAGCATGTTTTGTGATGCCTGAGTGAATTTGGGCCATGTGGTGTCCACCAAGCCAGAGTTATGGGTGTGTGAGCAAAAAAGAACACTTTTGACCTCCAGGGGGCGTGGCTATTTCATAATCAAAATATTGGCATATAGAACTCTGTAGGAGGGGACTGCCATCATATCTAGCAAATTTGGTGCAGAAATGTTGCTTTATGTGGGAGTTATATCTGTTTAATTTTTCATGGCGATACATCGAACTTTGAGGCCCCGCCCCTCGTAAACTAAGTCTCCTATTAGAAGAAATAACACAACATTTAATCACACATGTCTCCTGAACATCCTGAGCAATTTGTGGCTCAGTGGGATAAAAGCCCTAGGACGAGTTCGTTAAAATGCGAGGTGCTAAAACGCCAAAATATTGACATTGACCTAAAATGGCCGCCTTCCTGTCGACATTTCACCATGACATTAGGAGGATTTTTTGTTCGCCCTGTCATGTAGATCATGCGTATTAAGTTTCATAAAGATTGACGATATGCAGTGGCGGGGCACCTAAAATAGGTGGCGCTCTCATTCAGTTTCGCCCAAACATTCTGGAGCACCTCAAAATATCAAATTTTTCGTATTCCCTTGGGGGGGTACGCAAAATTTGGTGAGTTTTCGAGCACGTTCAGGCCTCCAAAAAAGCACGCAAAGTGTCCGAATAAAAATAATAATAATAATAATAATAATAATTAAAACCGCAGGCGGTGATATAGGCCCTCGCACCATGGCGCCACTCGGCATAATGCCACCGCCTCCCCTGGCAACATCCTTCCCATGCCCCTCTCAACCTAAAGTGCAGCCAGACTGCACTTCAGGCCATTTAGGCCTTATGAACGGTCACTTCCTGTCAACAAGGGGCGGGGCTAATTTATGATCTAATTATTGACATGCACAAATGTGAAGGATATGACTGGCATCATCTGTAGCAAATTTGATGCAGGTTGGTTGTTTTTTGGGGGAGTTATGTCAGTTTTCCTTTTCATTGCATCACATCTGCTTTGCTGCCCCGCCTCTCCTAAATGATATCCCCTATTAAAAGAAATAGCACAACTTTTAATCACACATGCCTCTTGAGCATCCTGACTCATTTGGGTTAAAGTTAGATAAAATTCTTAGAAGGAACTTCTCAAAATGCATGACAAAGAAAATGACAGAAATGACCCCAAAAATGGCACCTTTTTCAAAATGGCCCACTTCCTGTTAAATTTAGCCCATATGTCCAAGAGACTTTTTTGAAGGCAATGGGAGAGTCTACAAGTGTCCCGAATCATATCCATGTCAGTCGATGTAGTGGGCGGGGCTGATTGATTGAAATATTGTAGGGGGCGCTATGGAGCCATTTACTATCTTTTCCACTATATTGTAATTTTACTCTATTAAGTACATAACTGTCATGACTCATGGCAAGTATGGTGAAGATCAACAATTTCATGGCTTTGTTACAGGTACTTCCTGGTTCATGATATCAGACACTTGTTGTTGCCAAGGGGTGGGGCTAGTTCATAGTCATATCATTGCATTTTAGATTTTGTTCATCATGGGACTGGCATCAAATGTGTCGATTCCTGTGCTGATATGTTGTTTTCTGTGGGAGTTTTAGCAATAAGTCTTTGTTAATGAGACATAAAACTTTGAGGGCCCGCCCCTCCTAAACTAAATCTTCTATTAGAAGAAATAACACAACTTTAAATCACACATGCCTCCTGAGCATCCTGTGCAAGTTGGGTGTCAGTTGGACAATATCCCTAGGAGGAGTTGTTTAAAATGTATGGCAAAGAAATGACCCCAAAAATGGCACCTTTTTCAAAATGGCCGACTTCCTGTTGAATTTAGCCCATATGTCCAACAGACTTTTTTGAAGGTACTGGAAGGTTCTCCAACTGTGCTGAATTTTATCCATGTCGGTCCACGTAGTGGGCGGGGCTGATTGATTGAAATTTTGTAGGGGGCGCTATGGAGACATGCTCCATTTATTCCATAATGTTTCAATGGGGCTTAGTTCAGGGCCTTACTGTCATCAGTCATGGCAAGTTTGGTGGCGGTCCAAGGTTCCATGGCTTGGTCACAGGTACTTCCTGTTTCATGGCGTTGGACCGCCATTCGCCATGTACCGTTTAGCGTAGCAACTTGAGGTTTTTATTGTGGCATCATGAAAGGGTTTGACATGTTTTGGAGGAGTCTCAAGTGTTTGGGACCATTTGCTTAGAAGCATGACCCTCAAACGTGGAAAAAACCACTTCCTGTTGTAAGTGGGCGGGGCTTAGGTCTAGACCAGCAATGGTCACATTAATCTGTTCAGGACTGATCCCTTATTAATCCCTATAAGTTTTAGGGTGATCAGATCAAAATTGAGAATTTTATAGTGATTTATGATGTCACGCCGCCGCATGGAACTTCGCCATGGCGTCACGGGCACGCCGTGCGGTGTAGAGCAACGTCCTTTATCAGATCTCTTCACCAACATGTTTTGTGATGCCTGAGTGAATTTGGGCCATGTGGTGTCCACCAAGCCAGAGTTATGGGTGTGTGAGCAAAAAACAACACTTTTGACCTCCAGGGGGCGTGGCTATTTCATAATCAAAATATTGACATATAGAACTCTGTAGGAGGGGACTGCCATCATATCTAGCAAATGTGGTGCAGAAATGTTGCTTTATGGGGGAGTTATATCCGTTTAAGTTTTCATGGCGAGACATCAAACTTTGAGGCCCCACCCCTCGTAAACTAAGTCTCCTATTAGAAGAAATAACACAACATTTAATCACACATGCCTCCTGAACATCCTGAGCAATTTGTGGCTCAGTGGGATAAAAGCTCTAGGACGAGTTCGTTAAAATGCGAGGTGCTAAAACGCCAAAATATTGACTTTGACCTAAAATGGCCGCCTTCCTGTCGACATTTCACCATGACATTAAGAGGATTTTTTTTTCGCCCTTGCATGTAGATCATGTGTATGAATTTTCATAAAGATTAACGACATGCAGTGGCGGGGCACCTAAAATAGGTGGCGCTCTCGTTCAGTTTCGCCCAAACATTCTGGAGCACCTCAAAATATCAAATTTTTCGTATTCCCTTGGGGGGGTACGCAAAATTTGGTGAGTTTTCGAGCACGTTCAGGCCTCCAAAAAAGCACGCGAAGTGTCCGAATAAAAATAATAATAATAATAATAATAATAATAAACACTGCAATTACAATAGGCCTTCGCACCGCCAAGGTGCTCGGGCCTAATAAACACTGCAATTACAATAGGCCTTCGCACCGCCAAGGTGCTCGGGCCTAATAATTAAAACCGCAAGCGGTGATATAGGCCCTCGCACCATGGCGCCGCTCGGCATAATGCCACCGCCTCCCCTGGCAACATCCTTCCCATGCCTCTCTCTCTAAAGTGCAGCCAGACTGCACTTCAGGCCATTTAGGCCTTATGAAGGGTCACTTCCTGTCACCAAGGGGCGGGGCTAATTTATCATCTAATTATTGACATACAGAAATGTGGAGGATATGACTGGCATCATCTGTAGTGAATTTGGTGCATGTTGGTTTTTTTTGTGGGAGTTATGTCAGTTTTCCTTTTCATTGCATCACATCTGCTTTGCTGCCCCGCCTCTCCTAAATGATATCCCCCATTAAAAGAAATAGCACAACTTTTAATCACACATGTCTCTTGAGCATCCTGACTCATTTGGGTTAAAGTTCGACAAAATTCTTAGGAGAAGTTCCTCAAAATGCATGGCAAAGAAAATGACAGAAATGACCCCAAAATTGGCACCCTTTTCAAAATGGCCGACTTCCTGTTGGATTTAGGCCATATGTCCAAGAGACGTTTTTAAAGGTACTGGGAGGGTCTACAAGTGTCCCGAATCATATCCATGTCAGTCAATGTAGTGGGCGGGGCTGATTGATTTAAATTTTGTAGGGGGCGCTATGTAGCCATTTACTATCTTTTCCATTATATGGTAATTTTATTTTATTAAGGACATAACTGTCATGACTCATGGCAAGTATGGTGAAGATCAACAATTTCATGGCTTTGTTACAGGTACTTCCTGGTTCATGATATCAGACACTTCTTGTTGCCAAGGGGTGGGGCTAATTCATAGTCATATTATTGCATTGTAGATTTTGTTCATCATGGGACTGGCATCAAATGTGTCGATTTCTGTGCTGATATGTTTTTTTATGTGGGAGTATTAGCAATAAGTCTTTGTTAATGAGACATAAAACTTTGAGGGCCCGCCCCTCCTAAACTAAATCTTCTATTAGAAGAAATAACACAACTTTAAATCACACATGCCTCCTGAGCATCCTGTGCAAGTTGGGTGTCAGTTGGACAATATCCCTAGGAGGAGTTGTTTAAAATGCATGGCAAAGAAATGACCCCAAAAATGGCACCTTTTTCAAAATGGCCGACTTCCTGTTGAATTTAGCCCATATGTCCAAGAGACTTTTTTGAAGGTACTGGCAGGTTCTCCAACTGTGCTGAATTTTATCCATGTCGGTCCATGTAGTGGGCGGGGCTGATTGATTGAAATTATGTAGGGGGCGCTATGGAGACATGCTCCATTTATTCCATAATGTTTCAATGGGGCTTAGTTCAGGACCTGACTGTCATCAGTCATGGCAAGTTTGGTGGCGGTCCAAGGTTCCATGGCTTGGTCACAGGTACTTCCTGTTTCATGGCGTTGGACCGCCATTCGCCATGTCCCGTTTAGCGTAGCGACTTGAGGTTTTTATTGTGGCATCATGAAAGGGTTTGACATGTTTTGGAGGAGTCTCAAGTGTTTGGGACAATTTGCTTAGAAGCATGACCCTCAAACGTGCAAAAAAACACTTCCTGTTGTAAGTGGGCGGAGTTTAGGTCTACACCAGCAATGGTCACAGTAATCTGTTCAGGACTGATCCCTTATTAATCCCTATAAGTTTTAGGGTGATCAGATCAAAATTGAGAATTTCATAGTGATTTATGATGTCACGCCGCCGCATGGAACTTCGCCATGGCGTCACGGGCACGCCGTGCAGCGTAGAGCAACGTCCTTTATAAGATCTCTTCACCAACATGTTTTGTGATGCCTGAGTGAATTTGGGCCATGTGGTGTCCACCAAGCCAGAGTTATGGGTGTGTGAGCAAAAAACAACACTTTTGACCTCCAGGGGGCGTGGCTATTTCATAATCAAAATATTGACATATAGAACTCTGTAGGAGGGGACTGCCATCATATCTAGCAAATTTGGTGCAGAAATGTTGCTTTATGTGGGAGTTATATCCGTTTAATTTTTCCTGGCGAGACATCAAACTTTGAGGCCCCGCCCCTCGTAAACTAAGTCTCCTATTAGAAGAAATAACACAACATTTAATCACACATGCCTCCTGAAAATCCTGAGCAATTTGTGGCTCAGTGGGATAAAAGCTCTAGGACGAGTTCGTTAAAATGCGAGGTGCTAAAACGCCAAAATATTGACTTTGACCTAAAATGGCCGCCTTCCTGTCGACATTTCACCATGACATTAAGAGGATTTTTTGTTCGCCCTAGCATGTAGATCATGTGTATGAATTTTCATAAAGATTAATGACATGCAGTGGCGGGGCACCTAAAATAGGTGGCGCTCTCATTCAGTTTTGCCCAAACATTCTGGAGCACCTCAAAATATCAAATTTTTCGCATTCCCTTGGGGGGGTACGCAAAATTTGGTGAGTTTTTGAGCATGTTCAGGCCTCCAAAAAAGCAATTCATTTATTAGGAGAATAATAATAATAATAATTAAAACCGCAGGCGGTGATATAGGCCCTCGCACCATGGCGCCGCTCGGCATCATGCCACCGCCTCCCCTGGCAACATCCTTCCCATGCCTCTCTCAACCTAAAGTGCAGCCAGACTGCACTTCAGGCCATTTAGGCCTTATGAAGGGTCACTTCCTGTCACCAAGGGGCGGGGTTAACTTATCATCTAATTATTGCAATGCAGAAATGTGAAGGATATGACTGGCATCATCTGTAGCAAATTTGGTGCATGTTGGTTGTTTTTTGTGGGAGTTATGTCAGTTTTCCTTTTCGTTGCATCACATCTGCTTTGCTGCCCCGCCTCTCCTGAATGATATCCCCTATTAAAAGAAAATGCACAACTTTTAATCACACATGCCTCTTGAGCATCCTGACTCATTTGGGTTAAAGTTGGACAAAATTCTTAGGAGAAGTTCCTCAAAATGCATGGCAAAGAAAATGACAGAAATGACCCCAAAAATGACATCTTTTTTCAAAATGGCCGACTTCCTGTTGGATTTAGGCCATATGTCCAAGGGACTTTTTTGAAGGTACGGGAAGGGGCTACAAGTTTCCCGAATCATATCCATGTCAGTCAATGTAGTGGGCGGGGCTGATTAATTAAAATATTGTAGGGGGCGCTATGGAGCCATTTACTATCTTCTCCACTATATTTTAATTTTACTCTATTAAGGGCATAACTTTCATGACTCATGGCAAGTATGGTGAAGATCAACAATTTCATGGCTTTGTTACAGGTACTTCCTGGTTCATGATATCAGACACTTGTTGTTGCCAAGGGGTGGGGCTAATTCATAGTCATATTATTGCATTGTAGATTTTGTTCATCATTGGACTGGCATCAAATGTGTCGATTCCTGTGCTGATATGTTGTTTTATGTGGGAGTTTTAGCAATAAGTCTTTGTTAATGAGACATCAAACTTTGAGGGCCCGCCCCTCCTAAACTAAATCTTCTATTAGAAGAAATAACACAACTTTACATCACACATGCCTCCTGAGCATCCTGTGCAAGTTGGGTGTCAGTTGGACAATATCCCTAGGAGGAGTTGTTTAAAATGCATGGCAAAGAAATGACCCCAAAAATGGCACCTTTTTCAACATGGCCGACTTCCTGTTTAATTTAGCCCATATGTCCAAGAGACTTTTTTGAAGGTACTGGAAGCTTCTCCAACTGTGCTGAATTTTATTCATGTCGGTCCATGTAGTGGGCGGGGCTGATTGATTGAAATTTTGTAGGGGGCGCTATGGAGACATGCTCCATTTATTCCATAATGTTTCAATGGGGCTTAGTTCAGGGCCTTACTGTCATCAGTCATGGCAAGTTTGATGGCGGTCCAAGGTTCCATGGCTTGGTCACAGGTACTTCCTGTTTCATGGCGTTGGACCGCCATTCGCCATGTCCCGTTTAGCGTAGCGACTTGAGGTTTTTATTGTGGCATCATGAATGGGTTTGACATGTTTTGGAGGAGGCTCAAGTGTTTTGGACCATTTGCTTAGAAGCATGACCCTCGAACGTGGAAAAAAACACTTCCTGTTGTAAGTGGGCGGGGCTTAGGTCTACACCAGCAATGGTCACAATAATCTGTTCAGGACTGATCCCTTATTAATCCCTATAAGTTTTAGGGTGATCAGATCAAAATTGACAATTTTATAGTGATTTATGATGTCACGCCGCCGCATGGAACTTCGCCATGGCGTCACGGGCACGCCGTGCAGCGTAGAGCAACGTCCTTTATCAGATCTCTTCACCAACATGTTTTGTGATGCCTGAGTGAATTTGGGCCATGTGGTGTCCACCAAGCCAGAGTTATGGGTGTGTGAGCAAAAAACAACACTTTTGACCTCCAGGGGGCGTGGCTATTTCATAATCAAAATATTGGCATATAGAACTCTGTAGGAGGGGACTGCCATCATATCTAGCAAATTTGGTGCAGAAATGTTGCTTTATGTGGGAGTTATATCCGTTTAATTTTTCATGGCGAGACATCAAACTTTGAGGCCCCGCCCCTCGTAAACTAAGTCTCCTATTAGAAGAAATAACACAACATTTAATCACACATGTCTCCTGAACATCCTGAGCAATTTGTGGCTCAGTGGGATAAAAGCTCTAGGACGAGTTCGTTAAAATGCGAGGTGCTAAAACGCCAAAATATTGACTTTGACCTAAAATGGCCGCCTTCCTGTCGACATTTCACCATGACATTAAGAGGATTTTTTGTTTGTCCTGTCATGTAGATCATGTGTATGAATTTTCATAAAGATTAACGACATGCAGTGGCGGGGCACCTAAAATAGGTGGCGCTCTCGTTCAGTTTCGCCCAAACATTCTGGAGCACCTCAAAATATCAAATTTTTCGTATTCCCTTGGGGGGGTACGCAAAATTTGGTGAGTTTTCGAGCACGTTCAGGCCTCCAAAAAAGCACGCGAAGTGTCCGAATAAAAATAATAATAATAATAATAATAATAATAAACACTGCAATTACAATAGGCCTTCGCACCGCCAAGGTGCTCGGGCCTAATTAAAACCGCAGGCGGTAATATAGGCCCTCGCACCATGGCGCCGCTCGGCATAATGCCACCGCCTCCCCTGCAAACATCCTTCCCATGCCTCTCTCAACCTAAAGTGCAGCCAGACTGCACTTCAGGCTGTTAAGGCCTTATGAACGGTCACTTCCTGTCACCAAGGGGCGGGGCTAACTAATAATCTAATTATTGACATGCAGAAATGTGAAGGATATGACTGACATCATCTGTAGCAAATTTGGTGCATGTTGGTTGTTTTTTGTGGGAGTTATGTCAGTTTTCCTTTTCATTGCATCACAGCTGCTTTGCTGCCCCGCCTCTCCTAAACGATATCCCCTATTAAAAGAAACAACACAACTTTTAATCACACATGCCTCTTGAGCATCCTGACTCATTTGGGTTAAAGTTAGATAAAATTCTTAGCAGGACTTCCTCAAAATGCATGGCAAAGCAAATGACAGAAATGACCCCGAAAATGACAACTTTTTCAAAATGGCTGACTTCCTGTTGGATTTAGGCCATATGTCCAAGAGACGTTTTTCAAGGTACTGGGAGGGTCTACAAGTTTCCCGAATCATATCCATGTCAGTCAATACAGTGGGCGGGGCTGATTGATTGAAATATTGTAGGGGGCGCTATGGAGCCATTTACGATCTTCTCCACTATATTGTAATTTTACTCTATTAAGGACATAACTGTCATGACTCATGGCAAGTATGGTGAAGATCAACAATTTCACGGCTTTGTCACAGGTACTTCCTGGTTCATGATATCAGACACTTGTTGTTGCCAAGGGGTGGGGCTAATTCAGAGTCATATTATTGCATTGTAGATTTTGTTCATCATGGGACTGGCATCAAATGTGGTGATTCCTGTGCTGATATGTTGTTTTATGTGGGAGTTTTAGCAATAAGTCTTTGTTAATAAGACATCAAACTTTGAGGGCCCGCCCCTCCTAAACTAAATCTTCTATTAGAAGAAATAACACAACTTTAAATCACACATGCCTCCTGAGCATCCTGTGCAAGTTGGGTGTCAGTTGGACAATATCCCTAGGAGGAGTTGTTTAAAATGCATGGCAAAGAAATGACCCCAAAAATGGCGCCTTTTTCAAAATGGCCGACTTCCTGTTGAATTTAGCCCATATGTCCAAGAGACTTTTTTGAAGGTACTGGAAGGTTCTCCAACTGTGCTGAATTTTATCCATGTCGGTCCATGTAGTGGGCGGGGCTGATTGATTGAAATTTTGTAGGGGGCGCTATAGAGACATGCTCCATGTATTCCATTATGTTTCAATGAGGCTTAGTTCAGGACCTGACTGTCATCAGTCATGGCAAGTTTGGTGGCGGTCCAAGGTTCCATGGCTTGGTCACAGGTACTTCCTGTTTCATGGCGTTGGACCGCCATTCGCCATGTCCCGTTTAGCGTAGCGACTTGAGGTTTTTATTGTGGCATCATGAAAGGGTTTGACATGTTTTGGAGGAGTCTCAAGTGTTTGGGACAATTTGCTTAGAAGCATGACCCTCAAACGTGCAAAAAAACACTTCCTGTTGTAAGTGGGCGGAGTTTAGGTCTACACCAGCAATGGTCACAGTAATCTGTTCAGGACTGATCCCTTATTAATCCCTATAAGTTTTAGGGTGATCAGATCAAAATTGACAATTTAATAGTGATTTATGATGTCACGCCGCCGCATGGAAATTCGCCATGGCGTCACGGGCACGCCGTGCAGCGTAGAGCAACGTCCTTTATCAGATCTCTTCACCAACATGTTTTGTGATGCCTGAGTGAATTTGGGCCATGTGGTGTCCACCAAGCCAGCGTTATGGGTGTGTGAGCAAAAAACAACACTTTTGACCTCCAGGGGGCGTGGCTATTTCATAATCAAAATATTGACATATAGAACTCTGTAGGAGGGGACTGCCATCATATCTAGCAAATTTGGTGCAGAAATGTTGCTTTATGTGGGAGTTATATCCGTTTAATTTTTCCTGGCGAGACATCAAACTTTGAGGCCCCGCCCCTCGTAAACTAAGTCTCCTATTAGAAGAAATAACACAACATTTAATCACACATGCCTCCTGAACATCCTGAGCAATTTGTGGCTCAGTGGGATAAAAGCTCTAGGACGAGTTCGTTAAAATGCGAGGTGCTAAAACGCCAAAATATTGACTTTGACCTAAAATGGCCGCCTTCCTGTCGACATTTCACCATGACATTAAGAGGATTTTTTGTTTGTACTGTCATGTAGATCATGTGTATGAATTTTCATAAAGATTAACGACATGCAGTGGCGGGGCACCTAAAATAGGTGGCGCTCTCCTTCAGTTTCGCCCAAACATTCTGGAGCACCTCAAAATATCAAATTTTTCGCATTCCCTTGGGGGGGTACGCAAAATTTGGTGAGTTTTCGAGCACGTTCAGGCCTCCAAAAAAGCACGCGAAGTGTCCGAATAAAAATAATAATAATAATTAAAGCCGCAAGCGGCATCCATCGGGTCCTCGCCTCATGCCGAACCCTCCACCCGAGTCCTGGTTCTCCTAATGCTACATGTGAAGGACCCGCACAGCCAGTTCATTTTAATAGAGAAATACAATTCACATATTGAGAAAAGAATGTGTAAACGCCAAGATGGCGGACAGCCCGTTACCATGGCAACATGTGTTTCATTGACTTTTTAGCTTGTCTTGGGATGATACACATGTGTGCCGAATTTCGTAGCCCGAGATGAAAGTAGACGATCGGGCCCCTAGGGGCCCCCCCAAAAAGTGTCCCCCCCACAATACATTCTATAATGTGTTAAGGACCTACCAAATATGAATAGTTACAGTTTTGGTGCACATCGTATGAATTTGTGCAAAGATATAAGCAAACCGTGTTTCATGGCGAGAAGGTTTTTTTTCCAAGATGGCGGATACCCCGTTGCCATGGTAACGGCTGCACAATGAAGTTTTTTGCTTGTCTTGGGTTGATACACATGTGTGCCGAATTTCGTAGCCCTAGCTCAAAGTAGACGATCGGGCCCCTAGGGGCCGCCCCCAAAATGTGCCCCCCCCACAATACATATTACAACGCGTTAAGGACCTGCCAAATATGAATTATTGGAATTTTGGTTCCAATCGGATGCATTTTGGCAGAGATATAAGCAAACCGTGTTTCATGGCGAGAACGCGTTTTTCCATGGGTTGCCACGGTAACACGCTTTCTCCTATCAGAAAGATTTGAATAACTTTTTGTCCCCATCTTGTCACGAAGCTCCATGGGGAATGTGGAGCCAATAGCATGAATCCCCTCAGACTAGTTCGTTCAAATACGATGCGCTTAAAGTGATAAAAAGGGCATAAACGCCAAGATGGCGGCCACCCCGTTGCCATGGTAACAGGTTCTCAATAGAGTTTTTTGCTCGTCTTGGTTACTTATACATGTGTACCGAATTTCGTAGCCCTAGCTCAAAGTAGACGATCGGGCCCCTAGGGGCCCCCCCAAAATGCGCCCCCCCCACAATATATATTACAATGCGTGAAGGACCTACCAAATATGAATTATTTTAATTTTGGTTCCGATCGGATGTATTTCTGCGAAGATATGAGTGAACCGTGTTTCATGGCGAGATCGCTTTTTTCCATGGGTTGCCACGGTAACACGCTTTCGCCTATCAAAAAGATTTGAATAACTTTTGGTCCCCATCTCGTCACGAAGCTCCATGGCGAATGTGGAGCCAATAGCATGAATCGCCTCAGACTAGTTCGTTCAAATGCGATGCGCCCAAATTGACAAAAACGGGCAAAAAAATGGCCGCAAACGCCAAGATGGCGGAAAGCCCGTTGCCATGACAACAGGCGTTTCAATGACTTTTTTACTTGTCTTGATGTGATAGACATGTGTACCGAATTTCGTCGTCCTACGTCAAACTAAAATTTTTTTTCCCCATTCTAGAGGCCATTTTTGGCGTTTCTAGGGGGCGCTGTCGAGGCATTTTTGCATTGGCGTGCATACAAACGCCAAATTATCGAAATTTTCACCGGACGTGAGGTGTGTGCCAAGTTTCGCAACTTTTCACGGGGTCTAAGGGGGTCAAAATTGAGCGAGTTGTGCTTAAAATAATAAACATTACAATAACAATAGGGCCTTGCCATACTTCGTATGGCTCGGACCCTAATAATAATAATAATAAACATTGCAATTACAATAGGCCTTCGCACCGCCAAGGTGCTCGGGCCTAATAATAATAATAATAATAATAATAAACGCTGCAATTACAATAGGCCTTCGCACCGCCAAGGTGCTCGGGCCTAATAATAATAATAATAATAATAAACACTGCAATTACAATAGGCCTTCGCACCGCCAAGGTGCTCGGGCCTAATAATAATAATAATAATAATAATAATAATAATAATAAACGCTGCAATTACAATAGGACTTCGCACCGCCAAGGTGCTCGGGCCTAATAAATCTCTGGCATAAAGTACAATGGAAAAACATTTGTTTCTTGTCTTATTTTTCTACACTTTTAATGCGGGAAATAATTCATGCCAGAAAGTTATAAAACATTACAGGATTATCAGTTTTTGTTCTGGAAACTTATTGGTACATTTTGTTACTGGTGCCAAGGTGGTGGCAAAGGTGAAGTTTTTGCCACCTTTTATCTGTCTGTCTCTATGTTATTGCAGCTTTATGCAAAAACTACTGGACGGTTTTTTGTGATTTATCGGTTTAACTTGGATTCCATTCAGCATTGGGTGTGATCCGGATTACCATCTGGATCCAGAAAGTTCATTAAGTGTTCATTTTCATTGTGAGATAGTGCCATTTTAAGTATGTCTATAAGTAGTCAGGGGACTTGGCCCAAAAAATAAACAAGAAGTTCCCAAAAGGTTTAACAAGATATCAAAGTCAATTCAGGATCCTGGATAAATTCTGGACACTGATCCAGAACAAGGGAAAACAGGGGATCTTGTAGTCAATGCATGAGAACAGTTAAGATATAAACATGCAACAAACAGCACAATAAAGCCAGGACACTGGATAATCTGGTAGTGTAAACATATACAGTAAAATGAAGGTAGAACTATAACATAGGGTGGGAGTGAGTTGCTTGGGGGAGGTCTGCGCTATGTTTCATTTTTTAGTGCTTCATATAGTTAATCTGTAAAATTTGACAGTTTGACGTAATACCTTTTGTTTTTTGTTTAGTTTTTTTATGATAAAATAATAGTATTTTGTAATTGTTTCATTAACTAGCTTGTATTTTAAAGTTGTTCTAACAATCAGTTTGTTATATAATTTAAAGCAATTCATTGTCTATATTGTATGTGTTTTTCTCTCTATTTTCTACACAATGGATTTAGTGTTTCTAAAGCCCAGAGATGTTAACTTTCTTAGACATGTGTAGCTTTGTGGTTTTTCACTTCATACGGTGAGAGAAAACCATTTTCTTGCAGATGTTTCTAAATGAATCAAACTGTAATTATCTAAAGTGAGATATCAGGTGTTAATACTCATTCAGTAAATACAGCCAATTACACACTGCAAAAGTGATTATGGAGATGTAATTCTGTAATGCCACCTGCTTAATGTCTTATCAGTTTGTGCTTTCTCTCTCTAATGGATTTTGTTTTGGTTTTTTTGTTGTTGTTTTTTTTTTTTAGCAGTGAAATGTTCCTGAATTCTGAATTTTTTCTGAATTTGACATCAAACTATTATGCCCTGTTTATATCAATTAAACACAAATTCAAAGCAGACGTTTGTCTTTTCGTCTGGCTTTAATAACCTGAAAAGGACAAAATAATATCCCCAGGTGAATATATGCTTGAGCAAACCCACCTGGAGCCTATCCGAGCAATAATTAGGCGGGGTGCACCATCACAGCGAAGCTATTTTCCTATTAACATGGGCCAATAGGCTGAACGTCACCAAACAAAGTTCCTATGAAGCTCTTATTATCTAAAATCGATGAAATGGAAAAAACTACATTATTAACAATAATGTCTGTATTTTTCTTTATGTTTCATTGAACAAAAAACAATTATCTATCATGCAGATAAATGTTATTATTTACCCAATTTTCTTAAAGATGTTTTAGTCAAAACTTCCCCACTCTGGGCTTTGATTGTTTCAAGTGTGCCAGGATTACTTATTCAAAAATATGTGCCTTGAGCACATCTGTCTCAACAGTAATCACAGTGGCAGTCAGTGTGTGTTTTCCCTCCAAATGCAAGTGGGTCAACTCATTCTTTATTCTGTCTCTGTTTATTGTGGTCAGACTTCATTTTAGAGCTAAGCCTTTAGGCCAGTGCAAAAGGTTGTCAAATGAAAACAATATATTGAAAAAATAACTTCAACAACGAATTTAGACTTTTCTTTTTTCTATTTATCTTCAGCAAAAACCATAGCATTAAGTTTAATTATACAATCCTATGCAGTCAGATTAAACAATTCTACGTTATAGACAATGATTACACGCTGTAGTCAACAGGTCCTCCAATTAAAATGACCACATGGGGACCCATAATTCTTTCTTGTGAAGTACAACCCCCACAAGACTGAATGGAAATATGAATCACTGGTATTTGTCTATCTGAGCAGATATCGTTCTTAAATATTTTAAGAAGCTCCAAAATCCTCATGGAAGAAGCAGATGAGATATATGTACTTCAAATCAGTCTTGCATTAATGATGCAAAACTTATAACTTAGCTAGGTTAATATAGTAACACTAGCTATTATATTGGCATTAGTTAAAAATCAAAACCATTTTTAATAAGGTTAGAAAATGTTTATGTGTAAGAATAAAAGACATTGTATAACAACATACAGTTGCGCTTATGGAGGCTATTTTTCTTATCGCCTTGGTAACGCAGTATGTCATAGAAAAGGCTTGTAATCTTTCATGAATAACTTCACTGCCTAAAGGTTATAAACAAAAAAAACCATGGTAATAGGCGATCATTGTTCATGATCATTGATTATCATTATAAATAAAATAATCAGTGGGGAGAAAATATATATTTTTAAACTGAACTACCATCATTATAATGGATGACATTTCTACTACTCATATACAATATTTATCATGGCCACCAGAGATGGCAGGTTCCCCAAATTTGATTCTCTATTGTTTTTCTTGCATTAACAAATGATTCACAGGGTCATAATTAAAAATATAGTCTTCAGTATTTACAATTCTTGTTCTTAGTTTACATTTGTGTTGTCTCTCATCAAGTATCCCTTTAATTCAGACTTTCAGACTGCATAATAGGTATCTCATATATCTGTGTACGCTTTTTCTGCCTCCTTCTGACATACAACAAAACCTACATAATTGAACAAAACAACAGTACAAACCCAGAACCTAATCACGCCAGTTTCCAGTGGTGCCTTTTTAATTGACACCACCCAGACCTGTTGTCCCTGACCCTGATAGAAAGAGCGCTTAATCAAGGTTTGTGCATCAGCTTCATGGATTAATGGGACTATTTAACAACAGTAGTCCAAATGAGAATGATGGTCTGCACTGGTGTCAGCTAACTGCAGCTGTAATTGGGCATCACTGCCAATCACTGTCAGGTGGTTTAGCAAAAAGTGATGTAGCTTTGGAGTCGTGTCAATGCAGGACTTGGTGCACTAACATGATGGATATAGGAACGTCAGTCAAACTGACTCTTTTCCTGTCAGAAAGTGCTAAACCAGCTTACTCAGCATGTGTCAAGATAGATGCACGACTTCAGTTAATTGTGTTTTTCAGCTTATCCTCATATTTTTATGGGAGGCCCAAATTAATATGGACTGCAACATTAGCAGAAATAAAAGTTGCAATAGATAACTTTTTTTATTTTTCTGTTAAGAGAAAATGTCTGGTAGCATTTTAAGTTAATCCTAATAGATTCACTGGGGCAGTAAAACCTTTTTGTAGTTGTTACTTGTTTTCACCTATATGAAAAGTCAGTTTTCTGTCTTTTGTCAAATAGGCAGATGTGGCAGTTCCTGGTCCAGAAAGTAAAACTCCTGCCATGTTTTTGGATCTACCTGTACATTTAGAACAGGTGTTTTCACTAACAGGATCGTTTACCTGGCAAATAAACTCTGCTCATTAAATTCAGTTCGTTTGGTGACTGGAGCGGAACAGCTGCCGGACAGGACTTTTACTTTCTGGACCAGGAATTGCCACCTCTGCAAATAGGGCTATGGTTACATGATGTTTTTTCATTCGGAATCAATCATTTGGAATGAAATAATTCGGAATTAACATAATTTCCTACGAGTTTACATGAAAATAAAAATTCAGAATAAAGATTTACATGAAACACGTCCTCACTTAATTCTTTAGAGTGATGGGTTGGAAAGGGCCTGATTGGACAGAGGGTGCATGTGACGTATGACGTATACTGGGAATAGACAAAGTTGGCTCCCAACTTCTCGTCTTTTCAGTCGTAACTTTTAAAAACTACATAATGAGTACCAGTTTCGATGCCATTTTTGTTAGAAATTTGAAATACCAGCTCGACAGACATACAGCATACTACTTGACTTTTTGCAGTAAATGAGAAGGAGAAGAAAGATAGACGACCGAACATGGAAACCAAAACAACCCCCGTCATCGGAACAGTACAAGGAAACAAGCATGCGCAGAACGAGCAGAATTAATTTAGAGCAGAATTAAGGTTTACGCGACAGAGGAATTAAATAGTTCGGAAGTAAAATGCAAATAAACCAACCACTTACATTGGAATTAAGCTTAATACCAAATCGAAATTTGCATTAGGAATTTAGTGTTTACATGGTCATGTTCCCCTGTGATGTACTGGTGAGCTGTCCAGGGTGTACCCTGCCTTTCGCCGAAAGATTGAGACAGGTTCCAACTTCCCCGAGACCCTTCATCAGACTAAGCGGTTTGGATAATGAATGAATAAATGAATGAATGGTCATTTTTCATCAGTTTAAAGCGGATTTAACTTTTATTCAGAATTAAACAGAAAATAAAACTCCCATGTAACCATAGCAAATATCAAAACCATCTTCAGACAATTCACACACTAGCATGAACAGTGAAGCACTTGTGTTCCTCATGTCCTAACCAGCCATAATGTTTTATGTGTGCATTGATGTGTACGTGTTTGCATGCATGCTTAAAGTTTTTCTGTTGATTTTTTTTTTTTTTTAATTTGTATTTTTTATGCATTTTACTTTCATTGCTTGTTTTAAAATTGTGTGGATGGTGTTAAATTTGAACGTTTACTGCAGATACTTAAAAACGAAGCAGGAAATTAAAATAGGTCCTTTGTCTTATTGTATCTTAATATTAGGTCAACCCAGGAACACAGTCTGAAGAAACCCAAATAGGGAACATAGCAAGCTAAAAAATGCAATTTGGAAATATTCATGCTGTATTTAACCAGCTTAGATTTTAGATCACCTGCAACTGGGCTGTTTCTTCATCTACGGTTTTGGAAATTTCATGACAGTATCAAGTATATACAAATGTATGACACATTTATCAAAACATTAGATAGAATGAGTATTGCTTGTAACGTTGTCTGATGTTATTTAATTTAAATTCTTCCTTCAATTTGACCTGACAACACACTGTCAGGACTGCTGCTGTTTTCTTTAAAGCACACATAATATCAGTTCTGGCACTTTAGCAGATTTGATTACGCAAAGAAAGTTTGCATTCTTGGGGTAAATACATGGACATGAATATAAATAAAAAGTGTTAACAGTTTAATCAGTTAATGCATATGGTACAGTGTGTAGGCATAGTAGTCAGTGTTACGACCCTCAATGGAGTTTGTCCAGGGGTAAACGGGGGTGGCAACATTAACAAAAGAAAACCACGAAAATGTGCAAATGAAGACTTTATTTTTGGACCCACTGGTCCCTAAACACATCAAAGGTTAGAAAACAACCAAACAAACCCAATAACAAAAGTATCAACCAAAGCTGGCACCAACCTAGTGGTAATCGCAAAAGCGTCAACTCAAACACCAAACAGTCAATCTCCTTCGCAATCACCAAGGCTCAACCAAAACACAGCTAGAGTAGGTGGGCGTGTGGCGACCAATCAGCATCCAGCACACATCAGCCTGAGGGCAGCTGATTGTGGTTGTACATCCTTGCTAGAAAGATCAGAGGATTATGATCAGTAAACACTTGCAAGGATGTACAACCACAATCAGCGCCTCATGCAACATGATGACAGGCCATGGGCCATAACAGTCAGCACTGTCACTTCATGGCAAGTTTCATTGTTGGGGCCTTTCTGTGTCAAGTTTTCTTACTCTCCTGCATGACTATGTTCAGACTTCTTTAAACAGTCCAAAAATATGAATATTAAGGAAAGTGGAGATGTTGAATTGATCTGAGGAATGAATGCATGCATGCATGTTTTATTCTAATGGTCTTTGTGATGAACAGATGACCTGTCCAGGTGGTATCCTGTTTCTACAGCTCCATATTGCAGCAGCTCCTCTCCAAATTCAAGAGCACATCCTCGTTAAATTATTGGTATATGACACATACACAAGCATAAGAAAGAAATGCAACTTTAAAAACTGAGTACAATATTTTTTTAAAAGTACTTTTTTTCTACCTTTATTCTTTCCACTGTCTTCGTCTACTTGCTCACACTGTAAAGGCGGCATATATATTTCCCTTAAACGATTCTTAATATGTTCAGACATGCAGCTAGTGTTGCTAATGCTGGGAGCAGTTGTAAATCCAATCAGCTTACCTCTCAGAGCACATGCTTTGTGGCAGCTGTTATCTGAGTGCATTGCCAGGAACGCCACTATCAGAGCAGAACAGTCAGGAAACCACAGATGATAAGATCCCATCAGTCTCTGTGAGGAAGACTCCCTGCTCAGATAATTGCTCTCCTTTAATTCCATTTATCACTAAAAAAAAAAAGTTCATGTGTACTTCTAACCTGGATAAGACCTTTTAAAAAAAAATCCTTGTCCATCACCTTTACTCATTTCACTTCTGATACAAATATAGTCTGAATCTGACTTTTCTAAAAGTGACACCGTCTAGTGTTTTATGTTCTTCTAAAACAAAACACGGTGGAACAGTTGCTTTTACACTGGATAGTTATTTGATTTTCCTCAAATTACATCAAGTGGAAATCTTGTTCTGATGACTGGAAGCTTTATAACGAAGTACAACATTAGACTTGATTCATCACTTTCCAATTCCAGATTCATGATATTTTTCTGAGAACACAGAACTGTGAATGTCTGTATTGTTTTAACAGTCTATCCAATATTAATTTCCAGTAGTTTCAAATGATCATAGGTAATAAACGATAGGTAGGCATGCTAATCTTCATAAAGAGGATGGAAAGATGGAGTATTGTGCCTTCAGATCACACTCAGTATTTTGGAAAAGGAAAAAAATGGTCAAGGACCAAAAACACAATCCAAACACTGACACACAGATCAAATCAGTTTATACAATACTCAATCAATGGTTATGGGTGTTTAAATGAATGAATGCTTTGTGTCTCACTAAAATCTAAAAGTAAATAAACAATAATAAAGCAAAAAAAAGTTGTTTTGCTTTTTTATTTCATTAAAAAAGATTTTAATGAAAGAAATGCTTTCATACTAACGTGGTAAACAGTTCAGATCATCGCACTAAAAATCACACTAAAAACTAGAAGCACTTGGAGAGCACAGACCTCACAAAGCAATTGTAATTTTTTTCTTTTTTTATGCCAATTATTATGGCTGTTTTTGTTTTGTTTTTAATTAGAAGCTCTAATAGCAAAATGATCCCTATTTCCCCACAGCAAGAAATCCTCTAACAATTCCTATATCCAGGCAGTGATTAAGATCACCCCCAAAATCTAATGACTTGTCCCTTATTCCATTTCTTTCTTTTTTTCCTTATTCCATTTCTGAGACATCCTGAAACTTCAGGTAATTCCTTCTATCCAGACAGAAAGACAAACCAACGCTGCTGATTACGTGACCTCTGCCATGGTGTCAGTAATGATAATTGATTGAGCATTGATCATGTTCGATAAGGAGTAGGAGGACGCCAGTGGTTTTCTGGTCCTACACCTACTGAACAACCAATCACTTTTCAGTCATTTATACAGTACAATGTGTTTCATATACTGACTTTCCACAATTAGTCTATACATGTCATTTGAAAAAAGCCATGAGTGCACAGAAAACCTAACAAACTTTGCACAGGAAAGCTCCATCAGTTCGGCATGATTCATCTCAGAGCCATCAGCCTGAAGGAAACCGAGTCCTCCAGTGCACCCACTGACACACTAGATTTAAACTTATCTTCAAAGCCTTACTGGTTTGGTAATATGCACTGCAACCACACACCAAATAGTTCGCTGTTTGAATCTCATGTGGGGAGTTTGCATGTTTTAAAAGTACCATAACTTGACTTTGCAGGTGACCTGCCCATGAACCTGTGGGGTAGGGGGCATTTATTTGTATTCTATAATTTGGACATTACTGTTAGATGGTAATTTCTTTGGAAACATTTATTGATACCATCTTGCAAAAGCCAAATGGCTATCTCAGGTTAGACCACAAATCTGTATTTTTTTCCTCTCTTATCTACACAAACTCATACTGAGAAGTTATATGAGTCACATCAGAGGAGGCAATGCATCATGAAAGACCTTCACATGAATACTTATCTTGTTCATGGAGGGAAGTTATGCCTGCTATATTAATATAGTTTCCAAGGTAACAAAAAAATGCATTCTTATATCTTTTTTCTGAATAGTCCATCATCTCTTTTTCTCCCGTTATACATTTTTCTTTATGTGAACAAAATTTGTCAGGATAGAAGACAAATAACATTGTGTGATCATAAGCATTGATGTTTTACAATTTACAGTGATACTGATTGTTTTACCACCTTAAAAAAAAAAAAATTGCACAAAAGTATTTTACAGCCCTAGCAGTGCCATCTAGGGTCATCATTTCTATGCTCTTTTCAGGCATGTAAATTTACAATTCAGAAAGCCCACAACTGCATGGTACACTTTCAGACCAAGAGAGATTTCCTAACGTACATGAAAGTGATGATTGAGCACCAGCACTCATGCACGGCATGACAATGACAGCTCAGCAAGAAGACTTTCTGTGTGATGATTTATAGAGCAGGAAGAACCTGAGCTGAACAGACTCTGCTACACATACAAAAGGTTATAAACATCAATATTCATTTTCCAATTTAATTTCCTAGGAGATACATGAAAATAGATAAGTAGCTCCGGATGAGTTTTTTATTGGTGTAAAGTGTTGTGTGTTTGTGGAGAAGTGCGAGGTGTGATGTGGCAGAATAGGGCGTGAAATGCGGTGTGCTGCTTCGAAGATAGCGGTAGAGAGGACAAGAGGAAGGAAAATGCACCAATGTGCAACCTGTCGGGAAGATTATCAGATGCATGTTCTGAATAAACGCTACACAAAATGTTAAACTCTGCAGAGGCACAAAGTCATTTTAAAAGGAGCTTGTGACAGAGTTGAGACTATTTGCTTTTCATTTGAGAGATTTCAATGATTCTGTTGGAGGTGTTGAGCTGTTGGGTGACAGGGAAATAGCCCGAGTGCTATTTTGAGCACCAGTCACTTGACAGCTCTGTGGCAACTGAGTGTGAAAAGAGGCTGAGACATGTAGCTTTAATTGAAT
This sequence comes from Telmatherina bonti, assembly GCF_933228915.1. Taxonomy (NCBI): domain Eukaryota; kingdom Metazoa; phylum Chordata; class Actinopteri; order Atheriniformes; family Telmatherinidae; genus Telmatherina; species Telmatherina bonti. The sequence goes on from NC_136621.1 coordinate 27,608,211, forward strand.
ATATATACAGATTTCTATGTGCTTTTGACTTATATTTGAGGGCAGGAAGGATGCATGCCTGCTGAGGGAGAAAAATGGTTGAAAGTATGCTTGAAAATAAAGTAGTATTCTGATTTGAGCATTCAGATATTAAACTGAGCTGTGTTGACCTTTTCCTTTTTTAATAGCAGCTGTCACAGAAAGCTATGTATGGGAGTCTTGGGGATTTCATTTCCATTTTATCCGCAAATGAGTTAAAAAGACACTTTGATCTTATACTGCAGATTCCTTACAAAAGCTTAGAAATGATAATTACTTAAGCTTTAGAGGAGTAGCTACCATAACTATAAGGAACAAAAATGAGGCAGGCATATAAATAGGAGGAATTCATTCTGTGCAGAAAGTATACAGATGGTTGTTGTTGTTTTTTTTCTTGCAGTACAGTCTGTGGGATTTTAAACTCCATTTACTCATGTTTTAAATCTGTACTGTCCACAACTCTTGCCAGTTTTGTCAGCACTACTCTATCCAACTTTAGCAATTTCCTTCCACCATCCTCTGACATATTGGAGGCCTGAAGAGAGCAGATAGTTGAAGAACTGCCAGGGGATGGCTGTTTTGTTCTTTCTTCTCAGTGCAGCTCAAACTGATATTGAACCTGAGAAAAACCCCGTTGGCCAGCCGTGCAATTTCCAGGAGTATAAAGCCTTATGGATTTACACATTTTCGCAAGCTATCATTTGTTACAGAGTGTCGCATAACAAATAAACGTGTACAACAGGTCCGGACACTGGACTTTTGTGTGTGGTAAAAAATTAATTTTTTTTTAATTGCACACCCAGAATGCACCTCGCTATGTGTAATTAAACATTATACATTTTAGAAACATGGCTACACCCTTGCAGTTTAAATGAACTTTTGGATTGTGCAGCTTTCTACTTAAAGACTAAACGTCTGCATGTGTGTTCGCTCACAAAAAACATTTTTCCGATTCATTTAAACTGTTGTGCATAAACTCATCCATTGTAAAGCCAGTTTTTAGTGTTTATTAGATAAATTATTTGCAGAAGTGACATTACTTTAGGATGGACTTAATCTAAATCACTCAAACAAATGAAAAAACAAGATAAAAGCTCTCCTAAAAATAAAATTAGTTTGTCGTTCAAGTTAGTGTAGATTATTATATTGGATCATCACAAATGCCAAGATTGTGTTGTGTTTTTAAATCATCAAATGCATTTAACTTCAATTCAACTTTATTTGTATAATTTAAATACACAACAAACTCATCTCAAGGCACTTTGCAGACATAATTAGTTCAAGCCAATTCATTCTGATCCAATTAAAACAAATCCTCATTACTTCAATTTATAATATCTATGTTCATACAAGCCAGTTCATAAAAAAAATAATAGCCTGTCTCATCAAACCTGTATTAAATCTTGAGATTGATTTAATTGCCCATCCTGAATGTGCACCGGGTGGCGACCATTAGTGGAAAGGGAAAAAAAACCCTTAATAGAAAGAAAAAACTTCCAGCAGACCCAGACTCAGGAAAGATGGTTGTTTGCCTCCACTGGTTGTGCGACAGGAAAGGAAAGGAGTCGGGGATCAAAGGGCACCGCAACTTTTAGCCAGAAACACCTGCTGAGAGAAAAGAAGAGAAATAAAATAAACTGATACCGATGTGATCATAAAATTGTATATAGAATATAAAGAGCAGTGAGATGAGAAGGGGAGAAGCTTGGTTTATTTTGAGAGATCCATCAGCAGTCGAAGCCTGCGGCAGCATAACTGAGGGATCACTAAGTGTACCTTTACTTATAAAAGGTTTTAAGTGTTAAAGGTTTTATTTAAAATAAATAAATAAATAAATAAATGTTTGTAAACCCAAACTTTAAAGTAGAAAAGGTGCCTTTGACACTTTAAAGGCAGGGCACTGACTGCTGTATACTTCAGGTAAAATACCAAGTACTCCCTCACCTTTGGCTGTAAGACACTTTAGGTCCTATTATTCCTGCTAACACAAATGAAAATTAGTTGAGCTTTTGATTCGTCAGGCGAAGTGTGGAAATGCCTCTGACCATTTCTGTCCCACTAACAGGGATGCCAGCGATCTTGGATAAGAACCTGTGAGTCATCATCTTCTGTGACTCACACAGGGGAGACGAAGGGTGGGACTTCTGGGGGAGACCATGCCAACTATGTAATTGTCACGATTTCATCTTACAGAAAAAAAGGTTTTTAGTGTCCACTGAAAATTGCAGAACTACATAAATATCTTTAAATTGTGATATTCCAAAGTGTCTCCTGGGGCTTGGCACATGGCAAATACTGCACACATTCATCTTGTCACGTTTGCTCATTATGGAGGAGCTGCACACCAGATGTGGCTGGATTCATGCTTTTACCCAAGGCTGCATGACTCGACAGCCTCTCCCTCCTCAATCACACAAAACAAATGGGGAGCAGTTCTTCACAAATGAACAAGGAAATAGAGTAAGAGACAGAAACAGGGAGAAGAAAAACAAACAAAGCCAAGAGCGGAAGCAGGTGAATATATTACAAGATCATGGGTAGCTAGTTTACTTTCTGCCTTTGAGTTGGCATATTTCACCATGTTATGATTGCTAAGCGAGACACGTTTTTACAGATTTCCCCCTGAGAAAGGTTACACAGAGGTGTAGCACCATCAACCAAATACAAGAAAAACAATGGGACACTTTCATTCATTCCGTCATTCATTCATTCATTCATTATCCTAACCGCTTAATCTAACCTGGATTAGATTATCCGATTAAGGGTCGCGGAGAAGCTGGAAACTATCCCAGCAGTCTTTGGGCGAAAAGCAGGGTACATCCTGGACAGTCCATCGCAGGGCAATGGGACACTTTATAATACAATATGTGTTATCATAAAAACATGAAAAGACATATTATTGTTTCAAAAGGAAACTGCTGATGGGATGTTTTTAACATTTCAGGTGAAATTTACAGAAAGTGTAAAAAGCTGTGTCACAATATAAAACATCAATGTTTCATTGGTTTATAATGAATTAGCTGTTGTTTTGGTCTTATGTCAAAGTGTGAACATGAGGAGAATTTTAAATATGAGCTGTCATTGAACCAGAACATTTAGTGGTAGATTCAGGTTTCAGACTCTTGTTTTGTCTTTTTATGTGGTTTCTTTTAACCATCTTGTTAGAGAACAGTGCGCGGTGTAATAAACATTTAATCACTGAACATTTGTGTTTGTGCATTCAGAAATTTAGAGAAGGTCCAACTGAGCAAACCTGCCAAGGTTACGGTGCTTTTTAGATTAACTCTGGTACCGTATAAAAAATTAAATCTGCCTAACTGTTTGTGATGTGAAACCACCAGCAAGTTAACCAAGAGCACCGCATACTCAGACAGATGCACAGTTGTACTGGGTGATGAAGTGTTTGGCTGTGTGGTTCCTTCACAAGAATGGGCAGGTCAGGAGGGGAGGGAGGCAGGAATTGAATGAGGAATGAGCTGGAGCAGGAACGAGTTGGAGCATCTGAACAGCAGGTCAGCAATAAGAATTACTGGGAAGAGTGGATAAGTATGCACAACAGACAATGGAGGTGCCAGATATACTGGCGAGGCTGGATGTTACCATTTGAGTGAGAGCAACAAACTGGAAGGGAAATACTGTGATGAGACGTACACTGTCAGCTGTGTGAAAGTCTGCTAATGGAATCCACAACTCCACCTGCAAAACAGACACACCCATGCATACCACACACAAACACACACACAACTCCCAGGATATGCAGACTCATGACACCAGGTGACACACTGTGTCACTAATAACTGCTCTGCATTACCACTGTGCTTGCAACAATAAATCAGAGTAGAACAACTGATCCTTGACAACAAAAAAGCTCAAATGTTTCTGCTTGACAAGAATATAAATGGCATGAAATGTATTTTGCTCCAATATTTTTCATTTGCAGCAACATCGGTATATTTTGTATTTAAGTTCTGACAATAAAACGTTTCATAACATGACATAGTACCATGTTGTTTTTTTTTCTCTTGCTGGTGGAAGCAGGTTGATACCTGGTATAGATGACAGAAGGTTTGCACAGAAATTAATTCATATATCAGCACCTTAAATTAAGAATTCCCTCAGTGATTTTTCAGACTGACTTTAGATTGACATTTTCATATTTCAGTTTCAAACTGTCTTGAATTTGTTGACTTTTAAGTCCCATCCAGGTCTGAGTTCCCCTGTATGCCGTAGAAACTGTCATAACTGCTTCAGATGCAACAAATGCTTTCCACCTGACCTTGGTGGATAAGTGATTTTGAACAGCTATGATAGGAGCAATTCTTACTTGACAAAGGAGCCTGTTAACCAACAAAGGTGGGTAAAATTGTGGAATGTAACTCAAAAATGTTTGCAGATTTATGAAGTCAATTTAAAAATAAAGTAGTCACCTTATAAATAGATGAATTAATTAATAAACAATGGTTCAAAAACTCTGCTACTGTTCTACATTTTAAGTATCATTCTCCTCTTTCCTTAAGTTTGGATTCATTTCCATTTGGATGTTGATATGGATATAAAAAATATTTCCTTCAGCAATCAAAAAAAGAATCAGCTGGCCATCGTCCCGCTACCATCAACTTCTCACTAACTGAACTGCTTGAGCCATTAAAAACATGATTGAGAAACAATGAAGCTCCAATTAGCACCATGATCAAGAGCCAAAGCAGAAGATTAATTAGAAAAGAGGAGACAGCTCTTATCTGTACCCTCACTCTCACGCTAGAACTGTTTTGTGCCATTAATTCACTTGTTTCACAATCGAATCGTGCTTTCTTCTTACTGTTTTACATCGACTGCTACTTACATTATTCTATTTCACTGATTCCAATCCCCAAAACCACCACCTAATGAAACAGCAGGAGCAGCTGTCATATATGATTAATTTATGCAAGATTATTTATTTTATAAATTAACACTTTGTTTCGTTTTTATTTTTCATATTATTTGTTTACTTCACACATTTTTTTTCCTGGTTCAAACAAGTTGCTTATCTAAAGCTGGACTCTGCATTAGAACATTCACATGTCTGTAACCCGGGTGGAAAAATAGCTTTTAATAATTCATGGTGCTGGCCAATTACAGGTGGTCTAGCTGTTTGTTATTAGCCAATCGCTGACGTTGCAACTGAAAACATGCGGTCACGTGGGTTGGCGCAGCCAATTGTGCACGTTTATGAACCGCTGGTGGTTCGTTTGCGGGAGAGTAGTGGGGAAGCTGCACTGGGACGAGCTCCAGGAATCCCTACTGCGCCGAAATCCGAAACAGGGTTTGCGATCATTATTTCTGTGGAATTGAGCCACTAAGCATCATTTTACCATCCCATACCTCATTGTCCACCTGATATACCAGATTCCATTATCATTTTTTCCTTCACCTGTTTTTCCCCTTGCTGAAACCAGACATCAAACCCAGATGTGGGTTATTAACTTATATATATTATATACTTATATGGGTTATATACTTATATTATAACTGTGGACTGTGGATCTCTATTGGGTCGAACTTCTTTTGAGTTAGAACATCTGTTGTTCTGATGCCATGTGGATATTGAGTAGTCAGTTGTATATATGTAGATATATGTATATATTTTTTCACCGTGTACATAATACACTTGCATTTAAAAACCAGACCTCAGGCTCATCTCCTCTCTCCTTGAGTGATCCGTCGACCTTCTGGTTGACTAGCCCATGGAACTGAACGGTATTACGAGCACCAGTTCATGCTGGTTTAGCATGACTGGTGCTGCATGTGAATAAATCACTTTAAATGTCTGAGAACTGTAGGGAAATAAAGAAGATGAATTAGAAAAGGTCAGGTAGATGAAGCTGGTGACATATATCAGCACGAGTTATGAAGTCACTTGAACAGTCAGTCCAGTATAAAAGCTCTAATGCTCGAGATTTTCCAAACTAAAGATTATTATATGTCCATGAAATAAATTTTTTAAAAAGTATCAGTGTCAAAACCATATGACGGATTTCTGTATCTTTTACATAATATTCCTATTATATATATTATTTTTGTCTTATTTACAGTATGTTGTTACTTCTTGAAAATTCCAACAAGCATCTGTAACACATGGGCATGTGGCCTATATGTGGTTGCTACATCTGATAAACAATTACAAGTCCCGCAATCTAAAAGATTTAGCTCTCTTTTGTCCCATCACATAGACTGAACCATAATTGTTGTAGACATGCACAGCCACTTCCTTTTTATCTGCTGGTACCATGTCCTTGTGAAGGAATAATGGATTTCTAATCAGATTATGAACTGTCACTGTGTTGTTTCAACCTGCAACAGACTAAAGCATATTCAGGAAATTCTATTCTCCGTTTCTGCCATTGGGCCTGATGTCCTTTCATCTTATTGTCTGATGAAACATGCAACTTCAAAGGCTCACATATTTTCCACTGGGACATCTCTGGTTCAAGGAAATGAAGCAAACTTTCTCTTTTTATTTTTTATATTTTAGAACATGGCACCCCCACATGCATGGACTGCTCTGTTATGTGTAGGACTGTGTGTTGTGTGATGATTACATACAGGGAAAAAAAAGGAAAAATGCAGCTTGAAATCTTAACAGAACATTAATCCAATGTGATGCTGCAAGGAACCAAATTTAATAATCTTGAGGGAAAATAATTTAATTACACAAGGACTGTGTCTGTGTTGTATCTTTGTATCTATCTCCTCGAGTCTCTGATTATCTTAACAGCGTCTATGTAGAAATGATTTTATTCATCTACAGTGCAAGACAGACATATTACTTTTTTTCCCATTCATGATAAAAATCAAATTTCTCTCTACAGGTTGCTACACTGTACCGTCTGAGGATGTCACATTGTTCTTACTTGTTGGAGCTTGAGGTGACACAGATGGGGTTGGTCTTAAGGCCATTCAATTAACATTTTAGGTTGATGATTGCTGTTGATTCCAGCTAGACAATACATCTTTGGAAAAACAAAATCCATCTAATCTCTTTATTTTTTCCAACCAAGCCACCAATGCTTTTGTTTATGCTGCAGATTCACAGGTTCTGTGTAGCTGGTTAGACTTATCTTGTGATAGACTAGTTTGTGTGCAGACATGTACGTGATAGACCCTGTTGCCCATCTGAAGTTGCCTATTCTGATTTATATATGAATAATTTGCCTGTTAGTATCTTCTCCAAATCATTTGTTTGATTTGATAGATTTTATTGTGAAAGAGGATGTTAAACATCCTTTTGAAATAGCAGAAATGAAATACTTTAGAAGCCTGTGTTAATCCCAGTACTCCATGCAAACACGAACATACTCACACATTTACACGTAAACCTTTAACTTATGAAAGCTGATATCCTTTTTATGAGATCGCTCTTGCATACAAAATGGAGGGACTGACTTCCAGAAATAACAGCATGAAATTAAAACATCATTTGCGCCCATATATTGGCTGCATGGTTAAAATCCATTATGCGCTGCCTGTGTGCATGGCGGGAGAGGACAGAGGACAGAGAGAAGTAAGTACAGAGAGTAGCTATGCTGGCATGTCATCCTGGATAATTAGTGCTTCCACTGAGGAATGGGACTTTAATCAGCAAAGCTCTGTGTTGATCATCAATGTTCCACATACTACCATCAGTCAGTTAATCAAGTCACTGACTTGCGCGCTTGTTAGTTAGAGGCAACAAGAGTAAGAACAATTATTCTTCAGTCAGTCAGTGCTTCAGACAAGTTTCAACACCCAAAGCCATATGAGTATATCAAAACATCAAACTCCTAACAGTTTTGGTCACTGCAACCTTTGCGTAATGTTAGGAAAGTCTTGGATAAACAGCTAATCCAGTAACTGTGTGTTGCAGAGTGAACAACAAACAACATCTGGATAAATGTGGGAAAGGTTCCTCAAACATTTTTAGTTTGGAGCTTTAAATGCTTTTTATGTCAAACGTCAACAGAGAACTGGTACCTGGGACCACCATTTCATTTTAACTGCATTTTTATTTTCACTTATGGACTATCTGCAGCATAGCAATCGCTAGCACTACGCTTATTCCATCAATAATAGAAAGTTCCAGTTCTCTATAAGTTAGTGCATCCTTTCTGCAATTCTGAAATTAACTACTGACTGAAGTTGTTTACTTCCAAGATTTGAAACATACATGTTTTTTACTCATTGATCTTTAATCCTTAATATAGAAGGCACTGTGGGAAATAAAGACAAGGCAGCACAGATCCCTAGAACATCTGTCAGTTTTAGTCTTATATTCCAGTTGATGTTTGGGGAGGTGAAACATAATCTCCAGGGAAACAGTATTTCTGGAGTTCACAAACTCATGTCGCAGTTACTGTACAAGGCTTGTGGTAGATTTGATTGAACTCCCCAGATGTCACCACCTCACTTACCATCTTACCCTGTTCACGTCATGTGTTCATAAATTCAAAACCATCTTGCCTATTAAAAATAACATCTAAGCAAGCAGTCTGCAGCCTAAATTATTATTACACAAACTTGTTGTGTATTACAGCTCTAATACAGCTGTGCAATTGGAAGACTTGCATCAACTCACTGCCATCACACATAAAGACCCAAGCCATGAATAAATGATCAGATAAGTCCCATGTTTTGAATATGAGGTCTTTATTTGTCCCTTTAACAAAATGTAAATTGAAAAAGTACTTACATTTATTAGTGATATTCACCATTTATCATCATGTCACATGTCACTTTTTTTAATAGTGTAATCTTCTGCCTTACGGCATCCATTAAAGGGCTGAAGACATAAATCAGACCGTGTTATACAGGATTTAGCAAGGTTTGTCCCATAAAGTAATGCCAAATTTCTCAGAAACTGTATGCGCTAAATATGTCACCTTGGGCACTTATGGGTTAAAAAGACTTGAAACAAAAGGAAACTAATCACTGCTTTTAGTTTAGTTTTTTTTATTTTATTAGATTCTATCACTATTTGTTTCCATTCTTCCATTCCAGTGAAAAGGAATTTCCTTTCCAACACCATCATGAGCATGTTTGTAGGTGAGCATCTCATGCACAGCTTGTGGATATGTGTTATGAAGACAGCTGCATGGATCTGAGAATGCCATGCCATGCCTCTCTTTTCGAAGCCAAGTGTGAAATGGGCTTTAATTTCACTTTTACTCCAAGCACTCACATCAACGAGGACAGCCTCTGAAGCCCATGAAAGACGTAGTCATATCGGTTTGGTACAAAAGCTGTAAATTAGCAAAGTAATTATTATGGCTTTAGCCTTATAATTGCAGCTCACCACAATCCTCTCAAAGACATGCACATTGGGAATTCTATTGTTTTTGGAATACTTTAGAGAATGGGATAAATTAGAGGGCACCTTTCACTATTCAGTGTGATTCATACAAAATGTATCTTCATTTCTACATTATGTGAACAGAACACTGCAGGTGTCTTTCATTCATCATGAGAAACTGGGTCATTCTGTATCGGACACAAATGGATGGCGGGCAAACAGAAAAGTAATGGACATCATGTCCATGTCTTGTTGATGCCTGCAGCCTTCATTTATTATTTACTGTGGACTTGTTAAAAAAGATTTTCAACTTCAAACAGCCAAATGTTGCCTTTCTAAAGAGTAAACATGTCAGATTTCACTGGTGTGAAGTTAGCCCAAACTGAGATATGGGGCAGCACTCGTGAGACTATATGACCTGCTAAGATCTGAATCATTTCTCATTTAAAGATGGCTGACCTTCTCACAGACTCTGTACAGCTGAGGCCAACACTGAGGGAGAAATACTTTTTTTAAATACAGATGCAAGACAAATATGGTATTGCAATCACACCTGTGGAGCTCAACCAGGTTCACTCCCAGCCTGCGTTCACGCTTTATTGGCTTCCAGCAGTTACAATTCATCTTAGCTTTGTGTATTTCTCTGGGAGATATAAAACGACACCGCTCCCACTCTCATCTCATCTCATTCTCCGGAAGCTGTCTCTGCTGTGATGAATCATTTCATCTTCTGCTCACTCTTGGATGGCAGAGAGACAGAGCAGCAGTCGTTTCCAAGCCAAATGTATTGCACGGTCATGATTTTTTTTTTCTTTTTTTCATACGAGTCTTAGACAGTGAATCAAAACATTGAATATTAACATTTCCTCCCAGCACAAAGGCTGATCATGAACACATCATTTCTCTCTCATACAGGCATCCTGAAAACATATACCGACAGGCACCCACACTTGTTTAACTTTCATGCTAATGTCTGTTTCTTTGGATTTGCTTTCAGGCATTGACTGGTGGAGCTCTACAACGGCTTATCCAGTGGTTAATCTCTTCCACAAACATTGATTGTTCAGTTGTGGCTAGTCTTAACTGGATAAGATATTTCATAGAAATCTTTTTTTTTCTTTAGGCTCTGCATCTCGCTCATCTCTACAGAGCACTGGGATGTCATACTTCAGCACTGGGAGCTATTTGAGGGGGGTTAAGGACCTTGCTCAAGAGGCCTACACTGCAAAAACTGAAATCTAAGTAAGATTAAAAATTTTAAATTGAGTACACATATGCTAATTTTTTTTAAAGGTAAGATAATTCTTAGTTTTTATGCCAGAGAATCCCTCTTATTTTAAGAGTATTTTTACTTGTTAGCCAAATTATCTTGTTCTGTTGGCAGACAATTTATCTTATTTTAAGCAACATTTACACAATTTTTATATATTTTTTTCCTGTTTTTTAAAGGCTGAATGTTTGCAGTGTACAATGGGTTACCTGTGGTGGTGCACAGGGGAGTTAAACATGGGTCTTACCCAGAACATCTCTGTAATTACTAGGCCACCACTTCCAAAATAATACAGCAATGCTATATGCTCCACAAACACCATCAAGTCACTTATTTTTCATACAGACTGTTGTGTCTTACCTGCGACTCTTGTTTTCAACTCGCCCACTCCCACAAAAAAACCAACAAGATGTCTTATATAATTCCTTCGTCTCTGCAAATCAAACATCTGCATCATCATGCTGTTGGCCACAGACCCAACAGAGTAGAATTTTCCACACAAAATATGTTGTTCCCCCCTTCCTTTTCACTTCATGTGAAGATAAATACTTGATGTGTGCAGATGTGTTCCCTAATTGATGAAGGTGTATGAATAACTTCGTAATCAACTTGGAATTTTTATAATTTATTATTTTTTGAAAGTGTCATCTTTCATCTAGAGACACTCAGTGACCACAAGCAGATTATTTCTGCCAATAATCGTGGATGTTCTTTTTTAAGTAGAAGCTCTAATAGCAAAATTATCCAGATCTCCCAGAGTAAAGAGTCCCTCGAAACATTTCTGGATCGAGATATTTATCCAGATCATGTCCTAAATGTTATCACACATTTTTATTTTATTTCTATTTCATTAACAGTCTGATAAGCATTAACTTGTGGATGTACAGATGTTATGTTAGTATTTTATTCTGATAAAAAAAAAAGGTAATAAATAGTCGTCATTTGAAAATATCTGAGTCATATGGTCATCCTTACTGATACAGAAGATAAATTAAGAGTTTAAATTCCCAGTACAACTCAGTAGAACCTTTACTACAGTGCGGAAATCTAACTTCTGTGCTGTGGATTGTTCAACACTTCAGCTGAAATTCAGGCTGTTTTATTGGGTGGACTTTGCTGAGGGCATAACTGCAGAAATCGTTCAGGACAGATTTGAAAAGCACAGGCGGCAACAATTGTCCCAGACACCACGCAGGCAATCACTATCATTTGAAATGCTCCCTGTGCTTTTAAGAGCCTGCTTTTTACTATCCAGCCATAAACCAAACAGCAATTTAGATTGTCTATGTTTTGTCAAGAAAACAACAGTTCTTGTAAATGGTGATAAATCTGCATTATCTGTCTTAAGGTTACATCTTTCACAATAGAATTAATGGCTGGTGCTCAGTTGTGCAGAAGTCATTTCAAAGAAATGAAGGTAAACTGAGTTTGACAAGTTTTTTTTAGAAGTTATTGAATTTATAAAGCTTTGCTCTTTTGTTTGTTTTGTTTTGTTTTAGCAAAAAGTTGAAGTTAAACCTGATAATGAGTAAAAATGTGAGGCAATCAGAAAGATACAACAAACAAGCAGGGAATACTCTCCCACTTTGGGGACTCAGTAGTTTGCCAATATCCAATATGTTGGTTGTCCAGCATATTTTGCCTGTTGATGCAAATAACTATGTGCAGAAATTTCCCTCAGTTACACAAAACACCTAATTTCTGCTGTTGTGATATTAACATATCTTTCTGCCAACACTAATAACTACCCTGCACATTCAGACATTAGATCTGATGCTTTTTATATTCAGTCATTGGGGGCAAAAAGAAGACATATCAAGCCTCTGTATTAAACATGCCTTGTTTATTCAAAACATAAGCCAGAAGCATAATACAAGAGTGATGATAGTGTGTCACCGTTTCATTTTAAGCAAGCACAAGCTGACCCAGTAATATTCTCATATCATTCCTACCATGCAATTAACATGTGCAGCCATTTTTGTTTTATTATTTAAAAAAGGCAGTATAGGACAAGAAGTCATAAAAAATGGTGATAAAATTCTGAAAGCAAATGAAATGAAAGAAATGTGTCTTATTTTGGATCCAATGATCCAAAGTACAGCATTACACAAAGTATTAGGAAAAATCTAATGGTCCATCAGGAAGGAGTCAGGATCTGTACTGATATGTTTGATCCTGCAGAACAGGTAAATGCACGAGCCGATGCAGCTAAGTTTTGGGTTGGGTACAGTTCTACAGCAGAATGACACAAGGCCATCTTTCAAAGACAGCAACGTTATCAGAGAAGGAGCTTTGTGTTGTTCTGTTTCACGTTCTTTCATCTGATAGATACTGGTGTCAGACACATTGTCAAGCAAATCACTGAGTGACCATGAAAGCAGCGTCAGTGAAGGAATGGGTAATCAGGTGCACATAATAGCACCGCACCTGCCGGCAACATTAGGCTGATGGAGATCACAGAGGACACCGACAGAGGTAGTCTCCTCTAGCTATACTAAAGAGGTTGTACAAGAGGGGTGGCCTTGGGAGAGAAGAAACTGCTTTCAGAGATTAACATAATTTTGGAATCACAAAAAATTATCAGTGAAAAACTTTATTCCGTTTTAAAGGTGAGAAGATCATATTTGACAATCCAGGGTCCCTCCATGCAGAAATGTCATAACAATTCCACCAAGGAAGTGCAGATGTGGAACAGCACAAACAGAAAGGACATGGCATATTGTTTTGACATGACATGACAAAACAGGTTGAAGACTTGGTCAAAATATGAACAAACTGTGGTGGAAATTATGCATTGTCTAGTTTTAATATGTTGCTCCTTTATTAAGCTTCTTTTATGTAGTACTAAATATATATTCTGCGTAGTTTAGAGTAGTTCAGAAAGCTTGCTTTTGTAGGTTCATGCATGAAACTGAATGTTCTGTTCAAGGTCTGTTTCAGCTTTGACTGTTATCTTCAAGCTGGCAGTTGTTTTGACTAGTGCTACCAGGCAGAGGTTATTTGTGTATGCCTAAAGATTGCCGTAACACCCTGAGCAGGGGCAAAGCTCTCGGGACCTCTCGCTCGCAACAACTGTGCATTGTCAATAAACTGGAAGGAGCATGGTTGATCTCTAGATTTATTTCTCATCAGATAAATTCCTCGACACAAGCAACAATGCAGATTCTGCCTGAATTTTTTTTTGTTTGTTTGTTTGTTTTTGTTGTTTGTTTTTTTTTACTAAAATACAGGATATTGAATAATAATATTCAATTTAACTTAAGATCATGTTGTTTAAAGTAGCTCTGCAAGGCAGATTTCTGTTCATTAACTAGCTCACAAATCTCTTTACAGATACAAAAAATTGTTCCAGGGCAGCCTGAGCAAAATGGATACATTAGTCAACTATAATATCTGGAAATAATATAAAAGCCCGACAGGAATTTTGTAAGTCTCACCCAGGTATGTTAACTTACATGCAAAGAAGTGGTCTAAACAATACTTTAAAATAAAAAAGTGTCTACATTTTTTTGAACTTCAAATAATTTGCTCTCAATTTAAGCCAAATAGACATAAAAAAAATCATATTTACACTTTAATCCGTACAGAGACAAAACAACAAAATACAATCCGTACAGAGACAAAACAACAAAATATCGGCTGATGTCAGTTGTGATGAGAAATAAATGCAAGTGAAAAATGGTGGGAGGTCTCAATACAAATTATATTCTGTTTTTCCTTTTGCCTTCCCTGATCAGCTCATTTAAATGGACCCTTTTTGACTTTAGAAACAACATTTCAACATCTACATCCTGTTCATCTCAAAGCTAATCTCAACGATCCTCCAACGTGCTTCAAACCAGAAGGGCTTCTAAACTGGCACATCCCTGATTACACAAATCCACAAGGCTTCAGTACGCCAAAGCTGCAGTCATGGAATCGCTGCACCCAGAATTCTTGCTCAGACTGGAGTAGCAATTCCCATCTTGGCATCTTCTCTGCTTCTCAGTTGATGATTTGAACATGCATCTGTGGTGAATCCAGCCCACTACGAGGTCTTTGGAGTCAGTCTCAGCCATGGCACCTTTCCATGGCAGAAGATTTTAATGTTTCCACTAAGGGGAGTAATTGCAGACAAGCATGGCCAAACTGGCAGTGCACAGCACAACACACATATATCTCTGGTGACACACACACACACAGATTTTTTACCCACTCAGAGGTGCCATAATGACAGTGTTAACAGTATTTTCATCAAAGCCATTAGAATTAGCCTTGAACGATGACAAATTTAGACATCATAGTCAGATGCTTGTTAACGGAGATGTTTAGATGAGCTGAGTAAACAAGCTTGCAACCGTTAATGATGTCAGAGCAGCACGGAGGGAATTGTAGTAATGATGCGTCATGAATGATGCAGACTAACTATCCTACCTTCGTGCAAAACAACAGGAATATACTGAGAAATAAATAGATTTTAAACCGTGTCTGTGTTTTTGAGGCTGATTGATGGCCTGATTTTTCCACATCAACACACCCTGGAAGGCCTTAATGAGTAGCGCAGCAGTGACAGAATGAACATTAAACATAAAAAAAAAAAAAAAAAAAAAAAATTTATAAAGTATTCTGATCACACACACACACCCTAACTCAGCTAAGACTCCTGAGCATGACTTTGCTTTTGATCACAGGGTTCCTTTTGCTCCCGAGATCGCTTCTGTCAAGTATCTTGTGAGAGGAATGTAATCAGAGAAGTTTCAAGAGTTGCATCCGAGGATTAGCTCAGGCCCGGAGAGAACACGGGTTAAAACCGCTCAAACTGAGAGAGAAAACTTTGATCATCAGTTACAACGGTTACACGAAAGAGTTTCCAGAAATAATTGTGTTTGCCATACACTGCTGCCGTTACGAAAGAGAGTGAAAAACTTCTTCCATCTGTCCTGTGGGAGGAAGTTTGAAGCGAGAACTTTGCCAAAGGTAATATTGTCTTTGGAAAAGCTGCATTATTCATCACATCTGACCAGCTTCAAAGGGTGGATGTGAGCAAAAGCAAGGTATCATCGTATGAGTTTTATCACCAGACTCCTTAAGTTTCACTGCATAAAAAAGCAGCTTAAAAGTAGTTTGTCTTTAGAAATTACCCATCAGCTCACAACTCTGAGCCAAAAGAAAGGAAACAGACTCCACATTTTCCTGATAACTGATGACAAATAATTGCTTTTCAAACACAGCAAAGTTCATTCATTTGAACCCCGATGTCAGTCAGTGTGATGAGTCAAATTTAGCTGCAACTGTAAAACACAATGATTTGCATTGGTGGGTTATAGCTTAGTGTAATGTAAACTGTAAGTGCAGTTTTAATACCTTCAATAATGCTGCCTTATGCCTATTTATGTGTTGAATTTTAGTTACCAGTAAATTTATGTAAAATTTGTGCCTTTTGCCAAAGTCTCATTTGTAAAGATTCTACTGTAAGTGCACAGCTGATTTAGGCCAAAAAGCTGCCATTCATGACAGGTATAAGTCTGTCACATAAAACTAAGTAACTAAACTCTAGAACAAAACATGCTTATAAGTAATTAGGAAATAATGTCATCAGTACACATATAGTCTTATTTTACTTTGCAAATGCACTATTAAATTATCTACAACAGTCACAATTCTTAAAGAAAAAAAAGAAAATCAGCCTTTATTGTAAATGTATTTAATGCATGAAAAAGGATGGAAATACTGCTTTGTACATTACTGAATCATTTTTATAAAACTGAGCTTAAAGTACAGCACAAGATGAACTGTGGAGGCTCAAATGGATCCAAACTGTTGAAGCCAAACATACAAGGCCTTTGTAAAAACCTACCCAGCTTTATGTGTGAGTTCATTTCAGAGGGCCAGGGGCAAATTTTAAAAACTTTCACTGTTTCACTACTCTCAGATTCAGCCAGTAACAGCTCCAACTGCGTGGTTCGTCTGAACAACCTTTGACTTTATGAATTATACACTGAAACGAGTCTCCTTGTCTTTATAGACCAAAATGAAATTTGAAGCACATTGGAAAAGACTGAGCTTGTTACTTTGACATTATCAAATATGTACATTTGTTGGTAAAGAACAACCAAAGACAAAGAGCAAGCACCTTGAACATGTGCTACACACGATTTACCAAATAACAGAAATGAAAAACAGAAAATGCTGCTGCAGCACTAAGTACTTTTGATCAAAAAAGTCACAGTCCAAAGCTAATTTTACTTAGAACGGATTTACAGATGACACAGAGGATAAAAGAGATCTTTTACTTCATTCATCAGGAGAAAATGACTCAATCAATGATAACATATTCTAAATTTACCAGAGGATAGTCTGAGCCAATCAGACTGAGACACATGCAGACCACCAGCTTTTTGTCCTGCCATAACTATGCTACATTTAAATAATAGAAACACACAGTTTAAGTCATGCTTAAAGTTTGGACCTACCTGCAACCAGATTCTAGGCTTTGTTTTTTTTGTCTTTGTTTTTTTTTTTTTAAGACTATTAAAAAAAACACACAAAATGTTCCCAAATGAGTGAAAGATGGAGAGTAATCAGAATGAGAAGCAGAGAGAGGCAAAGTGGATGGGAGTAGTTTGTGAGACTGTACAGACAACTATCTAATTAGTTTTTATCTAATCTAAAGAAAGAAAAAAAAGTTTCATCAAAGGAATTGTGCAAGAGTTATCTTACAGCCCAGCATCCGTACAATGTGCACTCATTCGTCAGCATCCTACTACCAGACCATAACGTTTACTGCTCTGCTTCTCAGGTCAGTGGGTTTATCATAAAGCAAAATATGCACAGCAGACAAAGAAATGCAAAGGTGCATTGTGGTATATGTGTATTTCAAAGGGTGGGATAGCAAGGAAGGCAGTGAAACAAACAGGCACAAAAAAATGGCTTAATGTTGAATTTAATTTCACAGGACATAAAGCTGGCCTTTATTAGTTTTTCTTGAAGCCTGCTCTAACGCCATAGGCCACGGAATATGCTCTGCTGTGGAAATATTGAAAAGCAAACCAAGCCACAAGTGCAGTTTTCTAGTTTTAAAAACATCCTCTTGACATATCAATACAATGAGATGAGCAGGGAAGGAGCAAAAACTTTTCTGATTCCAATGCAGACAGCGTAGATTAAGACTTTGCTTCATTAGCAGTAAGGTCCCTCACTGGTTTGCCTGCCATAATTGGCATGGCTGAATAAAACATTTAATGAGAGAGCCCTGCAGAACAGAAGTGACAAATAATATATTTATAGGCTGTCCTGCTTGCATTAAATACCGAGAGGCTTATGTGTCTCTGTCTCACACAGTAACTGCAGTGTGATTAGCAGCAAAGGAAACACATTTTCTCTGTCTGTATCTACCACTAATGGTCAATGCTTAATGAGAATTGCTTCAATTTATAATTTAGAAACCAGTGCATGTGATTGATTGCACATAATAAACAGTACAATGGGGTGCCTGAAGCTAAATGACGATGAGCGACACCACATCCATCCTTTTGGTCTGCGAAGGGGAAACAAATCAGTCCTGCAGCCCTCCTGCACATCAATCTCTCCTGAGTTGTTGAATTCCTACTGAATAAAAAAGAGGAAGCAGTGATGCTTTAGCCTTTTTTTCTTTTTGTTTTTTTCCTCATACCAGAATATTTTAACTTTTGACATGAAAATAAAACACAGCTCTTCCCCAGTCTCAGACAAGTTAAGTTAAAGTTTTGCTCAGTAGGATGTGATGGTCGAGTAGTTCAAATTATGCATCCTTCCTGCTTTCAACATGGCTGAGACGGGGATATAACAGCATAATAATCAGGGAAAAATGCGTTGAGAGAATTATGGATATGCCCAATGGTGACTGCTCCCCACAAATTGTTATAGCAAGTCCTGACATAATTTGGATGACAAGATGCTTTTTATAAGCCTTAGTATGACCAGCATTTAAATGGTAAAACGATTCTTGATGAATCTGTAGGTCGTCTGCTGCAATCTCACCATGATTGAGTGTGTTAATTAAGATCTCATTGGGAATGACATTTCCATGTGTGCACTCCCTCTGCGCAGGATCGGGGAGTCAAACTCCTCCTCTTTCCTTTCCCAAGGAGCTGAGGAGGGAAGTGAAATAACAACGAAGGGATGATGTGCTTGTTGCGGCTGTTGCATGTGAAACGGCTTATATTTGCAATTTGTGGAGTCATTTATTTTCATGTCAAAAAACCAAATTAGAACCATGGATTACATTTTTTTTTCTATAGATGCTTATAATATGTAGTTGTGCACATTTACATTATTTTAACTAAATGCAACAGTGGCTCAGGTGTAAGAGCAGGTTGTCCAGTAATGGTTGGGGGTTTCAATCTGGCTCATCCTGGTCTGTTGTTGTGTCTTCACACCCAACACTTTACTCTCCTTGCCTCCAGTGTCAGCATCACTGGTGTGAAAATGTATATGAATGTCCAGTCAGGGTTGGAGAGGCCTTTGGTCTGCCTCAGGGTAGCTATGGCTACACAAGTCGCTTACCATCACTCATTTCAAGTTACAGTTCAATGCTCACAAACGGTAGTGATGTAATTCACCTGTGCAGTTACATCTTTTACTAGTTCATACTTTCAATCCTTTATTCTTCCAAAAAATGTTTTTGTGTCTTTTTTCACTTTTTTGTTTTTGTACATTTAGTCACTGAACACAATTATTTTTAGTTCTTAATTTTAAGAATTCCACGAAAACAAACACAAAAGCCTTCTGGGAGCACAGACCTCTGCAAGCAGCTCAAATACACCCATATTGTGATTTCCACCCTGTGTTATAGCCCTCCATATGTATGTAATATGTATATGTATATTACATTCCCAGATACACTCATAAAGAATTCAGTGTTGTGGCTATACTGTGATGTTTGTTGCATTTTTGCATCTTAATTTGTTTTCTTGCAGTGATGAAAATTCCAACTATCCCCCATCTTTTCCTGTTCTGCATCATAGCATTCAGAATTTTGCCAGGATCGAGATCTAAATTTCATATCTTGTAACACCTGTTGGGAACTTCTCCTGTATTTCTTGGGCAAACAATCTGACCATATATTGTTATTGTTATGTGCATATATACTGACAAAGGCTCTATCTTGCAATGAAAAAGAATCCTTCAAAAAGTTTTTGGACCCAGGTGGTGATCCAAAACAATCCCAAACTCAATTAGAATATAAGTTAAACAAAGACCCATTCTTGAGAAAAAAAAAATCATTAAAATCTGTCAAGTATTTTTCGCATAAAGTTGCTAACAGAAAGACAAACAAACAGATAAAAGCTGGCAAAACATAACCTCCACCAACGGACTGATTATACATTGACACACCTACAACATACTGACATGCAGCGATCAAGGGATTTTTTCTGGTCTGTTCAGTGGAGACTTATCAGGCTTGCAAGCAAGATGTATTGTGGTCATAATCACAGCTGCTTTCTGATTAACCTCAACACGGCAAGGCTTGCAAACAGCATCTGATGAAAACATTTGTGTCACCCACATGTTACGGAGTTGTGGCAGATAAGGGCGTATAACCACTGATACAATTACACAGTGTTACAACTTTTACACCTGAGTTTATTTTCTAGTAGCTTGTTATTATTTTTTTACTTATGAGCTGTGTTCAGACATAAGTGCTAATAAAGCTGATAAATGAGAAGCGATTGTGTGTGTGACGTGCTAAATCTGCTGTTTGTTTTTTGTTTGTGTTTTTGTCACAGATCAGTTTTGTCAAATGTGACTTTTCTCTTTTGTTAGTTTTTCTGTCTGTTCTGGGTCCAGTAATGATCTGTCATATGATGACTTACACACTCAAATTCAGAGTCAAAAGACCTGAAATTTCAATTGTAAGGGTATTATAAGCCATAGAACAACTGTACAACATGGATACGTTGAATGTGCTTTGCATAGAAACTCATTTCATTCTTGACTTCATGCAACGGTTCATTAAAATGATAAACCAAAGAGAAAAACATGAGATACTGCAGAATAATTATTGTTTGTGTGTAAAACAGTTCTAGTTTACCTGCTCAAGAACAGAAGAAGAGTTTTAAGGATTTTATGTGTTCAAGACAAATAACAATTTGATCTAGAGGAGACTGATAAAAAAAGAAAAGTTCCACAAAAAGTCTTACAGCAATGTTGAATGTTGTTAATTTTGGATGCTCACCATTATTTCAGTTTAAATTGATAAACCTGTATAGCTGTGTGGTTTTACAGGAGCTGCCAAAAAGCTGGGGACAAGTGGTTTCTGTGCTTCAAGTGGTGTTTGGTAAGCAGATAAATACAAGAGCTCACCTCCACTCCTCTGAATCCTAACATGAATCACACATCTGCAGCTCTATTTGGCCACTTGTGAAATGCTTGCTATCACATGAGTTGTTATATAGTCAGGTTTCACAGTTCGCTTGAGGCAGCCTTGCCACAGTCAGCTAAAAGCAGCTTGAAGCAAAGCAGATAAATTTTTCTATCCAGCTCTGCTCGGGTGTTCGGTATGAAAAATGTTACTTAAGGTGCACATAGGTCACAGCAACATTTGGCTTTTTTGCTGAAGTTATAAATAATTTACAAACTCGAGTAAAACTCTTAGAGGAGGCACATGGAGGCACAACTCTGCTCTGAACTACATTACACCCAATTAATCTGTTTCTTACAGTGAAGTCTCCCAAAATCTTAAAATCTTTGATACAATCTGATAAGATTGCATGGGCCATAACTTTCTTTATTATCTGACAATCTTCTCAATAATCTCTTTTATAATGCCCACAGTAAGAGCATTATGCAATGAAATTTTTGTGTAAATGAGTTAGTTACTCTTTTTATGTCACAATAATCAAATCAACTCACATTTGTTTATTAATTTATTTATATAGCACTTTTCGTACCAAATAGCAGCGCAAAGTGCTTTACAACGGAACAATGAATAAACATCAAATGAAAATAATTTTAACATCAAATTAATTATAAGCCTTTGTGTACCCGAGTATATAACCTAACCAGACATAAAGACACACACTTTATCATACACTATCTCTAATGCACACAAAAGGCCCCGCATCCCATCCACCCCTCCATCTGATTTTACATAACCAAACTCCACTCACTAATATCAGGCTTCATGCTGTTGTAAGGAAGGAATATCTTGGGGATTCATCCACATTGAGTGTCACCCTATCTATGACCATAAAGGCCACCACCACAGGAACCACCCCAGTCATGATCACCTGGGTCCCACATTGCATCCATTAAGTTGCAGTGCAGGAACCCACTACTGGACTAGGCAGAGGCAACCCTGCAGACTGAGTAGGGATAGCCCTGCAACATGGAAGAAAACAATGGAAAACTCTCAGGTTGAAATTAAAAGTTAGAGTAAAAATGATCAAATAAACCTAAAAATAATGAAAAAAAAAAAAAAGAAAATTATTATAATAAAGTTGCAGGTGACAACATTACTCAATGTTTGTCTGCATTTGTGAACCACCACCCTAAAAGATGTTCTCTGATCGTCCCACAAAATAACTCCATCACTTCTAACCACCTTGTTTTGCTCATGAAAGAATTTACCAACTAATGGACGGTCAGCCCTCCTTTTACACACAGGCACACAATTCCACCTGAGCCTGCATACTCCAAAAACAAATTAAATCCTCCCTGACTTTGCTGCAGCTCAGCCGTATGATTGAGATGTCCCCTAATGAATTTTCAGCAGCCAGGTGCTGATGCTGTGTTAACTGAAGGCAGAGAAAGCCATCTGTTGAACAAGAGGGCATGGACCTCATTGGACAGTTCAGCAGTGGTATTGATGGGATGAGATGAGAGAAGTTACAGTGAAAGATGTAATATTTTGTAGCTCTCTCACAAAGCTCTGTCATCATTCTCTCTGGTGTTTAGAATTCATCTTTAATTTATGTATTTATTATGTGAAAATTAGCTTTGAATCACCTTCAAATGGAATGATGCTTCAAATGATCATTATAAAACAAGTATCCACTGCAACCTGGATGAATGTCTGTATTATGAAACATGACAGGGGTCTTGTTTAACATAAAGCCGCTCGCCATGATGGGCACAGTGTCCCCCTGGCTGTTCAGAATTAAT
Organism: Telmatherina bonti; assembly: GCF_933228915.1. Taxonomy (NCBI): domain Eukaryota; kingdom Metazoa; phylum Chordata; class Actinopteri; order Atheriniformes; family Telmatherinidae; genus Telmatherina; species Telmatherina bonti. The sequence continues at coordinate 27,630,929 of NC_136621.1, forward strand.
GGTAGGATGAAATGAGTTGTGTGTCTGGGGATATGCCAAGCAGGAGATGGCTGCCATTAAGATGAGAGGGCAAGATGGCAAAATGCTCTATCCTGCTCATCGGTCCGAGATTGTAATATGTGCTGACAAGTTTATTGCCGTGTCCCATCCTTGAATGAGCGGCAATTACGTGCCAAGTGCTGATAGTCAGTTGAGCCATGCTAAAGGAGGTTTATCAGATGAGAGGTGAGACTTTTAGGAAGGAATCAATTAATTCATTCACTTGTGAATGATTCAGAGGGAGGCATTTCAACTGGAGTTCAAAGAAAGAAATGTAAAATTCAATAAGGCCTTATAGGCATAAAATAGGAGAAACTAAATGGGTATTGTGTGGAAAATGAAATGGTCACTGAAAAGAGGTTTTTTTCCCACATGTAAGCAGGAAATTTTCATTCATTCATTCATTATCCAAACTGCTTAATCCAACGAAGGGCTGCAGGGAAGCTGGAGCCTATCCCAGCAGTCTTTGGGTGAAAGGCAGGGTACACCTTGGATGCTCGCCAGTCCATCGCAGGGCCACACAGAGACAAACAACCACTCATTCACAAACTCACTCCTATGGTCAATTTAGAGTAACCAATGAACCTAACACGCATGTCTTTGGACTGTGGGAGGAGTACCCGGAGAGAACCCATGCATACACGGGGAGAACATGCAGACTCCACACAGAAAGACCACTGACCAAACCTTGCTGCAGCCAAGGATTGAATCGCAGTGACATTCTTGCTGTGAGGCCACAGTGCTAACCATCCTGCTACCATGCAGCCCAAGAAGGAAATAGCTATATATATATATTTATATCTATATCTATATATATATATATGTGCATTTTTTTTCCCAACTTGACCCTATCCTCCAGTCACTAGGAATACTTCCTAATATATTTGCCATCAGTCTGGATAAGGAAAGCCAGTAATAAAGAGCTGATTATGTGTATGTGTGTTTTGTTTACTTTTTAATTGTAATGATCATGCGAAGCAGCACTTTAGTGAGTGGATGTGGCTTGAGGTTATCAGCTCTGAGGTCAAACTCTCACTGATATTTGAAGTAAAATAAAGCACACCAGTAAATGTAACGAGTGAAAGGAATTGAATTTTAATTGATAAAAAAAATAAAAATAAAAAATAAGAAGGAAAAGAGCTAGACACGTTGCAAACACTAGTATCCTACTTATCTAGTCTGGTCATGCCTTGCTGCAAATTATACTGCTTATTATCCCTCAGTGCTCTATCGCAGCCCTAAATCAGACTAAATTATAGGTGCACAGTCTCAGCCTCTGACTGAACAGCTCCACCTAAGCTGTGTGACAGTCACAGAGAACATAATCTCACTCCCCCCATCCCTTCTTTGTCTGTTTCTCTTTGTTTCTTACAGTGTATGATTGAGGCATCTCATCCAGACAATCTGACTTCATTTCAAAGCCACCATCTCTGATGATTTTCTTTATCTCTTATTTTACTTTTCCACATTTCTGACCTCTCGCCAGTAGAGCTGTGATGTTAAGTCAGTTCATTGATTAGTTAATGAACGGCAAATTAAACAATTAATCCAGAATAAAGTTTAAAGTCAATTAATTGTTTTTCTTCATGGAAGTGTATTTCTTAGTTTCATTAAATACTGTAGTTTTTGTTGCTTAGAAGTTATCCATTTTGTTAGTTGTATTTGTGTATTGGCAGTCCTACCAATAGTTTTACATATATTCTACTGACATGATGAACACTAAGCAATGCTGAACTGAATTTATACTTAACTGTTTACCTTTTAAGCTAAAATAAATACACACATATCTTGTTTTAGTATTGCAAAACAGATTTCTAAATCTAATATTGTGGTTGATTTTCTACATTTGTCTTTGTAAAGTAGAGAAAGCAGCCTGTTAAGCTGCTCTGAAAGAAGAAACAAAACAGAGATAAACAATGACAATTCCTTACTTGGCTGTATGATAGCACTTTTCCGGCTTCTGCCATTGACAGTTGGATAAAGAACAAATAATTTAAAGCACAGTAGAACTAACATGCAGTGAGGGATGCAAACAATTCACCTTTGGGAATCAAGTCAGAAACAGACTCTCCAGGGTGTGCAGAGACAGAAAAAAAACCACAGAAGAAGCTGCAGATGTAATACAAACAGGGCATGTGTTACAGGTTAAAGTCAGCATGAGGATTGAAAAGCCAATACATCATTTAAAGCAGTTTTTCACATCTTCTGTTTAACACCAGAATGCTGAGTTACAGTAAAATGTTTACTTTTACTGCACTCAAGTGAAGGTTGGGAGTTGGAAGCCTGCATAACTTGAGGGAATAAACAAGCTTTAATCGGCTCCACTTTGACACCAAAGCAGTGAGATAAATCCTTTTAGACAAACTTTTGTACAAAGAGTTTTGTTTGCTCATGAAAACTCTGATTTTCTGGAGAATAGCAAAATCTTTGGAATTATCTACAGTATTATTATCATTAGATTTGCTCCTCTGGGTTAGTACAGAGAGAACATGCCTCAACAATTTAGACATGCAAATTATTAAATGATGGGATGTTGTGATACTGTAATGCTATTAAAGGTCTTTTCTGCACCTTATCCAAAGTTATCTTCTGGTTTGTGAAGCCACTCTGTGACTGAAGCTGCCTCTTTGCAGAATGAAAAATAAAGCAAACCAGACATCGTCTTAATTCCTATAATCTTGGCTCTCACTCTGGTAATTCATGATGTGGATGAACACTAAGTTGCTGTGCAATTAAGAGACAAAATATCTTGACAACATGAAGAGAAATGAGAAGAGTAGAATAAATTATGGTCTCTCAAAGGCCCAAATCTTTGCTCCCATTTTTGCATATTGTTGCAGTTTTTAGATAATTTGACTTGCAGGAATGTTTTCCCCTGCTCTGTGTAACTTGTTTCATGAGGACAAATGCATAATTAGTGCTCAGAATATTTTCAGACAGCAGTAATCCCTAATGATCAACTTTATTTACGTTGGTTGCATTCACAATTAGTATATGTATTTTACTGTTTTATTCAATTAGATGTGTCATTATGCCTAATCGTGTTGCATTTTTTGTAATGAAATACTTGGTTTGTTGATCTGTTTGCCATGCATGTGTGTGTTGAAGATGGCCATGCGAATACAAACCGATAGATACAACAGATATTTCCATAAAAGTATATCTATATTTACTTGTATTTACAAAATACCTCGATTATTTGAGTGGGAATTTAACAAATAACATTCTTCTTAATGAGTAACGGTTGCAAAGAGATTTGCAATCAAAGTAAAATTGAGTACATCAAAGCAAATGCAGAATAAGAGATGTATGTGTTACAATTAAAAACATAAACGTTATCTTTAACTCATTATTGAGTTATGGGGGGATTATTTAAGAGGAATGATTCACCTTGCAATAGTCATACTGTGAAATATAATACAAATATTCGGTAGTTTAAGACCACTTACACAGTGTCCTTCCTTAAAAGACGAACTGTTAAGATTGGTTACAAAAAGCCATGGCGGTAACTATACATACTGACACATACATGCAAGTCAAACAAACATCCCAGAGCAGTAGAAACTAAAAGGAAAGACACGAACTGAGGCAAGTATTGTCAGCATGAAAAAGTTTCCCCTCTGACAACAACTGTTTTGGATCTGAGATTTGCACTGGTGTGCTGCTGGAACTCAAATCTTTACAGCAAGTTAGATCACATTGGATGTCATGCTGAGGGTGTCGGACATAAGCTAAATGTAAAGAGAACAGAGTGTGTGCTTGACTTCTCTCTGCCATGGGATGATCCTCCTTGACCCCCCCATTTCTTTTGCAGAGAAACTGACAAACTGTCAAAACTGTGAGAAAAACCAAAAGATGTGAAAGACAGTTGTGCTTGAAATCCAGCTGCACGAAAACTTTTAATCACTTATCCTGGCCTTTAATTCTGCATTTCTAACTTTTTAACTTTAACATAAACTAACTTTTTCAGCTCGATGTGCCTGTCTTCACTCTCTTTAAATCTTGGCTGTATTAATTAAGTTAAGAGATCCAAGGAACAACTGTTTTTGAAGCTATTATAATAAGGTGGCCTCTCTTTTTTCCTCAACTCAGTCCAGCCTTTAGGGATAGAAGAGGGAGTATAACTTGGAAGGAAAGCGAATAAGTTCCTTTTGTACTGAAAAAGGCACACACCAACAAATTCTTTGTAAAAACTTAAACCTCAGTGATTGCATGAAGATGTGAACGGCACACAATTAATGTTTAATCTTTAATATTTGTCAGATGTAGGTACATGAACAAACTGCATGTGTGTAGGTGTGTTTCTGAGGGAAATGAGTTAGTAGGATTAGTGCCACTCCTGTGGCAGGTCCATATGGCACAGAGCTCCGCTCAAAGGCTGACTCCACTCATTAATATTCCCCTGTCACAGAGGCAGAGAGGCATATACAAACCACACGGTCTGCATGTGTGACTTTTCAGATGTTTTCAAGAAGCACCTCAAATCAGGATCACACATCAGTGAGACTGATATTTACCTGAACACGTAACAGCAATGACTTCGACATACAGGATTTTGTCAAAGTAACAGTTAATGAATGCAAACATTTGGTAGCAAGAGGAATGAGGGAGGGGGAGAAAAGTATGGGAGGCAGGAACAGCCCCCAAACCAGTGTATAACAGTACAAAGAGTGTCTGCCATATGCGTAGCAGTACAAAGAGGCAACCGCCCGCAAACCCTATTCCATGTTCCTGTGGTTTTGCATCTTGGCATCCCAGTGTTTCTGCACTAATTACTAAGTTGGAACATGAGGAAAAGCATAAAGCATTAAGATTTTAGGTAAAAGAAGGAAAGAGGAATCAAGAGAAGCATCATATGAAAAAAGGTTTTTTACTGAGAACAAATTGATGAAAGAAATTAAATTAAAAAGCAATTTCTTTTTTTAAAAAAAAGCAACTATGAGAGCTTTCAGATTTGGTTAATTTTGAACTGTAAAATAATTTCCTCCAAATCCACACATGCTCATTTAATAAACTATTTTACTTTCAGTGTTCAGCTTCATTGTACAACACAACTCTTGCTGCTGATTTGTGGTCAAGTTTCCAAGACAATCACGTGTCAGCTCAGTTTTAACATGTGCCATTGTTTTTGCTTTTTCTTGCATCGCTGTTTTTATTGCTTGGTGCTTTGCGACAAGTGAGTAACTCAACTCTACCACGTTGGACTGCAGCCTAGTGTTGTAATCCTTGTTCTCCTCTTCAGGGAGCATTTTATTGCAGTGTATAATCCAGTTTGAGGCTTTCTAGATTCCCAGAAAGCAAAATAAGGACAATTGTTGTCAACTGAAATCCAAACAGGGGAACTGTAAAAAGGCAGTTTTGCCATTGGAGAGATAACTGTATGGCATCCAGGACTGTTGCTATGTACCACAATGACCGGACAGGGCCAGCAAGTTTGTTGTTGCTGAATTTTGAATGTTAAATATCATTATAACGACTGCAGACTTGTCTAAGTCCATTGAACACGCTAATAGCTTGTGTATGCTGTTGTTCTATTGGACAGAATAATAAAAAGACTAATGAATATTCCTCAAATATAGTTTTCCAGCCAAATTTTATATCTAGGTAGCCCATCAAAATGAAGACTAGACATATGTCGATGAAATTAATGAGCCCACGGCGCTTCTAGAAACACCTAATCTTTGTAGCCCTAATGGTTTTATAGCCTTACCCTGATCTATTACTGCATTTTTAATGAGACCCATTTTTAATGAGTTGTTTGTTGTTGGACTCTATAATCACCGCAAAGGAATTAAGCAATCATGGATGTTTCTTACCACAACTTGGAACATAAATGCCAAGAACTGAAAATAGAAAGTTCTGTTGTTTTTTTTATGTACTTAGCGTTTATGAGGAAAAATGCAAGTTTAATTCCTCCATCCATTCTCCATGCCCACCTTGTAATGTTCAGGGTCATGAGGAGTTGGAGGTAAGTCTCGCAGTAGATGGCAGAGAGACAGCATTTGCTGCTTTGTATTTACAGTACGTACTTAAAACACTGTGTAGCAAACAAGGGGGGGCGGGGGGCATCAAATCCAAACGGCCTGCTGGTTCGGCAGCATGTACTGTAAGACATTCCTCACCTCTCCCTGTGGTTTCCAATCTCTTTGCATGCTATAGACTCCCTTTAAAAACATGGAACCCACCATGACACCTCAACAAACGTTAGCAGTCAGTATGAAACCACAAGTAGTTTCTCATATCGCCTCGCCTGTGGGTTAAAATCATCTGCTTCTCATCAGCAACCACCCAATGTGATCCTCTCTGAAAACACCAAGGTCAAGTCCCTCCTTGTTTATAGTAGCAGATCTTACACAGGTTATATATCTCACAGACAGAGCTGCTTTGTAAACGCCTGATGTGATGCACAACCACATAAACAGAGTTCCTGTGCCTTTCTCCTCATCCTCTCTTTGGGTTTTTCCTTCTTTTTTCATCCTTTTGTGTGGTGGTTTGTCCCCTGTTTTTGTCAATCCTGTGTGGAGTGGGTGTGGTCCCTGGTTGGTCCAGGCAGTTCACCCTCTGTTGAGCTCATCAACCTGCTGCTTTTCTTCTCCATTCGTTGTCAGATGTCACTCCAGTAACACTTTCACAGCTAACTCGTGCTCTGCAAGAAGTTTAATGTTTTGCCTTCTTGAACTCTGCATTATCTGACTCACATTGTTCTTCCTGTCTCCAAGAAAACCTGTCTGAGCTGATCTGTCGGCCGTACCTGCCAGTCTTCTGTCAGCCCACCTCCAACCTGTCTGCTAGGTTGGAAAACCTAACTGAACTTTGAGTAACTGCATACCTGTACTGGTTCCACTTCCATTTTTCTGCTGAATTGTTCTTTATTTGAATCCTGGTCATTTTTGTAGATTATTTAATCATTCTGAACCAATTTCTTAGTCTGTGTTAAAACTTTTTATAACCCTTTTTTTATTATTATTATTTGTAACAGGTTACTCTCTCACTTTCTTTTTTGTATTTTTAATTTTATTTGCACAGTAAAAACAGGATTTAATCTCCATTATAGCTACATCTGACAAAATTCACAAAGCTAAAATAAAAAATTATGGAAAAAAAAAAAAAAACAAATATGTCCTGCCTTTTAGTTGTTTTTGTCTTTGCAGACACCTGGAGTTTGAATAAAAAGTAGAATAGACCAACATGTTAGGCAGCCTGTGGATGAAAGGTTCAATAAGGGATTTGTCTGCTGCAGAGTTAACGATTACTCTGAATTTTTGTTAAGTTGGAGCTGTTAAACAAAGAATAATTTAATTTGTTTCCAATATTTTCACAGTTTCAGAACTTCTTTTGGTTAAAAACATTCAAATGAAAAGAGAGTTGAGAAGTTAAAACTTTGATGGATATATGGTAAGCTATTTAGCTGTTAGGTGACAGTAGCACAACCGCAGACATGTAGGAAGATTTAGGCCCTCTTACTGGAATTAGTCATGACATGTTTATGGTTTGAAGAAAACTAATTTTTTATGAAAAAAATTATGGTAAACCTGAAATATTGGTTTTTCACTGGAACTATAAAATAGGGGTTCTTCCAAATGGTACACCAGTAAGCTAGCTGATCTGAACAATCTTCACATAAGTGCTGTATTATATGTTATGTTTCAATAAAGTTTAAAACAAAACAAATGAACCCTTGACCAAATGATTAATAAGCTTAAGAAAGCGATGAAGAAGGAAGGACATCAATATAAAAAAATAAATAAATAAACTGGACAGAAGTGGAGCTGGATGTCGTTTTACGTATTCATCTTTTAGGCTGCTGGTCGACCACAGCAACCATAACTATCTGTGTTTTCCACAAATAAGTACAGAAGGTTGACAACATACTAAGCTTTGAAAAGTTTAGAGAAGCTATTTAGGTCAGTCAAACATTGATATAATTGATTTGGTGTAAAAAAAATAAATAAATAAATTTTAAAAAATCCTAGTTTCAGCTCTTTCCATCCACGTCATAGATTGAGTCTATTCATGCATAAGGGGGGGGGGGGGGGATCAGAGAATGTTGCCTTTCACTGTGTGGGAGGACTCTGAGAGAATTATGCCAAACCTGTTTAGGACAGACACTTGTAGTGTTTCCAGACAAACCCTGTTCTGGTTCTGGCTTCAGATCTGAAGTCCCAAAACCATAGTTTTCTGGGTAAGCAGCACACATTCAAACCAGCTGAACCAAATTTGGAGGACTTTATACCATGGAAGCAAATGCCGAAGCAATACGATCATGTCCTATATGTGGTCAACCTACCTACCATGTTTATCTTTGGCAGATCCAGGGGTTGGAAGCGATAGCGGGTTCTTCAGGTTTGGCTGAATTCTGCACTGCTGTTACCCGGTTTGCTGATGACGGACCCAACACGCTGTTCAGCAGCTAGAAATATGGAGCTCCTCTTTGGTTCAAGCCTTCTTTTTTACTTTTGCTGAATTTTTTTTTTCACTTTCTTAAACTTGTTGATTATTAGGTCTAGCATCTTCCCACTCGTGACACCATTGTTTGTGAAGAAAAACCACAAATTTTTGGTTCTGATTGAAAACCAACTTTTAAGATTTCAAACCTTTTTTCTCTTTCTGAACATAAAAACCAGTTTAAAATTTATTTTAGGAACCAGAACTAGCACATAGCCCTGTTTGTATGATGGAGTTATTAGAAAACCCAAACACTCAGCTTGCTACCCAATGGTACAGTATAACCTCAATACTCAGTCAGAGACTGAGAGTTTGCACACTTTGCAGCACAGCTCTCAGCAGCAGTTTATTGCATCATGTTTTACATTCTCATGTTTAGTGTCTTTAAATTCTCTTTGGTAAAAACATACCAAAGAAGAGGCTGTGAGAATCATTAACAGGAGGCAGACATAAAGAGAGCGGAAGAAATAAACGAAAAGGATATATAGGTTCTCCTGTTTTTGACGGCATTTGTTTTCAGAAGAAGAAAGAACTCTCCTCCTCTCCCTCAAAGATGCCCCAGCTGTGCCTGTGTTTAGCTGTGGGAACAGACCGCTCCATAGCATGTTCTGAATAGAAGGCCTTTGCCCCTTGCCACTCCCTAAGTGGATCTACCAGCAAACAGGTTTTCTTCATTCATCTTTTTCTTCCACACAAGCACACACACTTTTCACAGTAGTTCTTTCAGTACCTTTGTCTGTGTACCCACTTCATTTTATTCACTTTTTTGTCACTCTTCTCGCTTCTTGTACTGCATGCTCGCCCTTCATACGGCCACATAAATACATCTTTAGAAGAGGAAAAGGGAGGAAAAGGACAACTCTACTGTGTATGTGTGTAGTGATTACTCGTGTCTTCAGTAGTTCTGCAGACGATTCTTCCCACAGGCTCGGGTGTCCATTGTGCAGAAATGAACTTGGTCATTTGTATTTGGCCAAGAGGTCAAGTCCAGATTCTTTTCATCATCCCATTTAGGAGGCTTATAGCCTTGGTGGTCCAACTTATACTTACATGTGACAAGTCGATGAAGCTACGGTGATTTAATGGATTGATTTATCCCCCCCCCATATAGAGATGAGGGGCCCTTTGCTTTGCCTAACATACCACATTCCTGAGTGGGTTGAGGAGAGATGATAGAAGAAAGGGTGGGTCCAAGCAGAACCCATTAAGGAATAATAGATAGACCATGAAAAGAGAGACTGTCAGAAATAAAGTAAAATTTGTTTTTCCAACAGAAACACATTAGCTGAATTGTATTTGTGGGCAAGCATGCTGGTCAGGTTTAATATGACATCTATGTCAATCCTTTTGCTCAGCCACTAAATGACAGATCAGAACTTAAAACTCAGTAGTTTAATACATTATAAAACCAGTTTAGAGATCTGATCGAGCCAAAGAGAAAAGAGGAAAACCCACTTCCTTGAAATTCACTTGTTCAAAGGCAGAACATCATTTTGATCTGTAAAAGCCAAAAGTGAGCCACAGTGCTCCTATGTGAACAAATAAATAACAGTTTGGAAGTACCGTAGAATAAGGAACGTGACACAAATGAGAACAGGAAACCACACTAAATTGACTGAACTTACTGGTTATTTAAATAACGGAGCACTTGAATTCTTGTTGCATTATGATAACAACAGTATGACTTGCTTTCATAATCACATCTAGTGTAATCTTACATAGGAATATCAGGTCCTACTGATGTGCCTCATACTTCACTCAGGCACATTAATAATAACCATTTTACACGTATATGACAGACTTTTGAGGAGTCTGGCTCCCAGTGATCTATTGTAAGACATGACCCCATACAGCCCAAAACATGCATAATCTATGAACTATCATGTTTGATTGTAAATAAGAAAAATTAGTGTTCTGCCAGAATCAGCCAGCATCATAGGACTGCCTGCTTCATCCATTATTTCATACAACAAAAATGTATCTTATCCTGTTCATCATGTTAAAACTGCTGACAAGCAATAAACAATATAAAAGATGAGATTTGAGCTATTTTATGTCCTAATGTCTAATATTCAGGGCATTTTATTAGAAATGCAGTATAGAAGAGATGTTGCAGAATGTAATTTAGTTGTATTCTTGTGCAATGATTATAAAGCTTCTAAAATCTAAGTCTAAATTATTCATATCAATATTTTCAAATATCTTTTGGATCTTGTTTCCTGCTTGTCTTTTAACTGCTTGATTTTAACTTGGTATTTTGAAGTTGTTTGGTGTTATGCAGTTACTTCTGGGATTATTTTCAATTCTGATTCATCAGTTTTTATTCTTAATTTATTTTCTAAAAAGCACTAGTAATTTTCCAGTTTAGAAAATGTGCTGAAGAAGCCCAGTTGCTATTGTCTCCTCTGCCTGTTTGGACAAAAACTGAGAATTATTTGTTAACATTAAAATAAAATTTCACTACAAAGAAATAGTGACAATACCAACTTCACCATGCTGTGGTAGCCTACACATGGGGGTGATAAGGCTGGAAGATGACTATGAGGTATAATATAGCTGAGCCATGGGAGTTCACTGCTTTTTAACCATGTACAGAACTGCTTGGTACCATAACAGCAGTGATTTAAAATGGGTCTAGCTTATTCACTGTCCAGTGTTTGAATACTAAATTGCTCATGTCGGGGTACTGACTTGATGTGAGGTACTGGTAGCCATCTGTTTTCTGTGTTATGTTCCTGACTGATGGCTGTTGGTAAAACACAAGGAAAGCATTGATGACCCCTGTTACCAGCCAGTGTGAGGTAGCCACTCAAAGACTGACAAGTAACAAGATAAGGGGGAGGAGGGCCAAGAACAGTGAAACAGTGGAGAGAAGAAGGGGGTACACCGATGTGGATAAATGTGGCTCTGCTAAAGAGGCTAAGTTTTGTGTCATGGGGAAAGATTAAGGAAATGAAGTATTAAGGTTAAGCTTAGATTCTAAAGAAATGAAATCAATGAAAATGGAGACAGAAAAATTCATAGCAGGTATGGCTTAATTTACAGTGAAGATTACTTCATCATTATCATGAGGGGTCTAGTGGGGAAGGTTTTGGGGGCTCCAACCAGAGCGCTCATCTGTATGCTGGCCCTGCGCCGTGAAACAGAAGAGGGTGGTGTTCATACAAAGAGCATCAGCCACCGCTGCTTGGGATCATGAATTCAAACCCCTCACAGCAGTGGCTAACGGAAAATTCTACTGCTGAGGGTAACTAGGCGTTAAGAGGACTTTCAGTGTTTGGGGAGGGAATACAACAAAAGCATGAATACGTGCTAACACAAATAAAATCCATGAGAAGCTTTTATCTGGAATTTTCTCTTTTAGTGTGCAGTCATTTGCAATTAAAAACAGCCGCCACTGTTTGCTCTGATTATCCTTAATGCAGTTTTTCTGGAGGACTGGCAACAGTGCCACATTGAGTCAGATGTGGATGTTTTCAGCCTATTTCACATGGTGAGTGAAGAATTGCATCGATGCTACGAGTTCATTACAGCAGTATCCCCAGCAGCTGTTACAATTAAGCACTGGCCTTCGTCAACACAACTGCCCCAGCTAAGTACCGACTCTCTGAAAGTCTCTGTGAAGGCCAGATCTTTGAGCACAGCAGCAAAGCCAAAGTGCAACAGTGGGCTGCTCTCAGCTGGTTACAGACACAATGTTCTCTGATTTCAGGCATCCACAGAGGGTCTGTGCTGCAAAGCTCATTTTATTTAGTGATCCAAAGTTTGTCATCCCCAGGAAATCCTTCACAGTTTCAGCATTTGCTTCAAAAGTTTCCAATATTTCCCATATGTAGGATGATACATATCCAATGAATGTCACACACTTCGTCATAAGTCATGCACATCTAAATTCTTTCCTGTCAGTTGCGCTTACTTAAAATTATATTTGCGCATCAGCAAATTTATTAGAAAGAAACAGAATACCACCTGGATTTCATTTTTGTAATACAGTTAGAAAACCTTTTTAATGAATGTATCTGCAAGTTTGACAACCTAATTTTAATTAGTTTTCCCTCTCTCAGCTCTGCTTTAGGCTATTAAAGCAACAATACTAAGTACTCACAGCACACAAAGATATTAAATACAGGAAAAAATAAACAGTGACTTGTTCTGTTGAAATTAATTAAAAGACCCTTTGATTTATTAAATCAAAACAGCAAATGTTCAAATCTTAATGAAACTTCCTTTGGATTACAATAAACCAAATCACAAGCATAAGTCATGTTGCTTAGACATGTTGGATCAAGCCATCCCTTGATTTAAAGAATAAGACGAATTAATAATGATACTAAAAAACATAATCACACATTTTTCTGATATTAGAAGTGTAATTCTAAATGCAGACAATTTTAGCTACCTAATGACGTTCGCCACTCTGTTGTTCTGTTTTTATACGCGGTGAGGTCAGTGGTCTTCCAAAAGTATTGTCTAAAAGCACAAAATAGTGTGAGTCAAATTTATCCAATTGTAAGCACACTCATACAGAACTTCTTAGTCTGTGGCAGGAATCTCAAACTCGGGTCCTCCAGAGCTCCTGTGCAGCAGATTTAGATATTACAGCTGCTTTAGTACACCTGACTTATAGGTCATTGTGTAGAACTTGACATGTTCTTGGATCAATTTAATTTGAATCAGTTGTGTTGGAGCAGGGAAGGAGCTAAAACCTGAACAACGGTGGTCCCTTGAGGACCAGAGTTTGAGATCACTCCCCTTCCTCCAGGATGCAGGCTGCTTTATTCCACTATCATGCATCTTCACTCATGTGTGATGGATGTGATGTGATAATGGTGGAGTAACACCAAAACAGCAGAGTTAGGCAGATGTTCCTGCATGGTTGAGTTTGAATATGAACGGGAACAGCTGCGGTTTTTACTTAAAATAAGAAACGTGTGATCATGATGTGCTGGGTTGAGGTTAAGTTGAGGAATGTGGGGAAATTTATGGGTGTGCAGTGACCATGTTGTGGGTGGTCATGTGCAACACATCCCCGAAGAGTGAATTTTGCGTTTAAGCAAACCACAGATATAAACTAGATAAGCACTCCTAGAGTTCATACCTCCGCCAAGGCATTTAAAAAGTTCCTAGATCCAAACGGTGATCCAGGTCACAACCAAAATTAAATCAATTCTTCCTTTTTACATTTCCAATAACTCCTGAAAATTTCATGAAAATCCGTCCATAACCTTTTGAGTTATCTTGAACACAGACAAACAGATAAATGCCGGTAAAAACATAACCTCCTTGGCGGAGGCAAAGAAACATAAACAACTATAATTCAAGCAGTGATGTTGCAAAAAAATGAAAAATTCCACACTTCATCTCCTGTTCTAATGTCTTAAAACTTATAATAACTGATTAAACATAAAGAACACACCAGTGATGTCTAATGTGTAGCAGTAGCAATGTGGGAAAAAAAATGTGAAAAACACTGTAACTCCTGTGGTCATATCTGAATAACTAATAATTTCTAAATAAATTTAAAACAAAAACTCAACACCAGGGGCCTCATTTATAAAATTATGCGTAGCAACGATGCCTATGCATAGCAACGATGACTACAGGTGGCGTATGTATGGAAAACAGGAAATGCAAAGTAAAATAACTTCTAAAGCAGTGCACACGCACATCCGATGCCTGTTTCCTTTTATAAATCAGGATCAACACGTAATTTTACGCACATGAGGGAACATCTTATCACGCCCACATGTTGGCAATAAAAGGTCAGGCGAACGCTCCTCATAAATATGAATTAATCTCATTATAATGACGGTTCAGCAGGAAAAAAAAAAAAAAAAAAAGAGGAATTTTCAGGAATATGAGGTAGATATTCTAATAGATAATGTTATAAAATGTAAAAAATATTCTGTTTGGTAGACACGGGATGGACATCACCACCGCCAAAAACGCAGAGGAGCGTCAGGACGTGCCAGATGCTGTCAACGTCTCATCAGACCACCGTACTCATCCAGAAAGTGATAATAAGACAATAAAATGTAGGAAGAAAGAGCATCTTTGTCCACGGGAGGAGTATGTTCGCCCAGAAGGACGGGGGTGCTGCTGCCCACTCCCACAGATTAGAAGCTGGCGTGGAATATATGAGTCCACATACGCTGGAACCAAATACTCCTTTGTTTCCCTTCGTAAAATAAACAAACATAAATGAGACGTCTCTGACTCCAGTTAATTTATTGTTAAAATACTGGTGTTCCTGTGTGTCCATGCTGGGTTGCAGCTGGTGATTCCACCTTGTTTTCTTCCAGCAGGCGTGTCTTCGCAGAGGACACAATATTTGCCATCAAGAAGGAAGTGCAGGAGATGGGAGAAATAAAGACCACACTGACAGAAATTACACAAAAATATAAACTTGTGAATAAATCAGAATCAGTTTCTCCAGATGTTGTGCGTACGCCAAGGTCAGAGTTGGTAGGGACACGTGTTTTTATAAATCCCAAAAGATGACTATAACCGGTGGCGCTCACCGGGTTTTGTGCGTGCGACAGCTTTATAAATGAGTTGACCAGAATTCCTATGGTCATATCTTAACAACTAATTATTTCCAAATAAACATAAAACATAAAAAGTCACCATGAGAACATCTGTGATCACACCTACAAAACTAAAAGCTTTCAAATAAACATAAAAAACAACACTAGAACTCCAGTGGTCACATCTTAATACATGTAATAACTATCCATCCATCCATCTTCATGCCGCTTATCCGGGGTCGGGTCGGGGGGGCAGCAGCCTAATGAGGGAAGCCCAGACTTCCCTCTCCCCAGCCACATTTGCTAACTCTGCGGGGGGGATCCCGAGGTATTCCCAGGCCAGCCGAGGGATATAATCCCTCCAGCATGTCCTGGGTCTTCCCCCAGGGTCTCCTCCCAGAGGGACGTGCCTGGAACACCTCACCAGGGAGGCGTCCAGGAGGCATCCTGACCAGATGCCCGAGCCACCTCAACTGGTTCCTCTCGATGCGGAGGAGCAGCTCTACTCTGAGCCCCTCCCAGATGACCGAGCTCCTCACCCTATCTCTTAAAAGCCGCCTGCATACGAGATCTGTTTCGGTCACGACCCACAGCTCATGAACATAGGTGAGGGTCGGAACGTAGATCGACTGGTAAATCGAGAGCTTCGCCTTCTGGCTCAGCTCCTTCTTTACCACAACAGACCGGCGCAGAGTCCGCATTACGGCAGACGCAGCACCGATCCATCTGTCGATCTCACACTCCATCCTTCCCTCACTCGTGAACAAGAACCTGAGATATTTAAACTCCTCCACTTGAGGCAGGACCTCACTCCCGACCCGGAGAGGGCAATCCACCCAATTCCAGCTGAGGACCATGGTCTCAGATTTGGAGGTGCTGATTCTCATCCCAGCCGCTTCACACTCGGCCGCGACTGCAATAACTAATAATTTCTAAATAAACATACATATAAAACATAAAACACACAACACTAGAACACCTGTGGCCATATCTTGATAACTCATAATTTCTAAAATAAACAAAAAGAACTCACCAACGTATTCACCTACAAGTTTACATGAAAATAATAACTCCAATTGAAGTTTTACATGAAAAACTCTCACTTTATTCCTCTTTAGAGCGGCAAGTTGGGAAGGGTTCTGATTGGACAGAGGGTGAAGTTGGCTCCCTACTTCACGTCTTTTCAGTAGTATTTTGGAAAAACTACATAGTAAGTACCAGTTTTGCTGCTATTTTTATTATTATATATTTGAAGTACCAGCTCAACATGAGCATACTACTTGACTTTATGCAGCAACTGAGAAGAAGAAAGATAGACCACCGGACATGGGAGGCAAAACAACCCCCGTCATCAGAACAGGAAAAAGTAACGAGTATGCGCAGGATGACCAGAATCAATTTAGAGCGGAATTAATGTTTACATGACAGAGGAATTAAATAGTTTGGAATTAAAATGTGAATAAAGCAGCCTCTTACATCGGAATTAAGTTTAATTCCGAAAAGAAATGTGCATTAGGAATTAAGTGTTTACATGGTTGTTTTTCATCAGTTAAAAGTGGATTTAACTTTTATTCAGAATTAAACAAGAATTAAAACTCCCATATAAACGTAGCAAATGTGTGATTAAAACATGTAAATAATGTTAGCAGACCTCCATATTGAGGTTGATTGTGAACAGTGATGACTTCCTGTTGGTCTCTTGACCAATAAGATGGTCAGAAATCTTTTGTTTTTATGATGATGGCATCCAATCCCAATCAATCAATCCCAGCCAAAGATCAGTATGAGTTGAAATAGTCATCTTCCAGTATCGAAGTACTCAAGAAAAAAAAAAAGTAATACAAAAACACCACCAAAATTAAACAAGTTCCTCCTTTTCACATTTCCAACAATTCCTAAAAGTTTTAATGAAAAACTTTTATAAGTGTGGTGGAATGAGATTCCTCCCTCCCACATTGCACCTCCAAGCTGCAGCAGATTGGCAATCATGACTGGGTGGAGCTGGATGCCTTTATATTCAGCCAGGTGGTCTCCTTCAGCAGATCTTCCTTGCCTGGGGTAGCAGACTGGTAGCTGTGGCTAGACTAGCATGAATGCCAATGCCATTGCTCTGCATGCCACTGGCAACTTAATAGGGTATCAGTGGAGTTGGGCAGCCTCACTTCTGAGGGTTTGTGGACGGCTAAATTGGAGCTGGTGCCGGGACAGCTGTATTCCTGTTCTCTTCCTTGTGGGGGAGGCAACATTGGGTAAGGGCATGTTTTTCTAAATCAACCAACGATTAACCCAGGTAATAAGTCTGTGCTTCAACAAGCCTGAGGAACTGCTGCTGTTTTTGTCTCCCCTATGATCCCTGACCATTCATCCAGACTGCGGCTGGTCAATAACCAGGTTTTGAACTGTGTACACCCCCATCTTGAAGCGCTGCGGGTACTCTAACACTGACTGTGGTTAGAGCCCAGGTTTTAACAGGAATTTTTGTTTGTTTTTTGTGCTTGCATTTATAATAACCATACTGAGGTGTGCTGTTTTATTTTTCTTTGCATGTTTCTTTTCTGTTTTCAGGGCAAAACCCAAGCAAATTGTGCCTGTGTGCAAAAAGGGTGGGGGATTTTTAATTTTTATTGAATTGTTAAATAAAATATTGTGGTTTTTGTAACAAATCTGCCTACCATGGCGTATATAATCGGACCTGTGGTTCCTTTCTGGTGACTGGGGCGAGAGTACAATTTCCCCCCCAGCCTGGCTTTGTTGGACAAAGTTCTCGCTTGGCTCCACGCCACATAAGTTATCTTGAACATAAACAGGGTAAAACATAATTTTCTTGGCGAAGGTAATAAACAAGCCCCAATATTGGCAATGCTACACTGTGTTCTAATAACTCGCATCAAAACGCACATTAAAAGTTCGCACATAAACATAACAGATGTCAATACCAGCTGCCTCTTCGATAATCTCATGGGTACCTGTTGCACTGTTAAGCAGATTTGAAGCAAAGGCTGGAGCAGTGTGAGTTCTGCTGTGAAAACAAGAGAGCACAGAGAAGAGAACCACTTAATCCAACCCCTTTTCCTGACAGGCCATGCCAGAAAGTTGGAACAGACCAGTGTGAACATAAAGGGGAAAAACTACCTGGTAGTTATGGATTATTAATCCCACTACCTGGAGATACTGGAACCACCAGCCACAACTGCAGAACAAGTAGTTGCTAAACTGAAGGCCACCTTTGCCAGATACGGAATCCCTGGTTCTGTCTTCTCAGATAATTGGCCACAATTTGTATGTGAAACCTTCAAGAGATTTAGTCAAGAGTATGACTTTAACCACATAACAAGCCCACACCATCCGTCTGGGAATGGACCTGCTGAAAGATCTGTTCAGACAGCGAAAAGAATCCTGCATCAAGATGATCCTTTGTTGGCTCTTATGAGCCACACCCACCACTTCAACCGGCGTGAGTCCAGCAGAACTTTTGATGGGCAAGAAAATCTGCACTACACTGCCAACCTTGAACTCTAACTTAAGGCCTAGATGGCCTGACCTGTCACTCATTAAAAGGAGAGATGCTGCGGAGAAGGAAGCCTTTTATTTTGACCGGAGACATGGGGCTCACGATTTACCTGTCCTGCAGCCGGGCAGGAGGGTCCTCATTAAACTGGACTCAGAGAAGAAATGGACTTATCCATCGGTTGTTCAGTAAGGGAGGGCCTGCCAGCGTTTATAACTGCTGTTCCCAGCACCTCAGCGCGACACCTTTTATTTAAAAAAAATAAATAAATAAAAAAATTCCTGGCTTCAAACGATGATCAGGATCATCAGTCACAATTCTTGTCCACTACACAACCTGTCATTTATTTATACCTGCAGATCCATCAGAGCCAGTGTTCCAGGCGCAACAAGTAGTACCTGTTCCACCCTGAACTGAAGTTCCCAGCAGCTCAGCGCGATATCTTTAGAAAATTCCTTATCCAAACGATGATCCGGATCACCAGTTAAATTAGTTCTTCTTTTTCACATTTTCAACAACTCCAAAAATTTCATGAAAGTCTGTCCTTAACTTTTAGAGTTATCTTGAAGACTAACAGACAAAAACATAACCTCTTGGTGGAGGTGATAACATGAATTCCCAGCTTCCCTACTGCTTACCGATTTCTTTTCAGAAACATGTCTTTAAATTCTGTATTTTAATTCTGTACTTTAAAACAGATCATTTTCTAAGACTTGTTAACTGTGCAAATGTTGTTTTAGAGTCTGACTCACATCTGTGACACTGCTGCTGGCATTTTAGAATCAGAAATAAAATCAGTTTTATTGCCATTGTCTGCGAGAGGTTCACAAACCGGGAATTCTTCCTGGTTTATTGGCGCAACATCAAACATCGAAGTTTGTAGAAATAAAATAAACAATAAAACAATAAAAATAGATCTATAAGACATGCAATAAAACTTAACTAAAACAGAAAGCCCTCTCACTATAGAAAACAAAATATACAAAATATATAACAGCAACCCATAGTGTGGCATGGAAATATTGGTGTTGTTTTTAGCAGCAGCTGGGTATGGAATGAACCACATGGTGAAAGTGGTCAGTGCAATTAACAGGAGGTAATTGGTGACGATGAGTGTGATACATCGTTCGTAAGTCTGGTATGGGAGAAGCTGTCTCGATGACGGGGGGTCTGGTCCGGATGGACCGTAACCTCCTGCAATGAGGGGCAAACATTTCGTTTTCAGTCAGGATAGATATATTTCTGTTACAATGAATAAATGGGGAATTAACTCTCTCCAGAAAGGGACACTTCCCATATGTTTTGTCAAGTTGAATCATTTTTATGGCATGAAAATGATGTATTGAGAGCCTGTTGAGAGCCACCGTGACTATCTCTTGCAATACTACTCGGCCATATACTTTTGTTAACTTGAAGTTGGTCGGTTTCTGTATGTATGAAAGTGAGTCACTGTTTTATTTTTATCACCATGAAGAAGGAACTCCACCGACTCCCTCAGACTGAACTCCTTAGGAAACATCACACAGGAAGAAGAAAGAGAGAAAGGGCTCCTCCCTGTGGTGAGGCTCCAGCTGTCCATCTCAAGGAGAGGGTAAGACTTCTCCATAGCAACAGACTAACATAGCAACAGTATAGATAGTTCTGGATGGCACTCTGGGAATATATTGTGTTGTATGTCCCCAGAAACACAAGACATTTTAATAGTAGATCGTCCAATTCACCGTCATCTTGCATAAAGTTAGGAGTTACATTTGTTTCTGGTTTATAAAAGTGATAGCATGTTACAGTGTGGAGCTGTGAGATTTCCACCGAGTACAAGCAGTGAAATTTAAAAAAAAAAGAAAAAAAGTCTGGAGCTAATTTCTTATTCATACCACGCAGAGAAATGAAACCTGAAGAGCAAAAAGTGGGAAATCTACTCAGAGCAGAAACAGCCAGCACTGAGCATTCAAAAGCTTAAGCTCTGCATTTGAATAACAACACCTCTTTCCTCCCTCTGGAAGAAATATCTCAACCAGGAATTTGTCACTCTTTATTTGAACTTTTCCCACATCATTTCCATTCGCACGATGATGAATCATTCAAGAAGCTGAGCTTGAAATGAGACCAGACAGGACCGAAACTTTCCTCACAGTGAGCTTGTCGCAGCCAGCTGAAGTCCAATTTCACTCCAACAATGCCGTACTTTGATCTGTCTCTGCAGCTGGTTAGGGATGTCACAACTAGCTGTCGATCACTCCCACGCTGTCCCTCCTGGAGAGCTTGAACTGAGCATGTTGGCATTGGGAAATGCAAGGAAATCCGGAATAGGGTGATAGAAGATGGAGGAAGGCCAGCCGCAGATCAAAGAAGCATATCGAGCCAAATCTGACCTGACAGTTTATGGAAACAGGAGATGATTCAAACAATGATATTTAACTGTGTTTTCCTGATAAAAGTCATCTAATTCTCAGTGCCTTCTTTTCTTGTCAGCAAAGCTTTAAAAAAAAAAAAAGACCAAAACAAAGTGGAAACTGATCCAAATAACAAGTCCAATCTTTATTGCCTTAGCCTCATATATTGTAATGTATTCCTTACTCTGTTTTCCAAAAGCTATTAACACATCAACAAACCCCTGTGCTGCACTGGAAGACATATTCTTTCATTACAATGAATATAAACGCCGTTTGCTTCAACTTAACTCCACAAACACTCCTCTGGCATTGCATTGTTATGTAGCACTCTGCACATTTATGCCCATAGATTACTGTATTTATAGCTTATATTTTATGTTGACTCTTTTTGTATGCTCTTCATCTGAAATTAGTTTATTCTTTATATGTAAAATATTTATGGCATTCAATGTGGACTGCAAAATAAGAAATTTCATTGTACAGGAAATTCTGTTTCCTACTGTGCAGAGGACAAAAAACACTTTGAATCTTGAATCTAAATATTTACAATATAACTAAATATTTAGAGATATTACGACATGAGTCATTTGAGTAAACTTTTGGAGACTTGAGTGACAATCCAACAAAAATGAATTATTCTGAAAGTGCATGCAATCATATTTCCAATCTTCAAATACACAAGGCATTTTTACCCCACACATTAAAGAAAAATGGGCAGAAGCTGTGAGTGTTTTGGACAAAAGACCATCATCCCAGTGGATCACATCACTTTAGAGGAATACAGTTAATTATTTGGGAGAAGGGACTTTTGGATGAATTCAACTAATAGGTGCAGTGTGGTCATCTCTCGACAAGCATATACAGTACATATATATATATATATATATATATATATATATATATATATATATTAGTAAATGAAGATTCAGTTAAACATTTGGTCCCACCTACATTGTTAACTGTGTTGATCAACCACTGAACAATACTTTTGAACCACTTTTGCACTTTTTTTTTTTTTTAACCCTATTATGTGGTGTGTATCATGTTGGATACACAATTTCTAAGCTGCATCACAATATGGTAAAAATTTTGCTAAAAACTGATACTTGTGTTGTACCTCCTAGTTTACACCTTTTTCACTGCAATAATTCTGACAAAAAAAAAGTTTCAGACGAAAAAAACTAAATTCTTCCATTAGTTCTTGCATCAGAAAACTTGAAAAAAAATCTAAAACGTTGGAATTTCTCTTTAAATATAAAACAAGGCGTAATGATTCATGAAATAATTTATAACTTCTATTTAACTGAAAATAAAAATATATATATATATATCAAATGCTGAGACAAAGAAATGTTGCAAATTTTTGGAAAAATAAAATGGACACAATAGATGTGCTTTTACAAACATGTTTTCAAAGACTAAAATACACAAAAAGGAGAAGATGACTCGATGTCTCGACAAATAAATCAACAATTTATGTTTTCCACACAAAAGTGTTGTTGATTTGCAAATCATTTGCAAATGTTTCAACCTGTTCTCACTAGAAATAGTAAAATAGATGTGCTTGCTCTCCACAATATGTCTCTCAGTTAGAGCCATGTTACATGATGGAAACAATGAGCAATGGATTCTACATTTTGTTATCATAATTATGTGAAAAATGTCACCGGAGCAACTGGAGCTGTATGACTGTAGAGGACAGCTGAAGCAAAACACATATAGGACAGTTTTTAAGATTTCATTCTGATTTCAGTCAACAAGGGTATGTATTTTCCCCGAGTCTTTTTTTTGTCCCTTTAGCTAGTTTAGCTAAAAGACACACCCTTACATGTCACATATCAGCTTTGTTACACTCAGATCTTTGTGATTATTATGTAAGTGGAGTGTGTGCCTGTTCTGTCAATGTTTGATTTCCCCTGCTATGAGCCACACTTTTCATACATCTGTCATCTGTATGTTTTATGTAATTAAGTACATATTTCAGATTATACTGTCAGGTACTACAAGGGTTGGACATGATAGAGTAATATGTTTGAAACTGTAGGGCTGTAACTGTTTCAGAGGGATGTCATTAGTTTAAGCATGTATTATTTACTCCTGGTTTTGTTTGTTTGTGTTGTTTTTGCTTTGTTTTTTGTTTGATTTTTAAATCTTTTGTTAGTAATCATATAATATACATACAGTAGATTCTGCTGAGCTTTCTTTTTGGCATGAACAACATGGAAGGTTGCCAGTAGAAACAAATATCTGAATCTTGGTCGCTGTAGATGGACAGCATTACGTTGCTGAGATCGTTGGGAATTCTATAACTAACTCAAGAACAAGAATAGAAATTTCCAATTGTAGACTATCTGGTCACCTCATTCAAGCTGAAATGTATGAACCAACAAATATCACAACATTTGAGAACAATCACAGAGAAACGTATGTCTGCTCCTTAATCCTAATATTAGTCTATAATACGCGTATATTTTGTAAACGAGCCTGGTATTACCAGCTCTGATATATAGTTTAAATTGTTGACAGTTGGCAGTTTTCATGTCACCATGCAAAGGAATCTATCTTTCTGATGCACAAAAGGCACCCATCCCAGATTGCATACTTACTTTAGTCAAGAAAATCATGTTAAAATGGATTTTTAAATCATTTTAAAGTCATTTTAAATTTATTTGAAAATGATTATCAACACTAAACCTGTCAAAGTGTGCTGCAATTTACAGTCAGTTTATATTTTAAAACTAAGGAATCAATCTATCTTCACAACCTGTCAGTCATTACAACCCACAATGACAAATACTCCACTGTAATATCGTCTTATTTTTCCCTTAAAATGTGCATTAAAATAATTTCTAAAGGGAAAAACTACCCATCTGACAACACATTTCCCTATCGTGCATAAATTTCAAATAACTCCATGAAAGTATCATTCTGTTTTACGTTTCTTCCCCAAAACAGAATTGCACAGTGTGAATTAACTATTGCTTACTGTTGGCACCAGATACAATTACAGTGAATCTGCAGGATTAAGCAATATTCCCCTTTGTGAGCCTACGTAAATCATTTTAAAGTGAGTGTAGTTTTTAATTAACTTAAATAGAAAGGAACTTTATTTATATGCATAGAATTGTGAAACAGAAAAATTATTTAGTGCCATCAGATAATATCCTGCACTTTTCCCTGCTGACAATTGCAATAAAATCTGTTGGAACTAAAAAGGACATTGGGGACATCGTTTTTCTTTGCCCAGTCTACAGACGTTCACTGAAATTAGATTTTGCCCATCCGTTTCATGTTTACAAACTGTCCCAATATTGTTTGATTCAGATAAATTACACTTTAGCTGCTCTTTTTTTTGTTGGAAAAAACTCCTTTCTGGCAAACAGTAAGGTCCAGTCCCCAGGAGAATGAACTGTTTGACAGGTTAAAAACATAAAAGGATGGAAAGCTTTACACAATAAAAGACATGCATCTAAACAGTGACTTAAAATTTGCAAAATGGCACAGCTGGATACTGACTCCTCCCTTTATTCTTTGTTTTATTTTCCCTAACAGTTGACTTGCTACTTGTACTTGTGTACTTGCTAAAGCACACATAAGCCACAGAACAATAAACCACTCAAATAGGCCAGATAGGCCATAAAAAATTAAAAGGCTGTAAAGCAGTCCCTCGTGGACCCTAAGAGCAACAGAGCCCTAGAAGTTATTATTGAAATGAAAAACCAAAAAGCAATTAAACCCATGTATTACATCAATATCATGCACTAGTCGACTGCAGATAAGGAAGAGAAAGGTAATTTAGCCATCCACCTCACCTCGCACTGATGTGTTATTAAGAGGGTACAAGGTAGTGCTGAGTTTATCAAGTGTCTGCACCTGAACTCAATCACTCCCTGCAAGCAAACATCAAGCTCAGCACACAAGAGACGACAGAGTAACAATGATAAACTCTACCACAAGGGAGTCGGAGCCTGTAGGTGGATTCAGAGGAAGAGGAAGGGCTTATGAAAGGTTAGACAAGCCACATGGGCAGAATGCATAGCTGGCTGAGCGCCAGCTGCTGCATGGACACTCTCTGTCAGGGCACCTCTGATCATCAGGGGAATAAAATAACAGGCGATTTATCTGAATCATGTACAGCAAAAAAAACCAAAAACTTAGAGATGTCAGTTACAGCTGTAACTATACCAACATCTGTTACAGCCATAGACCGTATGGTTACAGCTCAAAAACAGTTCTGAGTTTTTTTTATTTGTATCACTGATAATATTTCATGTGGAGTTACAATTACCATTCAGTAACTAAAATATGTGAAAACATTTGATAACTGCAGGGGTGTAGCATCGCAGCCATGCCGATAGGAACTGCTCTGTTGGACTAATTAAGATATAAATTCCAGGAGCAAGCCAAGAAGTTTGATTTAAAATGTCAAGTGTCTCCAGATTAAATATTTGTATGAAGAAAAAAAATGCTAAATGGCATCATCTCTCAAACATCACAAGATAATTTATGTATTAGCCAACCCCATCAGCCATTTTCTAAATGACAGCTTTCACAGAATGTTGACTTTAAAAAGCATAAAATGGGGAGATAGCGCTGTGACAGTATTTCAGTAATATAGTTAGGAGATAAGCAAAAGCTCATAACCAAATAATTCCCAGCAGATAATAAAGTCTGAACAAACTATAAACCACAAAGCGGCTAACATTATCTTTAATTGCGAGCAGCAAATTACACTTGTAATGTCACTAGATTGGCAAGGTGGTATGGTCTGGATGAGAAGGAAGAACTTTGCCAAGATGCTGATGTTCAGCTCTGATCCATTTGTAATATTTAGAATGTGATTGTCTCTAGCAGAACCACACAGAAAGAAAGAAATTATATTAATTTGCAGTACTTAAAAAAAAAAAAAAAAAAAAAAAAAAAAAACTGTCTAATTTGGATGTCTTTGTGTGTGGAGGCGTGTGTGGGATGTGATGTGAGCCCCTGCTACTGGATAACCCCTCTGTGTGACATCTAACAGCTCCCACTGCTGTCTCTATGACAGGATAAAAGAGTATCTGTGTGTGCATGTGTGTGTGAGATGTAGATTGTCACAAGGAGGAGGAAGTGGCCAACTATAAAGAAAAGAGAGACAGAACTGAAAGCTTTTCAAAAAATACGTTCACTCAAATAAATGTCTCTCTGAAAGCTTATCTGTTAGAGCCTGACAAACACAATACGAAGCATCCTTCTTCCAACAAGCAGCTACAGGCCCGATCCTATCTGTTTCCCTGAACATTACAAAGCAAAGGAAGATCTTAAGAGTTGAACTCGTCAAGAAGCTTAAATATAATTATGCCCTCAGTGCCATCTTTTAACACGGAATAAAGAAAATCTGTTCCTTCTTAAAATATGAAGACACAAGGGCACCAAAGTTATCTCCTCAACTCACATCCCAAAGTTTAAAAGCATAAATTATATTTTGATCATTTAAATACCAGTTTACAGTTTTTGGCGGTTACTGTGATATAGTGTCAAAAATACTACATATAGTACATACAACCACCACCCTGTATGACTGCATTAGATTGTTTACAACAACACAAGCAGCTTTCTGTTAATCAGCTAGAGGTTTTCTCATTTATCTCACTTAGCGAGACAATATTTGACATTTTTTAACTCATTGTATTTTTATTAATTTACTTCTAAAGATTTTTATGTGTAGCTGAATCTTCCTCCCTTTTTTAATTGTTTGTATTGAAAATATGTACATTTTCACTTTTCATAACCAAGTGTATGACAAAAGAATGAGTAAACATGGTCTATTGTATTATGGTACTATGACAAGTTGTTTGGATCTGAAGCTGCGTAAAGCTGGTTCTTCATAAAGAAACTTGGGGAAAAAAAGAACAATAAAAAAAATATTCAATCCAATTCACAATACTTACTTTTAAGTGAACAAAATGCAACATATTTAGAAGTGCAATTAATCTATCTGTTTCGTAGTTTGGTTTGCAGACGTCCAGTGCCATAAACCCTGCCTTCAAACATACAGTTTGCTGTGATTCTTGAGGTCATTACACTAAAACACTGTGATGTGTTTGTGGAGTTTCAAAGCTATTTCTTTACCCTAGCTTCAAGAGATAGTTTTCATCAGATGTCAGGTGTGCACTAACAAAGGAATGGCACACAGGAGCACGTACTGATCAACTGTGAAGTGGTGGAGTTGTGGTCAAATGTAAAAGGAGGAATTCTCTTAGATGCTAGGAAGTTTTCAAAACAACATGCCATCTGTAAAGCACTGCAGATGAAAACAGGATGGGGTCTTCAGCAGAACTGTGGAATAAAATGGTCCACAACTCACTGTGGATGGCTATAAAAGATCCAATCTGAAGTTGTTTTTTTTCTTGCCAAAGCAAAAGCATGAAGCTAAAGAGTGCAATGCTCAAGAAGAATCTCAGCTAACACTTCCTGCACTTTAGATGATCCGAACATGAACTGAGAAGCTCTTTCCTTCAGGCGCTACTGATCATGCAGGATGTGCAAAGGTAAATTTGCAATGACCATTACCATTTTTGTTAAATAATTGTGAAAATAAACCTGCCTGAGCCAATATCTATCAATTTCTTTGAGAATGCAAAACTCAAACTAAGGGTTTGTTTTAACCCTTTAGTTTTACTGTTTTAAATTTTTTACCATTCACTGGCATTATGTTATTATAAACTTAATCTCAACCATTTGCTACAAAACATTTATTATGAATATTTTTAGCGAAACAAAAAGAAAAATGGAGAGAAGCATTTTCTCAGTGTAAACATTTAAGGGTTAAAGAAACATGTTTCCTGAGCACATAATCTCCCATGGAGGATCCCAAAACAGACCAAAAGCTCAGACAAACAAAATTGCATTTGAATAATTTCAGCTGTCACCAGTTCTTTTGCTCACTTCATATTAGTTAAATGTTACAGTAAAAAATAATGAACTCTTTCTCAGAAAATCTGGATTTTATAAGTTGCTGTTAGACTGGTCCTCCCAGACATAACACAGTGCCATCACTGCATGCTGTTCTTCAGGCTTGTCTACTGTAAGATAGTGGTACTTAGTGGACTTAGTAGTACTTAGTCGGTGGAACTCTCCTTCGTAGCCCTAAAAAAATTATTGTGGTCGTGCAATGACAATAAAGAAATTGAATTAAAAAACACTGCAGGTAAACATTTTGGCAATTTAAAAAAACAACTCTTAAATCACACTGTGACTCAGCCGAGTCATATGAAACTTCATTTGGAAAGGACCCCATTACACTGCAGTCTAAAACATGCATGAATAATTGTCACATTAAGCATCGCACTTTTACTAGCAGAACAATCCCTTGCTAGATATGTGGGAAGCAGAAGAGTTTGCATAGCCAAGATTTTTGGCACATGCAGAGAAGACAGAAATTTGTTCATTCTCAAAGCAGAAAACTGTTTCCCATCTACTGCACTACCACATCATAAAAACCTGTTAAGTCTGAGGCAAGGCTTGGCTCGCATGCTGCAGCATCCCAGTGATGCATGACTGTTCTTGACAGGTTGGGGATGACTCACGCTTCTGAGTGAATACCAGGATATCCAGCTGAGGGCATTGTTTGTGTCTTGAAATACATTAAATTGATAAATCAAACGTTTTCTCTTCAGTGCCCCACCAACTCCCTCACACACTTACAGATTTTTTGTTTCATGTCTTTCTAAAATTCAAGATGTTTGCTGGCAGGGAAATTCTATTGAACTTATTTTTTCACTTTTTACCTATTGATTCATGTATGGCTGCTTTCAATTAGGTGGTTAACCCTTTATTAGACATTGACTTGTATAGAAATTTCAATTGTCCACCACAGAATAGAGTGTAATTGTATTTGAAGGACATACAAGCCTGTAAAACTTACAAACCTTTTTTTTTTTTTCTAAAATTACAGGTTATATTGTAATAAGTGGTCAGTGCTATCTTTTTTTTATGCTGAAGACCAATCTCAGTGCTGGGATGTAGCCTCTTGGTTGATGATTTCCTAGACTCACTTGCAGTTTTGTATTGAATGAAGTGTACAACTGTTGTCCTTAGCCCAATAAGGGGTGAAGGGCTTCAACTAAAAAAAATCACATTATCGACTTATAAGTGTTTTTCCAATACGGCTAAGTCACCTTGGTCTAGATGCCGAATCCCAAAACCTTCTGGGGTGGATGTTCCGCCTGGGTGAAAAACAACACATGCATCTGTATATGGTACTAAATAACACTTCCCCATTTTCAGAGAACCAGTAATTGAAGTCATGCCCTAGGACAGTTCATGCACACATTCAGCTCTGCTCTATAGGCTACACTCTTTTTAATCGTCACAATATTACACCTTGTATGGGGTAAGGTTACTCAGAAATTCTTTTGCTTATATGCTCACAATGTCCTGTTTTTTTATGTCAGGTAAATGCCTTCACATTTAACAAATACTTCTATATACAGTAGTTTGCAGTTACATCAGTGAAGGAAAACTCAGATCATTTTGGATGTAAAGCAGTTACAAGGGGTTTGTACTCAAATGCTGCATGGACTCCACCAAACATTGCGCTGTACATTTATGACCGAGCATTTTCACTTTAAACCCATCGACAACATTATTCCAGAGGTTCTCTTTTCAGGGTTTTTTTTTTTTTTTAATTGCAAACCTGCACCTAAGCTGCAGTCCCGCAAATGTTGGGAGTTTTCCCTGTTGCAATACACCTCAAATCAATAGTTAATTAGCGGCCTTGTACAGTTTGTTGTCAACCTCTGCATAAGTCTGTTAATTTAATTTGATGCGACAGACACACAAAATTAGTTTTCTAATCAAATCTAGGGTTATTAATGGGATATAGGAATAAGAGAATATGGAAGAAAAGTTGCTGTCCTGACCCACACTCCTTACCAGTTGGTGGTGGTAATGCATCTCTTTACTGTTTGTCAACTGCCAATAAAACAACATAAAAAGATGATGTCTGTCAGGTGTGTTAGAGCAGGGAAATGTGCAGGACTGCCGAGTTGGCCACCCCTGCAGTACACCATGTGATAGATCACTATTCCTTTTAAACCACAGGTGTCAAACTCCAGTCCTCGAGGGCCGGTATCCTGAAGGTTTTTGTTGTCTCCATGCTCCAACACATCTGACCAAAACTTAAACAAGTTGACAAGAAGCTGCTGGATGCATTTGATTGGAATCAGCTGTGTTGGTGGAGGGAAACAACAAAAACCTTCCGGATACCGGCCCTCGAGGACTGGAGTTTGACACCCCTGCTTTAAACTAATTTTGACATCTGTTAAGGACCAGATTTATCATTTCAAACCTTTGTAAAACCTTAAAGCAGGGTGTAATGTCTCCTGCTTAAAGTAAGTAATGGCCAAAATGGTTTTAATTTAATCTGATAACTTCAACTGGTAAAATAATGCAAACTATTAAATACAGTTAAGTTGTAACTGCATCAAGCCATAGAATAATTTGTTTCAAAGTAATCTTAAAAATAATTCCTCTGTTTGGACTAATTGCATGTAAGTAGGCAAGAGCTTAAAAATGCCATCACAATCAGTTTTAAAAATACAAAGTGGACACTTCAAAGAATCTTTTACTAGAAGCAACATGCATAATTTTTTTTATATGAAAAAACAATTTAAAATAGAGGAAATAAAAACAAAAAAAGCACAGGAGATATGATTAAGGAAATTACAATGTCAATTTGGATCAGGTCCCCCCTAAAAGTTTCAATACACACTGCAACTTCTACGCCACAACCATGCTTAATAACTTAAAATCCTCAAGACTCAGAGAGAACTTTCCTCTTCTTGACAGTTTCCAAAGACGACCAAACACTAACATTTCCAGTTAACTATACATCAGATTGATCAGTGATACAATCAGACAGTAAGAACCAGGTTTTGAAAGTCAACCTCAACCAAAAACAACATATTGGATAAACATATTGGACATAAAACTTGCCTCCAATCTGCAGGACTTTGACACTTTTACTTAAAATACAACATTGCATTTTTGGTTATGTAGCAAGTTAACAGAAAATCCATGTCAACTAAATTATTCAGTATTAAGCCTTAGATAAACGGATGGAGGTGAAAAGCTCCACAAATCCCAACCAAGCGTCCACTGATGAGCAACTCTTCACACTCAGTCTTTGTACTCCGTGTACTTTTTGGCCGACCCGTGCACTTTACTTGCGGGATATTTCAGCCGGTTCAGAGCCATTTTTCGGAGTACGGCCTGGGGAAGGTCAACGCGACACTTTTCTGCGAGCTCCACCAGGTAGATGAGGACGTCGCTCAGTTCGTGTGCCAGCTGCTCCCGCTCCGACTCGCTCCAGTCCGGGAGACCCTCCGCCACCTCTCCCCGCCACTGGAAGAGCTCAGCCACCTCACCCACCTCCCCAACCATGGCCAGAAGCAGGTTGCGGGGCTGGTGAAACTTGTTCCAGTCCCGCTCGTCCGTGAACTCGGCCTGCATTCTTCGTATATCCTCCATGGTGGGTTCGGGGCTGAAGGTAAACCTCTGCGGCGGTGCTGCTCCTCCGTTCTGCAGCTTTGAGTGACCCGGTGTCCCCGAAGCTGCTCCGTTCACCGCAGCTATGTGAGACTTTTCACAGCTACAATTTGAAGCAACAGACAGTGCGCCTTTCCCGTTTGTTGCCATCATAATTGATTGATATTGTTAACTTTGTCGTGTTAATAAACTGTCTTCAAGCTCCGTAAACAAGTCGATCTTTCTCCACCATGTGAAGAGGTCCCGCCACTTGCGAGCGGATATGACGTAGAGTTTAATAGAAAATGTGAGGTCTTCCTGAAAATGGGAATTGTAGTTTTAGAAATGGCGGATTGTATTGTGGAGACGTATTAAATCTGACTTTTAAAAACTACAGGTCCCATATTCACGACAGTCATCCGACAAACATGGCTGTCACCTGTGTGGCAGCAAGTGAGCTGCTTAAAAATATAAAACAAATACCAATATTATATGTTAGGACCTTGTGTTTACTCCGACGACTCAGTACTTCCAGCTCAAAATGTTACAATCAACAAAAGCAAAAGTTAAAGAGGTAAGAAATTTCCACAGAGTAAGATATTTGAATTTAGTTTAACCTGACTTGTTAACCTTACTGTTGCTATCTTAAGAAATAACTTTGCTGTGTAAATAAACACGTAACATTGTTGTGTTTTCCCTTAATGCATTGCAGCTTGATAAGAGAGAAGATGACTTCACATCAACATTTCTATTTAAGAACTCACAAATCTAAAATGTGAACAAACCATGTTTATCCTTGCATTGTTCTGTTATTCTGAGGCATTTTACTGCTATGCTGTGCTGTTTTACAAATGTTGAGGTTCCCCCTGAGTCCCCAGCTTGTCTAAGAACAGTTACTTTATTCCACGTTATTACATAATTATGTAATGAAAGCATACGTATTTCTTTTTTACCCTCTTTTTTCTTTTAAACATAAGCTTAATTTGATATTTTAAATCCCATTTTTACAGCAAAAAGTACCACTAAATCTTTTTTGCTTTCCATTATGAAGTCACAAAACATTTTTCGTCTATTTTACTTAGAACTACAATTTTTTTTTAAATTTAATTTTATTCTATTATTATTATTGTTGTTGTTATTATGTTGTTTTTATTATCAATATATTTTATTTTTATTTATTTTATTTCATTTTTTAAAAATTGTCCTAGGTAGTGAAATGTTTTAGGGAATTAAAAAATATCTTGTCACAATGGATGTTCATCATCCAGGTAGAAACACATTATGTTTGTTTGTCATGTTAACCAGTTAGTTTTTCAAATGATTTTGTTTTGGGTTTTTTTCCTCTCATGTGGTTATTGATATTATTAAATTGATATTTCTGTCTGTCTGTCTGTCTGTCTCGTACCTCAGTGCTCCGCAGCAATTGGTGGGGGTGGTTGGCTTGGAAATTCATGCCCAGATTAACTCCAATAGCAAGCTGTTCTCTGGCTCTTTGGTTCGCTTCTCAGCTCCTCCCAACTCCTTGGTTTCATTCTTTGATGCATCTTTACCTGGTACATTACCTGTAAGTGTATTTTTTTATTCTTCTTTTCCACTTGAATTTTCCTCTTGTTAGATGATCATGTAATCTTGTTATGTGTCCTCAGGTCCTGAACAAACGATGCGTTGAGGCAGCTGTTATGACAGGTCTGGCTCTCAATTGTACCATTAATGAGAAGTCTCTTTTTGACAGAAAACACTACTTCTACGCTGATCTACCTGTAAGTGTCTCTCTTTCTGTTCGCCACCATTATTTTAAGAGCAATTTCTTTTGATTTTGTTATGTTCAGTATACAGTATAGGGGAGTCATAGTACAAGGTTTTGTTGTTGTAAGGAACTTTCTGTAGTCACTTTTTAAAGTATCCCTGCTTTTTACTGCCTGGGAGCTGTTCTCATCATTCCTGAGCTTCACTACACTTTCAGGGAACTTTCCTGGTCATGAGCATCAGTTTAAGTAGAGCACAAGCTTTGCTGAAGCAGCAGAAGTTATATTTGCCCAGAACAAAAAAAACATGTGGAGCCATCAGTACTTTTCACTTACCAGCTTATTTCAATCAATCTATTTTTATATGGTCATCAAGTCATTTTATTCTCTGTGTCAGTACTTATAATTGTGCGTCTTTGTTAAAGAAAATTAGAAAAAATGTAAAGAGATCTGTGATTTGTCTATTTTTCATGGTTTAGTTTTGTGTGTGTGTGTGTGTGTGTGTGTGTGTGTGTGTGTGTGTGTGTGTGTGTGTGTGTGTGTGTGTGTGTGTGTGTGTGTGTCTGACACTCAGAGCGCATTCACAACATGTTGAGTGTACGCTCATGTGGCACATTTTGGAGCGCATTTTTCGATGCGCGCCTGGCCAAATCGGCTTTCCGTATACAGAAACCACCAAAGCACAGGAGATGTCTTTGGCAGTCAGTGAGTTAATCACCAGTTACACCACAGCCTGTTTATACCCTATTGTCTTTTGTGTCAGTATGGATGTCAAATTGACATTTTGAATTATAATGACAAGATTAGATGCACATTTTGGCCGGTGCCCATAATTCCCAGTTTTCCAAAGCAGACCAAGTTAGTAAAGCAGAATTTAGTTTTAATTAATTAGATTAGCCTGCTTCAAAACAACAAAAAAAGTTTTTTAAGTTGATTTATTATTTACATTATTTGGATTTTCAGAGATTTGAACCTTCATACATACCGGTATATCAGTTGAGGCTGGAAAGGATGATGACTGACGCAAAACAGGATTTTTAGACCGCAAGACAGGAAAGGGTGAGCGTGCAAAACAGTTCACAAATGCCTCGGGGAGTGGTTAGAATTGGAAAGTAAATCCCTGAACATAAGAAAAAAGATTAATTCAGCTAATCTGAACCTGTCAGCGATGCCTGATGACTTATCCATTGGTGGCAGTGGAATCCAGTGTAGTCAGCCAAAACTACATATAAATGCACACTAATGAGAAAGGTAATTAACTGTTGTCCAGTTAATCTGCTGTACCGTGTGCGTCACCTGTTTGTTCTGTACACAATCTAACTACTTGCTTGCAACCAAAGCCAATCTAATGTGAAGGCAATAAAACATGAACAACATATAGACTAAAATCTGAAAACAAGGAAACTTTTGGTGTTAAAATCTTTTTCCTTGACTAGAGATTCTGTGTATTTATACACAAACACCTTTTTATAGATGAGAGTAAAGATTTAAAAAAAAAAAAAAAAAAAAAAAAAGGCGGTGACTTTAATTCTTAAAGTCACCAGGGATGCAAAATACCACTTGTCTATCATATTATGGTACAGCCAGATCTGTTACAATGTTTGAATTAGTCTTTAATTTGGGGTGTTTTCCAAGAACTGCTGAAAACAGATGTAACC
Organism: Telmatherina bonti; assembly: GCF_933228915.1. NCBI lineage: Eukaryota > Metazoa > Chordata > Actinopteri > Atheriniformes > Telmatherinidae > Telmatherina > Telmatherina bonti. The sequence goes on from NC_136621.1 coordinate 27,665,750, forward strand.
AGGACTCTGCTAAAATGAGCAAACCAGACAATCTTCTCATTTTAAGGAAGTTCATTTAAAAATCCATTTTAACAAAAAATAACTGCTGTCATGTCTTCTAGTTAGGTTTTAGACTGACATTTCTTCTGTTAAACTAAAACAACACTAATTGTCCCTGCAGGGCTTCATTAAGGGAATCTGCATGAGTTCACTAAGACCAAGAACGTGGACCCCATCAGCCCAGCTCTGAGGTTTTTATACTGCCTGTCTGTCTGTCAGAGGATAGACTTTAAAGTTCTGTTACTGGTCTATAAAGCTCTAAAAGGTTTAGAACCAAAGTACATCAGTAGTCTGATAACCAAGAATGAACCTACCAGATCCTTCAGGCCGTCTGGATTCTGTTCTCCATCAGCTCCCAGAGTCAGAACCAGACATGGAGAAGCTGCATTCAGTTATGATGCTTCAACATTTGTCTGGAACAAACTCCCAGAAAGCCTCAGATCAGCTGAAACACTCAGTTTATTTAAATCCAGGTTAAAGACCCACCTGCTCTCATCTACGTTTCAATAGTTTTTCTTCAAACTCCAAATCTGCAACATTTCTTTTCAGCTTTGCTTTAACTTGATCATGTTTTCAATACTGTTTTCATAAGAATTAAGTTAGACACGGGCAAAAAACTTTGCCCCCTTGGCTTAAGATAAAACCACGTGTAAATTGTCATCCTTTTTGCTTGGGAGACTGTTGCGTTACTTTAAATGCTAATGTGTCATGATGATACACTTTGGCATGACGCCGGAATGTAAATATCTAAAATAGGCTCTTTAAGTGGAATTGTTATTATCCTGTCAGAGATACTCCTCCAAAAGAAAGCATACTTTGTATTCCTGATGTTTCTGTTCAACGGTTTTGCCTAAGTGAGGTGCACTTTACTCTCTGTAATGGATTGCTTGCATGGCAAGGTTTCCCAACCCACAGAGCCCCTGGGTAATTTTAGTGCCGTTATGAGTGACATTTTGAGAAGAAGCCTAAATGTCATGGGTGCTCTTCAGTGACTTGCCCTCCATAGACACCCAAAATATAGAAAAGTTCTTTGACGAAAGTTGTTGAACCGTTTAGCATTTTGAATTTTTGGGGTCTGTCTTGCCCTGCTAAAATTTTATGAGCAGCTCCTAGCAAGATAATGAGAAGAGTAATTATGAACCAAATATCTTTGTACATAGTTTTGTGAAACTGCCCAAAGACGCAGATCAAAATGAGAAAACTCATTTGGAAAAAAGAGCTTAAGTTTGTCCTTTTTTTCTCCATTTTTATTACTGCTTTGCATTCAAATGAATAAACTTTTTGATCTTTCTAAATATTTCCTACATTAGTTTCTGATCTAAGTTTATTTCTTTGTAACAAATGTGGCCAAGCTAAGACACTTTTGCAGCTCTTGGTACAATAAATCAGTTTTTGACCCACAACTCCTGAGATAACACACAATGGTGTTTGTGACCCCGCCTCCGTAACGACCGAGTGATTAATTGTAGCATATGAAATGGGCATGCAGTGAGCTTTATGGGTGGGTAGGCAGGTGGACATACAAATGATATTTTAAATATGTAGGCAGGTAAGTGCCTGTTCTATTCTACAGTCATTTAGCAAATGCCTTTATCCAAAGCAACGTACATATATACCCAGATAGGCACATCGGGGGTTCAGTGTCTTGCCCAAGGCCTGCTTAATCTAACACAGTCAAGCTAGTAAGACAGCATTAAAAACTTGCAAATCTAGCTTAATTATTCAGTAGCAGTCCCCAGACTGTTTAACTTTGTATGTGATCACAACTAGTAAGTGTAAGTGTGGAAAACTGTTAGAATCTTTACAAATAAGGAGGATAAAATGTTTTTTTTTTGTGGTTCTTAGCTGTGACAAAGCACTCACATGCCTATCTTTAGCTTTTCCTGCTGCGATAATGTCAGATTTAGATTTATGTGGCATGTTTACATAATTTGTGTGTTAATGTGTTAAAACTTTTATCTTTGCATTAATTCACAGATTTTGACAGCCTTGGGAAAAATCACAAATTTACTTAATGATTGTAGCCTATATATTTTCTTAAAATTACCTGGCAACCAATTGAACTGATCTTACTGTGGGAGTCCTGACCTCTAGTGTGAGAACAACTGCTGCAGATGATTTTCTGTGATCAGTTTTTTTTAAAAATAGGTTTTCACAAACTGGCAGTACATTTTTCAGAATTATATCACGCTCCCCAGAAAGTCCATGATTTTTTTTTAATTCCTGTAAAATTTCTTCTAGAAGCCCAGGAAATGTTGAGTTCATCTATAATTCTTGTGTATTCACAGAAGTCTGCCACATTTCCTTTGGATTTACTCAGATGTTCATGCACACACAGCAGGGATGTTGATAATAAATTATAGTTTTTTATAGGATTTCCAGGACAACTCCTGCTGGTGGCTCATACCTTTAATTTAGGTTTAAAATTCATGTTCACACTGCACAGGGTCCTGAAGCTGCTCTGCTTTGCTTAAAACCTTTTTGATCCAGCACCCATGCTAATGCACACTGAGATGTGTGTTTCTGTTAAATCATTTCTGTTAGCACTGAACACAACACCTGCTGTTGCTAGGTTAAAAATGATTAAGCTTTTATTGGTCTCATCAGCTGCTCAAAGAGTTTTGTGTCTGTGCTGCGTACAACAGCTTGATAAACTCAGAGTGGATTTAATTATGATATGATATTTTTCTTTTGACCTCAAGTTTGAGAGTCATTTGTACAAATAACCAAAGCAGGAGCTGCACTGAGAGATAAAACCAGCCTGTCTTTGAAAATGACATTTGTTCAGTGCATTGTACATTATTGATATGTTCATCCGAAGATCCCTGATTGCATTTTGTAAAACACCCCAGTTTCTCATTGAATGATTAATTCTGCTGTCCAATAAGCGCTCCCTCTCTAAATGGAAATCGTTTGCAAGCCACATATATAAAATTTTAACAGCCCTTTAATAACATGCCTCAGCAGCTCCATAGTAATCTGAATAATTACAATTTCCTTGAGATATTAAGTTTGAAAATAAACAGGCAACACTGGGCTTTTAAGCCTTTGACATGTGTTTAATGAGAGAAATTAAATGTCTTTATGACCTCTGTGGGGTAGCTGAGAAAGCCATCAGACGACCCACAGAGTTTTGTTTGTTTAGTGACTGTAGAATGAGCCAGAAAATGACTCGATGGCTCAAAAAGCAGAAATTGCTTTGCCTTCTGTTTGCATCCAGCTCTACTGTGTTTACAGATTCTTAGCAGGCATGCATCTGTAAATTTGGATAGAAAGAAGCCAGAGGAGCTTCTTAATAAGGCTCAGTCTGAAGGCAGGGCATATGTGGCAAAGCTTAATGTGGTCCCTACAATATTACTAACAACAAACATGCTGCAATAAACAAACATCTCAACAGCAGGAGCAAAATGCGTAAGAAGACGGAGGGAGAGAAAGACTCAAAGATCAAGACACCCCACCCTTTGTTTTAAAAGGGGGAGGTGTGGGGGTGATTGATTGTGTCCATCAGACTCATTGTACAGAAAGCCGGTGACTAACAGCAGCCTCCCATTTTTTTTCTCCCACGTCCTCGCTCTGTTTCACATAAGTATGATTAATGTTTAGTTCTCGTGATGCAGTTGCCATAGCAACATAGGAAATTATTACTTAAGGCCGTGTGATCTTTTGGAAATAAAGGAGCACATTAAATATTCATTTTTGTGCTTTTTTGAGTAGCATTGAGTAAAATAGCAGCCCCTCCTCCACATTTAAACACCAGTCCAGCCCAGCGGAGAGCAGTCGATGCCATTTGTCTCACCTTTTATACCACTGCAGCTGAGAGGTTTTCCTCAAGACTTCAGAGTAACTTCTCAACTGTATAAGTTGATGTATCTTTGCTTGAAAAAGGATATATTGTCTGAAATTTCTCACACTTTTGAATTAAGTGTTTAAAATTGTAAGTAAATACTTTTACTTTAAGTAATGGTAGAAAGAGACTTGAAGCAAAAGTTCATCCAAAGATGCTGAAATGAAACCCGAGTTCCAAAACATCTCAGACGCTGTGCAAAAATGTAACTTAAAAACAGAATGCGATGAATTTGCAAATCTCATGAACCCACATTTATTCCTGTGAGACTATCAACAACATAGCAGATGCTGAAACTGAGATGTTTTGTCATTTTATAGGAATTTTTTATTGTGATTTTCATGGCATCAACATATTAAAAAATTGGATTGAGGGCAACAAAAGGCTGTTAAGTTAACTGGTATGAACCAAAGACAGCTGTAAGAGCAGTTGACATCTGATTAGGTTAACTAGCAACAGATCAGATGTAAAGTTGGGTTGTTAGTATGTGATACTGTAAATCCATAAATTGTGGGAAAAAATTATCTGTGAAAAGGCTGAATATCTCACCATCTGTGTTAAATTCTGTCCAAAGAATCAGGGTGAATCTGTGTGCACGTGTGACAAGGCTAAAGTTTAAAACTGAATGCTCAGGGTCTTAAGGCAGTCTCTACTGGGGATCACTACATGGGCTGAGGAACATTTCCAGAAGCCCCTGTCTGTGAAACTGAAAACAGTTCACCGTGAAATCCTCTAATGCAGGTTGAAGCTCTATCATCCAAAGAAGCAGCCATATGTGAACACAATTCAGAAATGTTGCTGTCTCGTCTGGACCGAAGCTCATTGAAAATGGTCTGAAAATGTTTAAAAAAATTTGGGAAACCAGCATACAGTTAAAAAGCCTGCATCTCAGATGGTATGTGGTTGCACCTGTGCCCATAGCTTTTACAACTGTGGAGGTACATCATTGCTGAAGCCTATCTGGAGGTTTTAGTGCAGCATCTGCTCCAATCTAGACGTCGCTTTCAGGAAAGACCTTGTAAATTTCTGGAATGCACCGCTAAACCACGTACTGCTGCATCTGTGAGAAAAGCATGGCTTCACAGGAGAAGAGTCAAGGTGTTAAACTGGCCTGCATGCAGTCAAGACCTTTCAACAACAGAAAACATTTGGAGCATCATGACATGAAAACTGTATCAACAAAGGCCCAGGACTGCTGAGCAACACCAGTCCTGCATCAGTCAAGAATGGGACAATAGTTCTTCCCTAAAAATCCAGCTGGTGTCCTCACTTCCCAGATGTTTACAAACAGTTTAAGTAAGAGGGGATTTTACTCAATGATAACATCACCATTCATTCATTTTCCTAACCGCTTAATCCACTTCAGGGTTGTGGCTTTGGGCAACCTGGACAGCTCGCCAGTCCATCGCAGGGCCACACAGAAACAAACAACCACGCTCACTCCTATGGGCAATTTAGAGTAACCAAGTAATCTAACATGCATGTCTTTGGACGGTGGGAGGAAGCCAGAGTACCCAGAGAGAACATGCAAACTCCACACAGAAAGGCCACTGACCAAACCTTGCCCCAGCCAAGGATTGAACCAGCAACCTTCTTGCTGTGAGGCCACATTGCTAACCACTATGTCACCGTGCAGCCCTGATAACAGCACTAGACTCTTTATTTAGATCAAGTTTAAACTTTCAGTCTGAGCATTTCTGCTCAGTGCCCTCTGGGTGGCGCTATCTTGCCCCACCAAGGAGAACAAAAACATACTCAGACTCTTCTTTCGGTCATCAGGATTTTAAATTATGTGGAGAAGATTTGATGGCTGTTAAATTCTAGTTCCTACTGTAATTTGTTCATTTATATGTTTGTTTGTTTGTTTATTACTTCCTGTGCGTCACTGACATGGTCCTTGTGTGGCCTGACTTGTTGCAATGACTCACTCTAAATGTCTGAATCCTGTTTATGATTATGTTATTATTATTTTAATCTTCTTTTAATAGACTGACTGGAAAAGTAAACAGCCTGTCTGGGATAAATAAGGGTAATTGAATTCAGATGAATTGAACTTAGCTGAAAATTGGGAAATATTTTGTACTAAATGATAAAATGTCACAGTTTAAACATCTGATATATTGTTTATATTTTACTGTGGATCAAATCTGAGTTGATGAAATGTTAATGCATTCTGTTGTATTTACATTTACACCGCATCTCAGTTTTTATGGAATTTTTTGGTACATTAAGCACAGGAAAGTCTTTCTGTCCTCCAGACAGATAAAATGGTGGTTGAACTAGCATTTGGACTGTTGAATGGACATTCACACACACTCATATGCACTCATACCCCAATAGGCACATCTGGAGGCAACTTGGGGTTAAATGTCAGCACATTGTCAGGAGCCTGGAATCAATCTGCCAACTTTAAAGACAACTACACTTCCTCCTGAGCTACAGCCGCCCCAGTTAGCTGATAAAGGTTCGGTTTCAGGCAGAGAGGCTGTTAAGAAGAGCACCAACAAAACGCATTGAAGTTCTGTGACATCTTTGCTATCTACAGTTTTATCCCATTGCATTCTCTCCTTTCAGGCTGGATACCAGATCACTCAGCAACGTCGGCCAATCGCAGTAGATGGCGTGCTGACTTACAGCCTAGTCAGAGGAGGGAAGAGGAGCCAGGTGATCAGAAAAAACGTGTCCATCAAACAGATACAGCTGGAACAAGACAGTGGCAAGAGTCTGCACGATGATGTCCGCAGCCAGACGCTCATAGACCTCAACCGAGCAGGTAAGATGGCCATGTTTTCCCAGGGATTCATTTCTGTTTGTTCGTTTGTTTTTTCAGCACAAGCCATAAAAACCAATATTAAGTTGATGCTTCTACTGCGTTTTGCTGCCATGTTGTACAGAAACATGTTTTTATTGTTTTCCAGAAATTGTTAGAACAAGACATCTCTGGGTCACACAATGGCCTGAGTGACCTGTTGGGTTACTATGACAAATTGGAGGGCGGAAGCCAACCTTTATGACAAAAAACATTTCTAGTTAGATTTAAACACGAGATGTATCGCTGCCTGACTGGTTGTTGTTTACAAACCAGTAAATTCAGTAAATTTTCATGCCAGTCCTTTGTAGTCAGAAATAAATTAGTTAGTTTTAGTGAATGAGCTGGGAGCTGATTACCTCGCATTAGGAAAACTAGGAATGTTTTAAAAGACAAACATTTTTTATTGAACTTTTCACACTGACATCAACTTTCCTCGCTTAACTAAACTAAATACACTGAATATAAAAAAAAACAAAAAAACAAAGGAAGTGCTCTTTAAGTTTTTCAAAGTGAGGCATAGACAACCTGTAGATATACGTGTCTGTGCGTCAGGTGTAGGTCTAATGGAGCTGGTGATGGAACCAGACATGAACTGTGGAGAAGAGGCGGCTGCAGCTGTCAGAGAGCTTCAGCTCATCCTGCAAGCTCTGGGTACCTGTCAAGGCAACATGTCTGGTATAAAAACCTCCAGTCTCTTTTGCTATGTCCCATTTTCTCAATTTTTCCCCAACCCATTTCACTCCTACACATAAGCTGTTTTCTTTTTGTCCCTTGCATGCACATTCTTAGAGGGCCAATTAAGAGTGGATGCCAACGTGTCTGTACACAGATCAGGTGAGCCGCTGGGCATCAGGACTGAAGTGAAGAACATCAACAGCATCAGATATTTAGCCCGGGCTATCGGTAAGAACAAAAGAAAAAAGTTACATTTATTATTGTATTACAAAGAGACATAACTATTTGCATTATTATTGCTAAAACATTACAACCTTTACTTTCTATTGAGATGACATTAAAATGGAGCCGCACACTTTTTTTAATTACTTTGTGTGTTAAACTAGTCAATAAATTTAAACTTAAGTACTTAAGTACAAACATTGCATGAAAAAATAAAACCTGGAGTGGTGACTTGCAAATTACTAAGGCTGTTAAACTGGAAAAAATGCGATGGGAACAGAAAACCAATAGTTTTTACAGGTCATTAACAAAACTGGGTTTAAAAAGAGCAACCCAGAGCGGCAAGTCATTCAGGTGTTTCACCAAAATTATTCAACAACACAAAAATGATGCTTCTAAATATAAACGTTCCCCAAGAAAGAAGAATTTTGTTGTCTTTAATACATAATTTTCTGAAAATATTTCAAATAAATGCAGTAGCAGTCAAAGGTTTGGGGATACTTTCCTGCTGAATCCAGTATGAAAATGAGTCCAAACCTTTGACTGGTAATGTATGTAAGGAAAATCTCCATATAGTTTGGGAAAGGTTAAAAACTAGTATGAAATAATTATTTTGGGAATTCTGGGTATAAAGCTTTAATGACACAAATCAATGCAAAGGTTTAGGAACAGTTCTATAAACCTCTGAAACACTATCACTATTCACTACTTCATCCATAAACACAAGTTAAAGAAAGGAAAAAAATACAACAAAGAAGTAACTATAAATAAAGGCATGTAAAATAGATGTAGAGGGAATAGAAACATATTGTGGTTTCATATAATAATAACATCCTGCATTGAAAATGAGGACCTATGTGGCTTTTTAACAGCACAGTTCAAAAGCCAGCATCCATGGTACTATGGGGTGATGTACATTAGCACATATGGTATGATGAGCTTGCACATCTCTGAAGGGACCACTGCTACAGAATAATTAAATTTCATATTTCAGAAAGACGACAGAAAACCAGGATTACGAAAAGTAAAATACAAGACTATGTTGAAGTGTGTTGTTTGCGACAATTTCAAAGTGAACACATATTTTTAGTAAAATAATCAAATTTCTCAATTTCACCATTTGATTAGTTGGGGTTGTATCATTTTTGCTTTACAGATGATTTAAGTGGTTTTCATTCCATTCCTGACTTTTTCCAAAGTTGCAAGTCCTATCAAAATCCTGCTTACATTGAGGATTTTTTTTTTTTTTTTTTTTTTTTTTTTTTTTTACAAACTTGCCTTATTTTCTTTTTAATGAAGAGTTCTATGAAAAGTCTGCAACCACCGTACATGTCAATACAACATACGTAAAGTCTCAGCCGGTAACCTTAATTTAAATGCTGGAAAAATATTAATGATTAGATGTAAACAATATAAAATATTTTAATCCAGGACCTCTGAAAGTTGGGAATTGTCATGTTTTTCTTGTCATTGGTTTAAATAAATAAGTCAAGCCAAGACTACAAAATGTTTTTATTTGAATTTAACAATGATTTTTTTCTGTATATGTCTGCTCCACCATAATTTAAAAGGAATTTATTTGTTTTTGTTTTTCTTTTCATCTATTTCATGCATGTAACATCTAAAGAGCAGCAAAAAAAATTCATGAGAGTAGTGAAAAATAAGACCTATAAGGAGATTTTAAGAGGGGGGCGCTCAGCCGATGACTGTAACCTGTGACGCATAAGTTACAGACTTGACAGCCATTTCTCTCTGCAGCTCAGTAAATAAATAGCTAGATAAATAAATAAAAAACATAGATTAGGTGTCAGCTATAACTACAGTGACTGTTGACTGAACTTTACCGAAAACTAAAAAAGCAACAGCAAGAACATCACAGAATCTCACAGGCAGGTTTTTTAAGTGTGGTTTGACATAAAGTGTTGCTCAGCTTGAATTATTTATCAATAAAGTTGTATCACATTAATTCAGCGACTGGAGTGGTATTTGAAAGTAATGAAGAAAAACCCTGTTTAACAGGCATATAATGTGGCAGCGGTCTGAGATGAGAGGCTTACAAGCATGCAACAGCAGGTGTTTGGCATTTGCCCGCAAATTGCAAATGTGGTCCGAATTTGTGTTCACGGTCTCTCTTGTGTTCACCAGACTTTGAGATCCAGAGACAGATTGATATTGTGCAGAGAGGGGGAACGGTGCAAAACGAGACCAGAGCCTATGACTCCAAATCAGGGTAAGTGGATGAAAAAGCAGCTCTGTGATGCCAAGATTTAGCCACTACGACACCCTCTGACTGGGATCTGTGCCTGGTTCATTAGTTCTGAGCTTTGCTGAGGACGAACCATCATGGTAATGGTGATGAATAGAGCCATTTGGATGCTCCCGTCGGCCTGTGTTATGTCTGAGCTATGTGCATCTCGAGGCTTATGGGATCACAGAATGAGCCTGCTCGCTCACAGCTGAGGCCTTGATCATCTTTTGGGGCTCTGGCTCCTTCCCATGAGGCCTCCCAATGTCCGAGGTTCATGGCAAAGCAGACTAAACAGTGTGTATGATTGGCTCTTTCTTCTCAGTTCTGTGGAAGTGGCCACAGATCTGACAACACTGGTTTGAAAACAAGCACACTGACTGAGAGGGATCCCCCCTCCACACACACATATGTTCACATCCTTTTCTACATGATGCTCTAATTAGATTATAGATATACTCATTATTTGCCTATTCATAAGATTATCAGAATTAATAGGTACTTCAAAATGTTTTATTTAATTCCTCACCTTGGAAAGATTTTCTGTTTTATTTGAACTATAAATACGGTAAGGTTAATTGATTTTTATTTTGACCAATCATAGCCCTTTTTTGTCATTATAGTCATATATATGTCATATATATGTGCTAATCAGTATACTACCTGTACAATATTACTTAGTAACTATCTACTATACAGAACAAAATTCCTGGCACATCGTTAACATAAAATAAACTACATAAAAACATGAACTTCGTTAAAAAATTTCACGATAAAATATCATTAAGAATAAGATAAAAGGTATAATTTACTATGTATTGGATGAATAAATAAAAAGGCATGCATACACACAAACATACATACAGGAATACACACACATATTAACACACATATATACAAATAAGCACACATACAGAAAGGTTTATGACCTGCAAGGAAAACTTGATGTTCTGCACTCCAGGCTCTGATATCTGTCTCCTGAAGGCAGAAGGATTACAAAGGTGTATGGTCCTTGAAGTTTCTGTTTTATCCTCTTGCTGCAAAAATCAAGTCAACATGACACATAATGAGCAGATAATGAGCATGATACAGCTGTTAGAAAAAGACTATGGCCATCGGCTAGAACTGCACGGGGAGGTTATGCCAAAAACATGGCTGCCTCTTAATAATACAAGTCAGAGCGATGCAGTCAGTTTTCTGCATACTAACAAATCTCTGTATGATCAGGCTGTTCTTTTCCATGATGCACTTGTTTTATTTGTTTTATTTTTAATCTTGGAATGAATTATTAAGATATCCTGCAGTTAAGATCAGTTTTAACAACATGGTTACATGAAATTGTGGCACGTTATCACAAAGCATCCTCTGTTGTTTTGGATTTCATGTAAAAAGGGATCCTTGTACTTACACGGTATGACAAACCATTTGGTGTGTCATTTCAATGACTTGAAAAGAAATTCAAAAAGCTTAAAATGCGAGAAGCGATGGTGTGCTATTTAAAGATAATTCCATCAAAACATGTTGGTTTAAAACCAAAAAATAAAATGCAGACATTAAAAAAGTACTTCTTTATGTTGTTTGATCTTTTAGATCAGAGAACGTGTGGCCACACATAGCCCAACCGTTATTTTCTACCAATATCATCATCAGACAGTCTCTGTGATTTCTTGTCAGCTCTTTGGTCTTGTTTTCTCTCAGAACTTCCACACCAAGAAAATTTAGGAGTGCTCATAAGCAAAGGTCTGCTGAAAAGCCTGCCAATCAGAAGTGGGTAGGATATTAGAGGGGGGGGTGCCTTGAAACAGTTGGAGCAAGTGCCTGCTTAACCTCAGAATGACTTAAAGAAGCATTTACTTGAAGTGCAATCCATGTAAAACTTAAGTTTTTAAATAATATTAGCTTGACAAGTCACACATATGGTATGATGTTGATTTATTTCATTTCCAACTTGTCTTCTAGGGAGACTGTTCCTATGAGGGACAAAGAGGGTCTTCAGGACTACAGGTGAGAGTGCAGTTTTATTTCCTAGATGCTTTGTTTATCTGGATGTGCATCTATGACATCAGAATTTGACCCTGTCTAATTTGGGGAATGGGGAGTAGCTGAGCTGCAACATGGACAGAAATAAACACTCATGGTGTGCTAAATATGTGTGTGTTTATGTGTGTGTATGTGTGTTTCAGTTTAGGTGGGGGAATGATGGACAGGCAGCTTTATGGGTGATTGGGTCAAATGCTTAGGAAAGCAACTGAAATGTGTCAAGTGTGGTGTCTAGAGCACTATTAGTATTTCCACAAAAGCCAGCTTCCTTTTCTCTGAGCTTATTTGGAATGCTGATTAAGCATTTCCCCCCCTCCTTCGTTTTCCAGGTTTATGCCAGAACCCAACCTGCCCCCTCTGATTGTGTATGAGGATAACGCATCACTGCCCACTGGCATTGACGCATGCCAGGTCGTGGTTGTACAAAAGATAAAGGAGGGGCTGCCAGAGTTACCCAGTGTCAAAAGAGACAGGCTGGTGCAGGCGTACAGCATCCTGCCAGAGCACAGTTTCACTCTGGTGGTGAGTTTCTGAGGCTGAACACAACCAGAGAAGGTGGTTGCAGTATTAAATTTTCAAGTCTGAGTAAAGTTTTAATGAAAACTGCTGCAGCTGATGTAAACCCAGTTTGGGCACAGATATGTTATAACTATGTAATAACTATGTTATACATATTATATGTAATAATTAAGCATTTCCACCTGCAGAATGAAGATGGACTGATGGAATATTTTGAGTCAGTGATGAAGGCGACCAAAAGGGAGCCCCGGAAAGTGATTGGTTGGGTGACAAATGACTTGTTGGGTCACCTCAAGCAACAAGACATGAGTGTGAGCCAGAGGTAAGAAGTGCATGAACTCATTTCATGATGCATTGATAATAGTCATAGGTCACACGGGTTGTGACTGCCTGGTTCACAGAGAATTGTTCATTCACCTGTTAAGATCAGGCTATAGGGGAAAAAAAGAGAGATAAGGACACACATGGCCTCCTCATTGTCTTTTTTCAGAACTTCACTCCAAGCTTATGTATTTTCTTTCTTTCTTGTTTTTTTTTTTTTATAAGTACTCTATAAATAAGTGAGACTTGATTTTCTTCCCATGACAAAAGACTGAACCTACAGTGGCCCTGCCCCTGCTGCTGATCTGGGGTTAAAACACTGTGATTTGAGGTTTAATTTTAAGCGTTTTAGTGTTTTTATTAGCTTTTTTTTATCGGTTTATTGTTTGATCGTGTGTAAAAGCACTGTACCATGGTAACTGTTGTACAAGTACTGCTTTTGGTACTGTTTATTTCTGGTCTGATCCCAGATTAGTGGGAGATCACAGTCTTGTGGTCATACAGCACACAAACACCAGTCAGGTCCAGGTCAGCTCATACAAGTACCTCAGTATCCACATAGGCAGAGCAGTCAAGCTGTTTTTCACAATAAAAAAAATCATGTTTCTCTTTCTTGTCAGACAGTATTAGAGGCGTGAATTGAGAGATGTCAGTATGGTATGGCAACCTGAACGTACAAATAAAAGCTCATCAGGTTGCTACATACAAGATAATGGAGAAGAGAGACCACCAGTCCTTACAGCAGCCTGTTCTTAGGCAGGTTCAGACGATAGTTTCCGACTCATCACTTCACAGAATATGAGCTTTTGCCAGCAATCAGACCATGCAGTCCCATAAAAATAAATAAGTGCATGAACATTAGGTCTCAGTGAAACAGTGGTTGATAAAAGTTTATAAAGGGAGGGGAGGAGCAGAGACATTTTGGCCTGGCAGTGAATATTGCAGACATTTTCATCTCAGTAAAGCCAAGCTGCAGTCTGGCCAAAATCTGCTTGACAGAATCTATTAGTATGTGGGTTGGGTTGTAAATAACCACAGGAGATCAGCTTTGAAATGCAGTGCAGAGCATCCACAAACAAACAGCTTTCTATCAAACATTGTCCTGTCATTATCCTGCACCACCAGCCATCATTCTTCTTATCTGCTGTTACTTCACTCTGCGGTTATGATTGAACAATATCTCCAGAGTAAGAGGTCAGTTTCATCCCTTTCTCAGACTGCCCATACTCCTCATATCATTTCATTTGATTTTACATGTCAAAAATTGTGATTGAGGAAGGCAAATTTCTTTTCATTTTGCATAGAAATAAATGGGATCACTTGATATCCCAGACTCTCCCCATCTGACAAGGAGAGAGACTATTTTACCTTCTGTCTGTCAAAAAGCCTTTAGAGAAATAAATAAATAAATAAATAAAGCGTAATGATTTTTTATAGAAGTAAAAGCATTCAGTGATTAAACAGCACATGAAATTTAAATAATGCACCAACGTCAGCGTAGATGCTCTGAGCATGTTTTTATCTACCATTCCCAGACTGCTATGAAGCATTTGTGTGTGTGTGTGTGTGTGTGTGTGTGTGTGTGTGTGTGTGTGTGTGTGTGTGTGTGTGTGTGTGTGTGTGTGTGTGTGTGTGTGTGTGTGTGTGTGTGTGTGTGTGTGTGTGTGTGTGTGTACCACAGAGTTTATGGTGTTTATTTATGCACATTGCTGTATTTGCTTTGGTTGAAAGGAAGAAAGTTAAAGAAAAACAAAGGGCGGCTGACAGGACTGTGAAAACTGCAGAAAGGAACAAAACAGAGTTATCAGACATATTTCTGGAGGGCGTGAAGCTAAGAGAGCTTAAACAGCCAGGATCTTCTTTTTTGGTTTCTATAATAATTTGCAACATTAAAACATTTCCGTCTTTTGTGCCGTCTGATCAGTCCAGATATTCTTTTGCTGCTCCAAGCTGTGACATTACATTAATTTAATGAGGAGTTACAGATATAACACTTGAGACATGTCATTAAGAACTTGTCCAGCTCAGACATCCCAGGTTTCACCCCTCAAAAAGGTGGCCTGCAGCTGTCTGCAAAGGGGAACTAAGTGACCCATATGTGACAGAATTGTGACAGAATGATGATTCACAATTGAGAAATATCTTGTTAGATTCACAGTATGTTAATGTTAAAATGAGAAAGTTTTGGAAACCATTATAATGAGGCTTGTCTTCTAAATCTCATCCGTTTGATCTGGTGTTCCCCTGTAGCTCTGTCCAGCATCCACAGATTTCACTAACCAGCTGCTTCGTAAGCTGAGCATGGAAACTAATTAACACCCACAAAGCATGAGGAGTCTATAAAGGAGATAGAAATGTTTAGGTTTTCTTAATTCTGTCTGTCTTTAGTAAATAACACATCACAGGAACATCAGAGGTGAAGCTGAGGTCTGTCAGACCAAAGAAAAACTTTTAGGAACAAGTAATTACCAGAAAGAGTCCAGTTTGGTGACAGAAAACCAGGAACATTGTGCAGACTCTGGACCAGGAGCAGCTATCCCTACACAGATATAATCACCCAGAAGAATGAGCATATCTTTATTTAAAACAACTTATAGAAAAAATAATATTGTATTATTATTGTATTGTAAATGTATTTTTGTTTGTAAAACAGGACTCCCCAGAAAATGTAGTTAATAAATAAAGATCCACACACTAAATATGTTAATGTCAATTAATTCTTAAACCAATTTAGGCCGCTAATTCATTCAACTTTTTATTAAAGAAGCTGCAGGAATCCCCACATTTACAGGCACTGCGGTTGGGGATCGCTTAGCGTACATTGTGTTTATAAAGATGGACATGACAGGTTTCCCACAGAGCTTAAGCTGGCTGGTTGAGAGACTTAGCAAACCGGCCTCTGCGTACACTGAATGTTAGTGTCAGGCATTTAGATTCTGTTTACCTGAAAGCTGAATGGATAAAAACAAACAGACCAAGAAAGACTAAAGCATTACAGTCAAATTACAAATGCTGATTACCTGTTATTTTCTTCTTACAGTCTGACACTCCTACGTTGTCTCTCTTCATCTCCCCTCCCATTTATATCACTAATTCAAGTCCACCTATTAAAGTGTAATTAAATTAGCCCTTAATTTGATTTCAGCCCAGTCTCTCCTGCTGCCTTGGCTGAGCTGCTGGAGCTGCAGGAAACGGGACACATCTCCTCTTCAGTTGCCAAGCAGGTCAGTCCACTACACCAAACATGCAATTATCCCCCATCAGTGAGCACACACTTCCCAACTAGTTCTCGTTTGTATTCTGAGTTCCACCTCCCACCTTGCGGGTTTCTCCATCCTCTAAGGTGTTCCAGGAGATGTGGAGGTCATCAGGTAAGATGGCCCCACAGATCATCAGGGAGCAGGATTTGGGGCTTGTTAGCGACGCTGCACAGCTGCACAGCATCTGCCAGAGGGTGGTGGACTCACATCCTGATGAGGTTAGATTTCTAATGCTAAATCTCACAAGACTGCAGATAGAGAGTTGTGTGCATCATCTGAGACGTTTTGGGCTTTTTTTCTCCCTGGTAGGTTGATGCTATCAGAAACGGGAACAGGAAGGTTCTGAACAAGCTGATGGGGCTGGTTCAGAGGGAAACCAAAGGGAGAGCTGACCCAGTTCTTGTGAGGGAGATCTTGCAACAGAAGACTTCATGAAGAATGGACAGTCCTGAAAGACTCTGTTCATACCTAGTGTTTCCTTTTATTTTGATTGGAAAATATGACTATGGTGACATGATCTATTCATGACTGAGCTGGAAATTAAGTATACTTAATATTTATAAATATTGAATAATGTTTTCCTGTATTTAAGAAAGTAATAAAGTTTTTAACTGCATGTTGCTTTGCCTGTAGGAATATGTTTTTTCTAGGGAACAGAAGCACTTATTGCCTTCAAGATGCATGAAAAAATGTTTGATGTTCTCAAGTTCTTTAAAATTATTCTATAAAAACATGGGATGCAGTTCAAGGTTTGTTTCCTCTTTAAGGAATCACATTTAATTTAATATCCCTTTAATCATTTACATAACATATCAGTAGCTATTTGTAGGTTAGTCATTTTTGAGGCAGTAGAATAAACTAAACCCTTCCAAGTGCGTCAAGGTGGCAAAGTGATCAGTGAGCACCCTCTTCTGGCTGAAGCAAGTTATTTGCATCTCTTTGAATAAATCCAAATTTTCTGCATCCTCCCAGGCTAAAGTTCTGGGACGTTCTGTTTAGTTGTTAAAATGTGATTGTTTTGTGTTATTTGAGCACTAACGATGCAGAGAGATCTAGTTTAGTGTCATCATTGCAACAAAATACTTGTATAAAATGAGCAAGGTCAGTTCAGGCGAAACAAATGTTTTCTGATGAAAATAAATTTTTAAAAAAAGAATTTGTAAGCAGCAGTGTGAGAAACCAACAAATTAAGCATTTCCAGTTTCATTTACCAGAAGTTTTCTTTATTATAAAGAGACATGCCTTTATATCTTACGACAGTGAAAACAAAGAGCAGCCTGGTCAAACAGAGAACAGACTGAATTCATCTTTGGGATTTGAGTCTACAGTAAGAAACTGGTCCGTAATCTTGGTTTTGCTAACTGTGTTCATGCCACAGTGCTGTTAAAACAGTGACCTCTGCACTGTGATGGTTGTGTGAAAACAGTCCTAGTGGCACTGCGGTATGAAAAGGCAGATCATGTGCTCTGCAACATTTATCCAGAAACGAATCACTTTTCCAACAGTTACGAAAAGGATTTAAAATATCCATCTCCAAACTAAGTTAGAAACAGGTTACAAAGATCCTGATACATAATTTATTCCCTGCGTTGCATCAATTAGAAAAACAGAAACAAGATTCAAATCAAGAATTTAACCCATCACTAATCCAATAATCTAATGTTTCTTTAAAATCTACAAGATGGCTTCATCACAGCTCCAATTCGGATTTTTTTCCATGAGTCCATGGTTTGGATCAACTTTAAATTAGTCCAGAGTCTCAGTTTGAAACATTTACATCCAGGGTATTAATGTGTCTTTAAAATTAAGTACAGACTTACTTAAGATTCAATTTAAATGTTTGATTCTAAGTATATGTCCTTTGAATTACTTCTTTTTTCTGAATGAACCACAACAGATTTTTTTTTTCTTAAGTTTACTTTTGTAAATAAGTTAATGGATTTTCCAGAACAGTTTTTGCCTAAACTGTTCCACCTGCTTATATCCACCCATAACATCTAAAAACCAAATTTAAAAAAAAAAAAAAAAAAAAAAACGGCAAAAAGGTGAACCAAAATCAGAATACAGGCACCATATTGCAAGTTTTTCAAGTCCCGGAGTAGTCATTTAGAAGTAGCACACTTTGTAGCAAAAATACATGTCCATCTTTTGAGTAATATCATTTTAACATTTATACTATCAACTATGCATAATATTTGGGCTTAAACTAAAGGCAATTTGCAACAGGCTGCCCATCACAACCTGTGTGACTGTTACACTGAATTTATTCCCAACAGATGCAGAATTCAGACGGTAATGACTGAATTATGACAACTCTGATGAAATTTCAGACACTCTTTACAGTTTCTAACAAAGAGATGACAGAAGGAAAACTAATGACAGAAACATAAAACCTAAAAATAAAACACTTAAATACCCCTTCCCATTATCAAAATATACCAAACTTACTTACACCCCAAACGTGCTTGATTTGCATAGTGTTCTAAGTCACCACATAATTTTTCTCATGATATGTACATTATAAAGCATCACTAAAAGTAAGGCGAATTAAATACAGCATTGATTAACTTGGTGCTTCGGTTCATCGGCCTGTACAGGTAGAGAAAAGATTTGGAGCCCAGACGTGTGAGACTAGTGCATTGTATGAAACATTTTTCGTTTATAGCTTTTTTTTAGAAAGAGCAAAATGTGCATTTAAAAACTCCTGAGGTACCACATATCAGCAGAAAAACATCAAATGGCTTCATTGAACACACAAATAATTTGATCAAAATCCACCTTGAAGTTAAAAGGGAAACTGCGACAACTTATCAAGTTGTGTAAGAGTTGTGTAATAACAAGAGTGTGACTGTTTTGTTTTTTAATGTGATGTCGCCGTACTTGTGCCATTTGACTAGGGGGGAAATAATCGGTTAAAATTCATCGTCATTCCATCGTATGAAGGCAACATTAAAAGGCCACCTGATTATCTTGCAGAACCGCAACGAGCAGCAGGTTGAGACTGGAGCTGGTTTTAGAAAGCATTCAGATAAGGACGGATGTTTGTTTTTTCTTCCTTTAAAGGAAAAAGCCCCACAGTCAGTGGACCTGGAGCTCACCTGTTTGAAGAATTGGCTGGTCCAAGCTACAGCAAATAGGTCAAAATTGTCTATATAAAAGTTTTGACCTCCTTCTTGTCTGTCAAACATTTTACAGAAAAAGGATGAAATGGAAAATTGTAATTATCTTGCTTGCAAAAAATAAATATTTCTTAAAACCACTGTATAAAAGTCACAGAGTCACCTTATGACTGAGGCCAGCTGAGAAAAATTATTCTTCCATAGGAATGTAGGATAAGATGGTGTGTTCCTGTGCGATTGCAGCCAGTTCTTTGAGGAACTCTGTGAAGAGGACAGTAGCAAAAACCTCCGTCTGATCCAGAGAGATGGCTTTAGGTTTTGGTGGCGGTGAACTCTTCAGTATCCTTCCCCCATCATGCTGGTTGGGACCACTGTTGCTGCTTTTGTCTGTGAGAAAACAAAATGAGTAAATTACATAAAGCAAAAGATGTATGTTTGACAATATAAGCATGAATTTCATAGATTTAAAAAAAAAAAAAAAAACTACTTCTTACTGCTTATTTTTCATTTTATGAATAATTTGAAAAATGGGATTGTAAACATGTTTGATCAAAAATAAATATCAAATATTTAAAATTTCCAATCTTTCATCTTTATGTAAACATTCCTTTTTTTTTTGAGCCTTTACAACCTGGCAGCTCTGAGACCAAGAGGACTTGATTCAAACTATACCTGAAGCTGCGGAGTTTAGAATGGATCCTGACTGCAAAAAATACATGACTTGACTTGATGAAATCATGAAGAATTCATTCTCGCTTCTGAAAGAGCATGTGTGGAGCTCTTTCAGGAGGACGATGCTGCACAACGTACGACAGTTCCTGCTTACTGCTGTAACTGTGTTTTGGCTGTATTTTGGTTATTTTTGTTTGTTTTTTTCCATCTTTGTGACGGTTCAATCAAATCTTTAAATTCCAGAGGCGATTGTTTTCAAACAAAGACATATTTTCACTTTCTGCAATGTAACAAGACTTATTTTATTCAGTGTTGCATTCATTCTTCTGTAAGATTTTGTGTTGATGATGCAAAAGTTTGATCACTGTGCTAAGCCGCCTTTAGCACATCCCAAAGATTTCAGTGGGGTTCAGATCTGGACTATTTGGTGCCCAGTCCATGCTCATGATGTCTACTTTCTTCTCCATTCCCAGTTTATACTGAACTAGGCCAGCCCATCCTAGCTGATGTTTGTAATTTCATATATGACCATTAGGACTT
This sequence comes from Telmatherina bonti, assembly GCF_933228915.1. Taxonomy (NCBI): domain Eukaryota; kingdom Metazoa; phylum Chordata; class Actinopteri; order Atheriniformes; family Telmatherinidae; genus Telmatherina; species Telmatherina bonti. Next base: position 27,686,058 of record NC_136621.1, read on the forward strand.
CTCATTTAACTTACTCAGTTAGGATGTTTTAATGTTTTACTAATAGGGATTCTAATCCTAGTGGACATGACAGAATAAAAGTCCGAGCTGTGGGTATGTTGTCACCTGTTGTCATGAATGTAGCCTCCCTTGCTAACAGCCAGTGTTGGGCAGCAGTAATCAGCTCTGGAAAGTCCTTTCTGCTGGCAGCCTGCTCTTCTATCTGGTTCTTCACAGTGGCTAGCACCTGGAAAAAGAACCCAAATATCGTATTTACAACTTCAGGATTTAAACACGAGTAATTAAAGCACAGTTAATGTTTTATCTAAATTAAATATTAAAATTTCAATCTTGCCAGTGAAATACTACCATTTTTTTTCCCATTTACACAGGTCAGTGCATGTTACCTGATAAAGGGAGCGAACCGTCGGCTGAAACACCAAGTTGGTGTTGAGCAGGAAAGAGCGAAGCAGCGGCTGAGGGTACGCAGCCAACTGAGCCAGAATCCCCGTCAGCAACAGGTTAACATGAAGCGAGTTTGAAAGCATATTCTCCAGACGAGATAACAGCACACTCACAAATGGACCTGCAGGAAGATGAATAATGTGAATTGTGTCATTTGAATGGAAGTTTTGGTGAATAATGAGCTACAAAACAGAGATTTCCCCACACCTGTAAAAGGCACAGCATGGCTTTTATTTGCACTTCCACTACGAAATCGATTAATAGTTCCAAACGGTGACTGAACTTTTTCTGGCTCTGGTGTTTCGACAGGGAATGTGAATTCCATCTCTTCCTCGTCATCTTCCTTCATGGGTGTGATGGGCTTCTTCAACTCCCCCTCACCTTTGACCTGTTTTCCGACTGCTTCAGGGTCCAGAGTACGAATAAGCTCCTCATACTGAGCTAGAAGATCATCACCTGACGCGACGCCGACAACATCTTGGAGGTTGGCATTGCAATCTGTCGGGCTTTTTGTCTCCAAGCTGTTCCTGCTGTTGTCAGTCTTCACAGAGGCTGGGGGTGTTAGACAGAGCCCGTTTCTTACCGGGACTTCTGGTTGGGTTTCCTCTGATTGTGAACCGCTGGGTTTGTGCCTTGTGTGCTCACCGTCTGTAACGTCCTTCTTCGCAACAAGATCATACACCATGACATCATCCTGAAACTCATTTTCCTCAATGTATGAACCTTTCACCAGCATGATGGCAGTCCTCCTCATTTCCTGGATGTGTTTTGGGGGGTCAGTGGAAGGTGGCTGCGAGGGTTTGCATTCTACAGGAACCTCCGCTGTTTGCACCGGGCAAGCGTCATAGCTATCATCCCACTCCAGCTCCAGCTGGTTGACCGAGGGTGGTTCTGTGCTTGGTAGCAGGCTGGGCCGAGGACGCGGAACAAGCAACTGTGGAACTCTTTTCAGAGCAGTCTGGGTTTGTCTACACTTAAGAGCTGGTTCCTCGAGGACGCCTGGCTGGTATTTCTCAGGAGGTGGATCCTCACCATCATACAGGGCCGACCAAATCTGACAGGCCCGGATGCAACTGCTGATGCTAAGTCGGGCGTCGTAGAGGTAATGAAGGTAACTGACATCCAGGTAGATTTCTGAGCCAATGGTGCAGGAGTTACCTGAACCATCATCCTCTTCTGAGAAGCTCTTTTGTTCATCTGCTAAAGACAGATGGGAAATTATGAAAGCTGGCATGGAGCAGCACAACGCAGCACTCACACAGAGCAAAAATAATGAGTTTGACATTTAACTACAGGGGATGAAATGATGTAATACGGCAATAACAGCAGGGGTCTCAGTATATGATAAAATACTCCCAATCATCTCTGTGATATGCCCATATTCTAATTAAATATAGATCAACACCTCACTGCGCACCATATGTCTGAACAGATTTTTGTATTGTAACATTAATAAATGACACTTTTAATCAATTATTTCAGTTTCAGTTCTTTTAAGTGACAGTAAATTATTATCCATATCATTTTGAGTTTTGTTTGACTGCACACTCGTATTCCTGGGGACATCTCATTGTCTCACAGCGATCAGTTGATTACTAGTTACGTCTTCTAAATAAGTACCCCTTGTAGCTGATCTGGAAGCAGGAAAAAAAACTCACAAAAAATGTTGACAAATGTGTCCAAAAAGCAATTATTAATTTGGACTGTAGAATATATGCAGATTTCATGTTAAAAGTAATGCGCAAGGACTCCTCAGAAGAGAGAATATTTGCCAATAAAGATGGTTAAAAAGGAATAGACAGAAGTTTTCTTCCTTGCTACATAGATATGCCCTGGTTCAGTAGCAGAGTTTTTACTACTGAGTCAAACAGTAGTAAAAACCACTCTTACTTAATTTACTTTTGTTGACAACTGTGTACACCCCCACAACTCTTTCCATTACCATGCTTGTAGTCACCTAAAGTTTCTGTCAGCAAAAAGGCAAATAGAAAACATATTTGTTAATTTAAATACTTAAAAACATCATCTTGCGTTGACAAGTCAATTCTTGCAGTTTAAATAAGACCTCATTATCTGCATTATTAACAGCTTATGCATCTAGAATTACCTTGAGATGCACTGAAAATTGGGTGAAGCTTTCAGGTGGGGTGATTATGTTTGTCAAATCATACCACGAGTAAAGGGGATAATTATGGGTGAATGTAAAAGGCCTACAGTAATGTGTGGAGTCCCACAAGGATCAGTTATTGGGCCCCATCTTTTGAAACTATTAATCGTTTACCTTCTTAATATCTTCAGAGATCATGGTGTTGTCTGTCGTGGCTGTACAGATGATACACTGATCTATCAGTTTACTTGCTACAATCGCTTTGATCTGTTATATTCTGTATCTTCTTATAAACCTTTAAGTACAATGGTTATGAATATCAATGCATTCTGCATCACAAGTGATGCAGTGGGACTTAAAGGATTAACTACATAAAAGTAACATAATTGCAATCATTTGTAGCTCAAGGGTATAGAGTATAAAAATGACTGACATATAGTGATATAAATAAACACAGAAATGACTACAAACGCTAAGCGCAACTGTTAATAGACATGGCCGTCAGCTGGCAAAATTCTTCCAGATACAACTATCCTTTCTTCTGCAAGTCGATGCAGTGCCCTCGACGCTGCATTGACTAGTTACAACAGGTAATGACTTCAAAACTGTGTACATGTGCGCTGTCTTTTTCTGTGTGTTTTTAAGGTGTTTCTTATCCCAACTGGTGCTTTAGCCGCTATCAAACAAAGCTGGTGCTGCAGTTTTAGAACCCAGAGGGTTCTCACTTCACACAGAAAAGTTGTTTGTCCTTTCAGACACCGTAGTAAGCCTGATGTGAAGCATTTTAAATTGCCTTTGTGTATGAAAAGTGCTTAACATATAAACTTGTCTCCCCTTACTAGCATCCTGTTTGACTTTATCGCACCACAGTTACATAGTCTGCATAACTTAGCAGGTTTCCCTCTTTGTTACCTGGGCTACTGGAGTTGTTGGTATTCTCTGCACCCTTGGAAAAAAGGATGGAGTCCAGTTGTCGGAGGGGCGGGGGGCAGCAATCAGGAGAGCAGCAAGATGGTGTCAAAGCCAAGATTTTTGCTGCTGACGCCGAGTAAAAGTCCCTCTCTCTCACCACACGTCTCTGACTCAACATCATGTGATTGCAGGGGATCAGATACCTGGAAAGGAGATGGGAGAGCCCGTTAGGAAAATCAGCCGGCGCTTGTCGGAGAAGAACTGTGGAAAGTTTGTGCAGAGACAGATGGTAACAGTGGGAGGTAGACAGTAAAAGCTCATCATGTTGTAAACCAATTAGTTTTGCCATGCGTCATAAATAGGTTAGTCAGCATGGGTGCCACTCACCTCAACACAAGCTGCAGCATCACATCTTCACAGTATAAGCCAATGAGAGTGCGGAACAGTGCCAGTGACACAGTGCCCAGCTGGAGGATTCCAAAGAGAAACAAAACACATTAAATCTGGTGAGGCAATTTACATAAACTTGCTAAAAACTATCAAATGAAAAGGCAATTTTCAATATTTATTGTTTTCTTTGTCAGAAATAAATTGACAACACTCTGATTTAAGCTTGTAAAAAGTAAACACTTGATGCAAATGATCCCTTCACCTGCACAATCTCTTACCTCTGTATTTTTTTATTGACCTTGTTCTTAATTACTATTCAATTCCAAATGAAATATGATCATTTTGTAAAGTATGCTTCATTTTATACAAAAATATATTAAAATAAGACAGCATTTCTTTGCTCTCTGTCCCCTAGGCCTGCATGTTTTACATGTTTCCCTGATTATACATGCCTGATTTAAATAAGTGAAACAGCTTGTCAGCTCGTTCTCAGGCCAGACAGTAACCACTTCATTTAAATCAGGCGTATCAGAACAGGATGACATGTACAGCATGCACAACAGGGAGCACAAGTATATGTTAGGTTAGTCACTCCGTCATGTCTCGTGAGCCACTAAGCTGGTTTGTACATTTCTCTGCAATGCTCTGTGTGAATCATTTTTGCAGTGTTCTGCAGGTTTTTTTATACACAGCCTCCTTTGGGCACTGTGTGCATATTACAGCCAATGATGGCAAGCTGGTGGAGACTGGTTCTGATCAGTCTTCCTGGTTACACATCTGTGCCACATGTTCTGTCTCCACAATCAGAGTGAGCATTCACCAGATGGACGTCAGAGTCCAGGCCTTTAAATCTAGGTACGGTTGATAGTTTTATCCGGTAACAATGAAGCTGGCTCCTATGCTGTTCTGTGGATATTCTTGTTTGTGCTTGTTAGGAACATAACGACTGTGGAGCAGCCAGTAAATAAGGTTTCATTTCTTTTATTTACCAGTTGTTTGGAAACTGAAAGGAAGACAGCTGTTCACTTAGCTCTCTGTCTGTGCACGGGTAACTGAATTATAATGCTATAATACCTGAAAAAGTCAGTCAAAGGTCGAAAAGTATGCAAGTTCCTCTCACAGTTTTCATAGTTACAGGTAAATAAAAGCTGCTATGAAACAGTAAAGGAGCGACTTGAACCATTTCCAGAGCTTAATATTGAGAGCAGATTATGGAAAATGTTTAGGTAGCGTGGATATATTTTCTATATATTGTGTAAAATACCATTTGAGACCTGTTTTGTAACAATAACAGTTTTTTTGACTAACTGGATAATTAACTCTGTCTGAAAGTTGCCATAGCAACCATCCGGCTGTGTTAATGCTGGTTCAAGATTCCCAAAGTTTCCAGCAGGGCTTTAAAATCTAAGACACTTGTTTGGGGTTCTCAAAGAAGAGTGTGAACGTGAAACGGTTGTTCCTGAGACAAAGCCTGTAATCTCAGAGGTGTGTCACGGAGCTTGTCCTGCACCTGGAAGGGGGTGTTGATCCGGCTGACCAGCATATCTAAAATATGGACGCTCTCATGTCGGTGGAGGAGGATGAAGGACAGAAACGTTTGCAGCAGGGCCGGCTCGGATACACTTCTCAGGAAGAGGTCGAGGTACGCTGTAGTGGTCATCACCTCCTCCAGGGTGAGCTTCAGAGTCAGCAGTCAAAGTTGGTGTTAGTGACAAAGGATCAAGTTACAAAAAAAGATTTTTTTAAAAATGTAAAGCCAGAGAAGACCTGCGGACTAAACTATCTGTTCTTGTATTTGTTTCTATACTCCACAACTTTAGCTCTGCACAGATTAAAGCAATTCAAGTGTGTGTACCTAGTAAACAAATTTCCCATGGCATACAGTATGTACTGCTTACTGCAGGAAACTAAATGTGGAAAAGGAAGGAAAATCCAACCTTGTGCAGTGCTGGTGCAAGGACAGGCACGAGGAAACCATTATAGATGTAAGCTACCAACTGGTCTCTGATGGCTGCGTGGGCCACCTGGGAAGAGTATAAAGAGAAATGTCAGTCAAAACTGTTGTCAGGCAGATTTGCAGCGATGTGTCGATACAAATTACACGAAGCAGAGCCAAGTGCATATCGTTATGGTACCTCAAACTTAATAAATGATGGACAGCCTCTTGGTTTAAAAAATGAATCTAAAGTAGAAGTTAATGTATTACCTCAGTGGACATTTTGTTTTGACATTTATGGCCCAGTGTGTGGTGTACCGGTTTAATAAAGCATGAATATTTTGCACATTATAGTCCCATTCACAGTAAAACCGACAATTGAGCAGGGTATAATTAGGGGAAGCTGATACATGATTAACAAGTCTCCACCCAAAGGGCAGGCATTGTTTCCACAGCTCTCAGTCAGATTCATTCTTCACTGGTAACATCAGATTTCAAATGGGCCACAGCCAAGACTTCAGAACTGGGGCTACAATGGGAGCTACCACTGTCATTTTCCTGCAGCTTTCATACCTGCACGCATGCTCACCTGAATAACAGCGTTGCAGAATTCCAAAGAGTTGAGAAACTGAACAAGCGAAGGCATCTTCGTCCAGTCCTCTTTGTTAAGGCAGTGCCACTCTTCATTGGGAATGTCCAGCTTGGTGGGCAGAGATGAGTACAGGCCGCTTAAACCTGTAGCCAACACCTGACAAACAGAGGAGAGTCAGTTTTTAAGAAAGCTTACTAGATCCTCAGTTACATCATCAACTAATCTGGGATATTTATGTGGTTTTAAGAATTTTAACAACTCTGACATTTACTTTTCTTTTTAGTTCCACCAGCAGCACAAAATGTGTCATGTGGTACTTATTAGCAAACTTTAGCACAGTAAAACTGAAACCATGAAAAAGATGTTGAACATTAGCATCAGCCTGCTAACAGTATAACCGTAAGCTTGTTATCAAGCCGGTGATAGCATTTCGCTTTAAAGGACTACTGTGCTATAAATACAACCTCACTAGAAACTGCTTGTGTTGCTGTTGCCTAATTTCTGTTGTTGATTTAAAATCTTCTCTCCGCATGCTTATACATAACTCCATACGTTGCAATAGAGTTGGTTGGTTTGACAAAAAAAAATCCAACCAACAAGAGACGAATACTTTTAGTTTTATAGTCTTTTCGTATCACTCAGATGACCCCGGAGGTGAAAACTAAGGTTTTAATCTCAGTAGCATGTCCACATTGGCTTTTAGTGCTCGAAACCATGGTTGAATATTTTTAATCTGGAATTTAAGATTATCGATGATGGTCTCAATATCTCACATTAAAATGAAAGAAATAATGAATCCAATGAACCAACACCATTAATCTCACAATACACACGTCTGAAGTTATGTCCATATTAACTGAGGATGTGTTTGCAATACAGTGCTTTAGCAGATTAATTATCATTGCAGAGAAAGAAGTTTGCTGTAATCAGTAACAGTATCAAACATGTTGCTGCTTTAATGTTTTTGCTGCTTGTATTTAGACAGTAAAATATAATCGATATGATTTATTGGTGGTTTATTAAACAAATTCTAATTTCTAATCATTTTCACGACTGAAGGATTTAACTGCTCATCTATGTTATTGTGTCAAAAATACATAAATAATGCCGACTTCTCTTGTTACTCTTCTGGCTCAGAAGGGTTCATTTCATCTTTTTTCTTTTGCCTGCACTCTTCTTTAATTGCTGTGACGCATTGTTTATCAGCTGTTATTCATAGGTTTGACCAACTTGAATGACCTAACAGACCCGCCAGGTGAGACCAACTGGGACAACACGAACATCACTGGAGAAGAGACGAGACAAATCTAAAAGATGGATCAATGAGGCAACAGAAATCAGAAAACCGGGTCAAGGACATCATCAACAGAGATGAGGACACTTCTTCTCTCACACACACGGCACTCTCCTCCAGAGACCATCAGGGGGCGGGGCCAACCTGACAGATCCATCAGGTCCATCAAGTTGGCCGTGCTTAGGAGTAACATCTGATAAACAACACGTCAAAACGGTGAGATGACGCTTCTGAGGAAGACTGCAGGTAGAATAGTTTTTATTTAAAAATAAGGATAAAATGTTCCTTTTTGGGCCAGAAGAGTCTTGTTTTAAATAGCTAGTGGCAGTGATCATGTTTTGGCCAGTAGAAAACGTTATTATTGCTGTGTTTTCATTGACACAATGAACAACGTCTTTACTCAAAATAGTCAACAGTACCGAGCAGTTAAAGAATTCAGTCATGAAAATTCATGGAAATGGTTAGTTAATAAATCACATCAGTAGCATTTTAGATTTATAAAGACTGAGCAAAACACAAGCAGCTAAAACAGCAAAGCAACACCATGATATTGTTTCTGATTAAAGCAACTAAACTAAACTAACAAAATATCAAGGGTACATGACTGTTATGTTTACGTGACGCTGAAAGGGACAAATGTAGACCAGAAACACCTAAAGAAACAGCACAAAACGGCTTTAACACTCTTTGCCGTGTGATCAGTGTCTGCCTGATAATTCCTGCTTTGCAAGGGAACGCAAAAGTACCGCGAGGAAACGTAAAAGATAAAAATCTCCCATTGTCTATTAGGGGTGTCTATATTAGTACAGATTAGCTTGAAGGGGTTAAATCCATTAACAACTGGACCCCAGTGTTTTAAGGGCTTCGCGAAACAACACTAATACTAACAGGTGTAGGTGCACGTGCATATGCATTATGACATCAATCATTTTCTCAGATATTTAATTTCACGATGTAGACGCAACAAACACAGTTCTAATTCCGTATCCACAGATTTATGACTCCGACGTCTACCCTGTGAGGCCTTCAGGACTGCGTTGTGCAATATCGATATAAAACAGGGAAATAAAGTTACAAAAGGCTTAACACAATATTTAGTCTTTTCTTTGTTAAATACTTCTTAGGAAGGTAATCCCAGATACGGTTTCAACCATGAACAACAGAGCCTGTTGTAGTACTGTTTAATTGAAGTGTGAGAGGAGTGTGTCATTAGTGTTGTAATGTATACATCCTCAGTAGGATTATCCCGCTGCGTTTTCCTGGTGGATGCCTTTGGAACCAATTAAATACAAACTCTTGTTGTTCAACTGGCATCACATCAAAACTCATTTTTCACCGTGCTGTCTGCAGCTGCTGCGGGTAAATGGTATTATTTCTATGGGATTAGCTTGCAGTAATCTTGCAATTGCCAGACATTTGTAACATTTAATGGCAATTTTTTTTTAACCTTGTTTTGAGAGGGTCCATGAATTCATCTGCATATTTTCGACTAATTATGACACTCAGGGTCTCATAAATGTCACGGAGTGATGATGATGCTGCTGACAGAGAGGAAATGAGCATGTGATTTTACAAACAGGCTGTAGTGTTGGAAAATGAAAAAGGGAAGATGGGATCAGGGGGGTATTTGTGGCTACAAAACCATCAGCAAAGTGAAAGAAGAAGGATGAGTGAAAGTTTTTTTTTTTTTTTTTATTTAGGACTGACCGGGCAGAAGTAGGTGCTCTCTGCGATGTGTTTGGCTACTCGTTCGTTCTCAGCAGACAACGACATTATGAGGAGCAGGGCATCTCTGGCTTGTTGCCCCACTATGCCCTCCCTGTGGATGAAGGGGATGAGCAACGAGAAGATGAGGAAGTTGGTGGCTCCCTGATCCTCGCTGGTGTGGAAAAACAGCTCAAGAATCGAAGGGTCCTTTGCCAAAACACAACACAGCTGGTTGAGCAGCAGCACGAGCTCCGCTTCAACCGCAGGCGCCGTTGTGCCCGAACAGGAGGACAGAAGCATCATCAGCGGCCGCAGGATGGGCTTGTGATGCAGCAGAGGCTGGTGCGCCTGGCCTACCAGCATCTCATACATCTTCAGCTGCTCCAGCTTCATGTCGTCCGTGAACTCCCTGCGGAGGCTCCACACAAACAGACGCTCCATCACGTTCTCCATCACCACAAACTCTAAGATGGGGCCCATGGCTCCAGCCTGGCCGCTCTCCTCCTCCATCAGCAGGAAGAGCATGTGCTCCACATAGTTCTGCACAGCGCTCGCTTCGTCTCCGGGGATGGCGCCAAAGCGAGGGCTGCCACTTGAGCTGGAGCTGAGGTTGATGACACCCAGGGAGGGCAAAGCAGAGCTGCTGCGCAGGGGATCATGTTTTTCAAGGATCTTCACCACCTAGAGAAAGGACCGCAGAGAAAACGACATGGAATGAACATAATTTTTTTTTTTTAAATCTTACATTTACAAACATTCAGGCACTACAGCCAGTTTCAGGCCAGGAGGATGTGGCTGAAACTGGCTGTTAGTACAACTCCCTGCCTTTATTTGTATGAATACGGTCCATTTGCTCAGATCAGACATTAATACTTCATTTGTGGAGGTCAGTTTCCTTTTTACACAGTTCATTTTACACAAACAGCTTATATAAAACATCAGCATACATGTAGGGGTTAAACAGGTACAATTCTTCCTCTCTTCCTGTTAGGTCAGCTGTCAACAGAAATTGGGTGTAAGTAGACCAGCAGCTCAGCACAAATAAACTTAGTTGGGTAGCACGGAATGAAGCAGTCCTTTGTGTTTCCAGTCCCTCCCATGTGTGCCCACTGTGTAGAAATCAGTGTCACAATAATAGAGCCAGTGTCCCCAGCCTGACGCTGCAGCCATGACAATAACGAGCTGTGTATGAGAGAACTGGCCATGGTTCATGGAAACAAGAGAGCAGGGTTTGTAATCCCAGCCTTAGCCTGATAGGGCTTGGCGCTGTCGTCTGAAACTATAGGACCAGCTCCGCTCTGGCTCTCCGGCCATTATGGACTTTGGAGAAATTTTTACCCCCATCATGGAAGTTATGTTGCAGGTTCCATCTGTCCGTCTGCTTATTAGCTGGATTACTCTAAAAGTAGTGGACAGATTTGAAATTTTTACTAGTGGTAGTGCAAAACTCCACTTACAAATTTTTTTTGGTCTTGGCAGAAGCAGTAGTGTTGAACTGAATGAACAGGATTTTCGTCGTGGGCTGCTAGTTGGCACCAGCAAGGCCAGATGAAAAAAAGGTTAAGTTTTATTTAAATCTGGTGGCAAATTTCATTTGCAGTGTTGATTGCAACAGAGAAAATAAACATTATTGAATATGCAAGATATTCTGATGAGTTGATCGTTTGGCTACATCTGTGCTGCTCCTCAAAACTTACAAAAACTCCGTTGGGCATGGCTTTAATATAAAATGTTGGCTTTATCATTATCAAAGATGTTTCATTTAAAAGGACCTAACAAATTCTCCTCAATAAATTAATAAAGAAGGTTTACAATACTGACAGATAAAGTTGATCACACTGAGGTGGCGTCTAATTGTTGGTCTAAAGTAATGCAATGTAATGAAATAAACGATGAATAAATAAATAATAAAAATGCAATAAGAAAGAAAGTCTTGCAAAGACAACCTGCAAGCTAAGGGCAAGTAAAGACCCCTCATGCATCATGTGTGATTTCCTAAATGCTTGCAGCTACAGTGGAGCAGCTGAGACAGCACCAACAATGTGCCGTTTTCCCCATCATCAACTGTATGTTTAACATTTACTATTCTTTCAATACATTATTCCAGAAAAATATGAAAATACAGTATAATAATCACCTACAGGTTAAATCTGCAGCATAAAACTGTTTAAAAATGGTGACTATGAATTTGATTTTAAAAGTAAACCCAGCAGAAATCTGAAGTCCAAGAGACCAACTCTGGAGTTCTGACAAGTTTATGCTTGCAAGGTGCAGAGACTCGATGAGAGTGTGAAAGCATTAATAATGCAGGATGACATATATCCTGCAAGACTCCTGCAGTTCGATTAGAACAGGAGGGAAAAAAACAAAAGCATTACTGAGATAAAAAAAAAAAAAAAAAAAGAAGAAAAAATGCCCAAATGCGTTTTATTTTCCGTACACAAAATGTTTGAACATACACTACTCACAAAAAGTTAGGGATATTTGGCTTTCAGGTGAAATTTATGGAAAATGCAATATGTTCATGCTACAGTGATATAATATCATAAAAGTAAGACATTTAAGTATAAGGATGCACTACTGATTTCCTCATCTCAAAAAATTCATTCAACACAAAAGGTAACAACAATGGTAGTTACACCACAACAAAAAATTTGAACGTCTCAATATCTCGTCATGTGCCCTTGAGCATCAATTACAGCTTGACAACGACATCTCATGCTGTTCACAAGGCAACTTATTGCCTGCTGTGGCATGGCATCCCACTCTTCTTGAAGGGCAGCCCTCAGGTCATTGAGGTTCTGGGGTGCAGGGTCTCGAGCCTCTACACGACGGCTCAGCTGATCCCACAGGTTTTCAATGGGATTCAGGTCTGGAGAGAGTGCAGGCCATTCCATTTGAGGTACACCAGTCTCCAACAGCCGTTCCCTGATGATGCGGCCTTGATGAGCAGGAGCATTGTCGTCCATGAAGATGAAATTAGGCCTGTGCTGTTCATGTAGGGGCACAATCACTGGATTAATGATGTTGTTCAGGTAGTATGGGCTTGTCACTATACCATTCACAAAGTGTAGGGCAGTTCTGTACCAAGTGGACACCCCTGCCCACACTGTAACACCGCCACCACCAAAAGCTCGCCTGGTGACAACAGTGGCTGATGCATAGCGCTCTCCCTGACGTCTCCAACATCGTTGCCGGCCATCATTTCTGCTCAGTGTGAATCGACTTTCATCAGAGAACAGCACTGAGGCCCACTGGTTCCTCGTCCAGCGTAAATGCTCCCTGGCCCATGCAAGACGATGATGCCTGTGCCTGGTGGTGTGGTCAGGTACCCGTGCAGGTCGTCTAGCACGCAGACCACGCTGATGGAAACGGTTTCGAATGGTCTAACGTGACACTTGGGTGCCTCTCACCTCTCTTAAACGTGCCTGGAGTTGAGTGGCATTCATCATCCGGTTTCTCAGGGCAGTGTTCACAATGTAGCGGTCATCAGCACGGGATGTGGCCAAAGGACGTCCACTTCTCGGCCTTTCTGTAACTCTTCCAGTCTCTCGATATCTCTGTTGCAACCTGCTGATGACACTCTGTGACACTCCAAGCTCAGTGGCCACTTCTGTCTGAGAACGTCCTGTTTGAAGCATCACAATGGCAAGGGACTGTTGTTCCATTGTTAGGTGTCGTCTTGGTCTCATGATGTCAAAATGTGAACAGCATGATGAGGACAACTGTTTAAACACCAGCTCTAATTGAACCAGGACATTTATTGGTCAATTCAAGGATCACACACCTGCCGTGATTTTTGCCGTTAAGCTCCTTGTTAGAGAACAGCAACTTGTGCAAAATTTATTGAAACATTTAACAGTTGGACATGTGCATTTAAAAGCTTAGAGAAGATCACATTAAGTTCACCTGTACAGGTTTGAATGCATTTTAGGCTTATTGTGAAATTTCACCCAAAAGCTGAATATCCCTAACTTTATGTAAATAGTGTATATAAACCAAAATATCACAAAGAGCATTTTTTATATAACCAGCAGAATACAGCCTCACAATGAAACAGTGCTCTCGTCATAAAACAAAGCTGAAAACAAGTCACACTGCTGGACAGAAGTACACACGTGAAATTGACATATTTATTAGGGGTTGTGTGGTATTGATCGTAAATGGGATGGATTAGTCTAATCAATTACTCAGAATATAAATGGTGACAAACTGTCCACACTGGACAGGCTGCTGTTAAAGATTACTGGCAGCCATTTAGCCTAGCAAAATAAACACAGTGAACTGTGTGAGAGCAGGCTAGCTGCAGATAAGACTATACACCTAATCATGCAATGCTAAAACAAGCAGAGCTTCTATCTGAGGGACAGGGCTGGTGTTGTATGAAACACATTACTCTGATGTAAGGGTTTTCTGGGCTGTAACCAAAGTGGAGAACATTCATATGACGCTACAGATTAACTAGGAATGGACATAATGACTCTGCAGGAGTGGACTTGTGCTGCCAGTTTGCTGCAGCAAAGCAAGCATGAATCTGGAGAAGTAGGTAGGGCTAGCCAGCGTCTGTTTTATAAAGAAAATTAACCCAATGTGAGAGGAAAAAGAAAACACACAACTTCACAACTTGCGACACAGATCTTTATAATTTTGGTCATTTTCTTTGCATTTAGCTGCATGTTGGGATGTTGGATTTATCTCATTCTTAAGAAAAATAAATAAAAAATTTAAAAAAAAAAAAAAAAAACTTATTTCATGTGTCTGAAAAAAAGCCACCGAGAAAAATTTAAAAACAGACTTTTTAATTGAAAAAAAATTGTTTGCTATTTCAATACTAGGTTAAAAAAAAAAAAAAAGAAAGAAAAAAAAAAAAAAAAAAAAGCTTCATCAGGATAGTTCAGAAGAAAATTATTGCCAAAGCCCAGAAGAAAAAGATCCAATGTGTAAAGACGCAGAAGACGAGAGTTGTGGTTTCTTTTGACTGTGTTGTCAACCCAGAGTCTGGATTTTGTGTTGCAGCAACTGACCTGGCCACGTGTGCATATTAGAGATGTGTGTTCTTGCCATGCATTGTGGTGCAAGTTCTCCTCCACTAAATAAAGCATATTGTTCAGTAGGAATCTACCCAAAGGGAGAGGAATGAGACCAAAACCCATGATTGTTGTGTTAACTCCACTAACTGCTTGAACATCTCCCAGTTAAATCTCAACCCCACACAGACTTTTTATCATTTGAGATTGTGGTGAGAAATCTGATGGTTGGCTCATATTATATGCTTACATTATATTCTTCAGTTCCATAAAGAGGATTTTGGACAAAGAAGTATTTGTTAAACTAACATTTCCAGAATCTATAATATAAACCTGCAGAATGAAAGTCCGATATTCATCATATTCTAGATCTGGATTTATGTCAACCAGATACAGAGGGAGACTTCTGGCCTTAAAATCCTAATTGCTTAGTTATGTTCACCACCCAGTTGCTTACTGTCCAAGAGTGAATACTTGAAAAACCAGCGACCTGTTGCAGCTGAAACCTGTTATATAAATGGAAAAAAGATGGTAACAGTTTTTGAAAGTCAAAAGAAACTGTTTCTCCTTCTTCCCCAGTTTATCATTAGCCGTTTCTGCATAAGTCTTACGCAAGTTTTATAATAAAAGCAGATTGACCCGTCCTCAAGTGAAATTTTACATACTCTGCCAGAATCATCTATGGTACACTGTAGCTCCTGATGTCCAAGTATAGTACATTTTTGAGCTTATGGTGGGCAATTAATGGTTAAGAGTGAAGCATGCATGCACATATTGAGTCAAACTACCATCGAATCCCACAGCTAATCCCTGCCAACTTGCTTTATGTCAGCTTTAAAAAAAGCCACAGAGCAATCCTGCGTAATGCACGCGTAAACGTTTTTACCAACAGATTTCCACATCTCCTTAATGCCTGCTCATTGTCACTTTGGTGTCAGTGTGAGGAGACTTTGTTCTGCTCAGTGTAGGAGGCGTAGGGCTAGCAGGCTTCTGGCTCCCACAGGGGTGAGCAGGGACAAATGCTGCTGCAAAGAGCCAAGAGTCTGAGACAAACTGCTTCACCCTGCCAAGATTCCACTGGCCTTCACCGCAACGCAGCACGCTGGAGTCCATTTCTACCATCAGAGCTGGAGGTAGAGGTTTGGCTACATGTCTGCTTATGTCTTTAAGAACATGCTTATAGTCACAGTAGTTGTTGACACAAGTTTAATATGATTCAAAGCACATTGTGGCGGCTGCAAAATACAAAAGAAAGTGGCTGGATGGTTAGCTGGACAGGAGGGAGGAGGTTCTGATCATGTTCACTTGTTTACCTGAGCCCAGTGGTTCTTGAACACAATCATGCAGGTTTCTGGATCCACCCCTTTCAAGACCAGGGACGGCTCATCTCGGTTTCCATTGGCAACCATAGAGGCCATCATGGTGACCAGTTCACATGTGTTAAATCATGTCATTGAAAGGAGAAGGGGGATATTCCTGATTGCTTACTGGGTGCAACCGTAACTCCAGGAAGAGGAATAATCAAGAACCTGAACGGGGAGAGAGGAAAAAAAAAAAAAAAAAGTACAAACTGACATCATCAACATACACTCATCATACAAAAATTTTGTGATGAAACAGCAGCCTTGATGCAATGATATAGTTATGAATACAATTGCTACATAGTAAGCGTGCCCTCCCTCTCTGCATGACTGGACAGCAGTTATGATAGGCATGCAGTAACAAGAACAACAGCAGACATAGTGAGAAGACTTGATGTAGAAAAGAAAGAGTACTTCACTTTGGATTTGCCTGGCGCACACAGAACTTCACACTGAGCTGTCAAATTGTTTTTGGAATACCTCAGACGCCCACTGTGGATTCCTGCAGGCCCCCTGACATCACTCTCATTACAGAAACATTTCTTGACCTCTGAAGGCAAACAATTACTGGGTGTGAGCAACTTTAGCTGCATGTAGGGAGCAAAAAGGGTGGGAAAAAAAGACTGCTAGTTCGGTACATCAGATTGGCTTTGGTGTGTGTGCTCTTTTCATTTCTGGTTGAGACGCTTTATTTATAACTTTTTTGAAGAAGAAGAAGAAGAAGAAGAGGAAAGCAAAGTCTGCGCTTCTAATATGGCTTGTCTGGATGAATGTGCTGTATGTTAGTTTAGTTGAAAATAGCCTGAAGGCAGTTTTGTAGAAAACATCCAGCATTCACACTGGCATCATGGAAGATTTCAAAATTCCCACTTTTCTTCCCAGAAACAAGTAAATCTATTGTTTTCCTTAGAGAAGACATCACTTTGACTTGATTCTTCTGAAACAAAACTGGTGTTTTGTGAATCAGACAGGCCCTTCAGGATGTCATCTCTCTCCTGTTTATTTCCTGTGTTTGCACACAGCAAATGTTTGTGATGACTATCATGACAACAAGACATCATGTTGGCTGAAGATTAAAATCAAATTTGTTCAAAGGATCCCACAAATAAGCTCTCTAAACAATTAAACAGTAGTTAATATGACAAATACTTAAACTTGACTGAGGTAGTCATAAGACTGGTCCAGACCCAGTGCCAATTCTAACAATTTTTTACATTTCAGCGGTCAAAGAGTCTGTGTCCTAAGACTTGGAACTACACAGAGAACATGAGGATTTGAAAGCCTGCAGATTACAAATACTATGCTTCTCTGCGATGTGTACCTGTGTCCAGCTTCTCATTTGGGAATGTCTAAGCATTTGTTGTCAAGGATAATGTTGGGATTCAGTCATTTCTCAGTGTATTGATGATGAAAGTAATGATATAATGAGTGCTGTTGTAGCTGCTGTCTCAAACTAAATTACTGTACAAGCTACACTATTTACATTAAAACATATATTGCTGAACTTCCAGTTAAACTGCACTCAAACGTAATACTTAAGTTCAAATCTAAGCACTCAGGTACAAGTTATGAGACACGGGGAGGTGACAAGGGTGAGAATGGAAGCCATTTTAGTCCTTGTTTTATATGTGTATGAAATAAGAATTCATTTATCTGTCATATGAAGCACAGCAGCAGGTGTTTAATCATAAGTATCCAATTTATTTGTCAATAATATGGAGCAGAATCAGAAATTTCCAACACAACTTGTCCAAATTTACACACAACAGAGTTAACCTTTGAGTGCAGCCACTCCACTGTCGTGGCGACAAACAAACTTTCCTGTAGCAAACAATGTCAGTTTGTAGTACTGGCTCTCAAAAATCAACAGGAGAAAGTTAAGTACTCGCACTGCACATGGTGGTATGGACGGTCACCACAGGGAATCAACTGTAAACCACACAGCAGCTGCAGCCCATGATGTCCATATAAAGCTTTTAGCTCCTGCCCCTAAAAGCGTCTCATAACCAATCACAGCTTGTTTTTTTTTTTTTCTTTTGAACTGACTTTGGGTTTACTGTAACGAGGCACAGTCAAGCTTTTACCATCTGCTTTCAGTTACAGTTGCTGCTTGAAATCTTGAGAAGGAATGTAGAAGCGCTGCGAAGTGTGTCAGATAGAGTGTGTGTGTTATGCCTGCTGGTGGGGATTCTTACCTTCCTTCAGCCATCTTTACCGGACTGTTCACCAAGCAGCCAAGGACCTCATTCTTCACCTCCTGTTAGAGCAAAGAGACATGGAACTATGTCAAGGCAGTGTGTGTGTGCGTCCAAGAGGCGAAGCATGGTGGGAAGTGACTGGACATGAGTAAGCTTCTCCAGAAGTCACTTGGATGGAGATGGAGTGGAGGAGGGAGGGAGAGAAAGGGATGTGTGGGAGGGACTAAAAAAAGAAAACCAAGATAAAAAAAAAAAAAAAAGCAGATTGGAAGAAAGTGTGGAGAAAAGGAGGTGTGAGAAAAGAAAAAAAACTCAACTTGCATAGAATGTGAGAGTGAAACTGTCCAAATCAAGCACTGAATATTTCTGCAGGAAATTATATTTATCATGTTCTCATGACTCCTCCTCCATCTAGAGAATAACTCCATTGTCCCTCTCAATTAGTACAGTAAAAGCATCATTTTTAGGGACCAGAGTCGCACTTCTCCACAACTTTACAACCAGTCTTTAGTTATATTAACATCCATCCTCGAAACTACCTTATGATGCAGCATGATGCATGTATAATACACTGCAACCTGTGCAGAGTGTACCCTGCCTCTCGGCTGCTGGGACAGGCTCCAGCTTCCCCACGATCCTGAACTGGACGATGTGGTGTAGAAAGTGAATAAATGAATGATAATACAAACTTATCAAAGCTCCATTTTAGCATTATGTTGATGTTTTGTAGCAATAAAAAGCTGTTTTTTTTTCCTTTTTGGAAGGCGCACATGATAGACACATGTATGACGTTGCACAAAGTGGGGGAGTGAGAGGGAGACAGATGGAAAGAGGTGGTGGCAAGTGCATTTCTGCAAGCTATGTATATGCCAAGGAGGATACACACACACATGCGCCACTATGTGGGGACATAATGTGCAGGTACTACATTGATATAAGAGAAATCTGTATGCAAAGACTGGACATGGACACCAGGACAAATAAGTGTCTCTTGTTAAAGACTGACATTTGGGCAAGATACATTCAGACATTTAAGCACTAATATTGAGTTTAGTTACTGAACTGCTCACATATCTTCCCTCTTTTGCCCATATTTGGTTTTTTTTTGTTTTTTTGTTTTTTTTAACCATTTTTATTAATTGGCCTGGCAGCAAATTTCTGAAGATGGTTGCTAAGCATGCAAGGAACCTGTCAGCTGTTTGACATCGCAGCAGGGTTCAGTTTTACTAACATGTCACATGCTAGCAAACAGACTTAAACACACCAGCCGTGTTGAACACGCGCCATGGCTGACTCCAGAAAGAAAGGTAAGAAGACATTATCGGAGGAAGAGAGGAAAAGATACCAGGTTGTGGTGATAATGCACCTCCGTTGTTTGGAAACCACTTCTAAAACTGCAAAAGAAGAAAAATGGGAAAGAAGAAGAAACAAGACCAGTCGATATTAGACTGCCTTTTACTAGCTGGATGGAGCTACAGTAACAGTAGGATGCAAGATAGATGCCGAATTAACTGTCATCAGAGAGCAGAACTTAGAGAAAATTACAAATGTTCTGTCTTTAAGAAATGCCGCCCTTTGTGTCTGCAGAAAAAAAATATAAACTGCCACCGTTGTTGTTAAGCTTACAAACAAGAACTGTCAGGAAACAGGAGCGGCCTCTTTAAACTGCAACTCCACTTCAAACTATTTAATCATCAGAAATTTGAAGGTGTGGTTGCAGCCAAATTACTAAATGCTCTAACATGAAAACAAGTTGTCACCTGTGGAAATGACAGGACTGAAAAAACTCCATCCAACCATTTTAACCAGCCAGTTCAAAGCTACTGGATGGTGACATGTCCGTCAAACTCAACTGCCATTTGTCCCTCCCAACTCGGCTCCACTGGAACAAGCACTGAATGTTCCTGTGGCTTTGAGGGGGAAAGTCTGAAGAAAAGGGTCTAGACTTTTGAATAGTACGTTTACAAAACGTAGCTTTCTCTGACAAATTTTCCAGGCTCTCCTACTCTACATGTAATTAAACCTGCATTGCACATGATTTGCTCTTAATGTGAACACAGCATGCAGAGTGCAATGTGAGGCCTAACTGAACTATATTAGTTAAGCCACAAGCAAATTAAACTTTGAGAGCATCCGACAACCTTATTATGCGTGGGGCTAAGACAGAGTTATGTAGCTGCTGATAAATTGCTTTAGATTTTATCTTTTTTTCCACACCTTGAAATATTTATGAATGAGAAAATATGTTGGGAAAAAAAACATGGAAAATAAAATTCAAAAGACATTATGCAATCCAAAGATTAAATATATTTATGGCCAGTAACTGAACAAACAGTAAGATTAGTTTAAGTAGCAATAAGCTCCTTCCAGACAACAATACAGTGCAAACAATTCGGCTGGAATGTGCTCCATTTGGTACAGTAGATCGCTTTCTTCATCTAATGGCCAAATAGGTCAGGACTGTTATCAGCTCAATGAAGTGCACTGACACCTACAGAATATGTTTCCATCACACACAAAAAAAAAGTCATTGTTCGGTTTTTTTTTTTTTTTGACAAAATTATTCTATTAAAAATAAATTCTTGATTTTGTCAGTCATGACCTAAATTATGGCCTCATTTACAGTACCTTCTGTCCTACTGCCACGCAGAAGAGAACAACCCCACTTGCTCCAAATAAACTCAAAATACAACTTCATTGTTTCCGCGATTGAGAGCTGATTGATTTAGAATATTAAATAATTTCACAAACTAGTTGTGTTGTTTGTGTGTGTTGGTGTGTGTGTGTGTTTAAAGCTTCCTCACAATTCTCCAAGGAAGTTTTTTGTGACACTTTGCTGTCCACTAACCCAATAAAGGCAAATTGATGATTGCATTTCCAGATATCCACAGTCTGAGACAAGACAAACAGAAACAATACCAAACCTGTCAAATACAATAGCGACTCTGATGAATGTCATCCTCTGCATTTTTCAGCAATTATTTCCTTTTACTAAGTTTTTGAGACACTCGATTCATTTCTAATTTTCTATTTTCATTCGGGTATTAAAAAAGAAAAATCACAAATTGAAAAAAATCATTTAAAGATTGAAGGTTTGTTTTATTTTCTTTAGTTATATAATTATATCATTAACAGAGTTGGGAATCAATATTTTACTTCCACCTAAATGTCTTCCTTTGAATCTTTGGTGATCAACAGATTAAAAAGTACTGCCAACACACAAATGTTCAAACATGCTCAATAGTCAATTAGTTTTACAACAAATCAAAAGCCGCAATCAAGACAATTTGCTTTTTTTGTCCTAAGTTAAGCTCTTGCATAAGACGACATCCTTACTCAGCACTGTACCTGGTTCCATTACATGTGTGCTATTTATGAATAAAGGCAGCATATAAGCCATCATGGAAGCTCATCTCTTCATATTGCCACAAAAGAACATCATATTTAACATTAACAAGCTTTCCCATTCTGCTATATGGAAAAGTTTGCCCTAGTGTATAGGGATTTTGTCTTCTAATTTGTCAAAGAGAAACAGATATACGTCTGTTCTGTGGGAATTGTATTCCTGGTGGTACTGAATGAAAAGAAACACTCCCAAGGTAAACAAGCAAACTGAGATCACCTCTGAAAGAGTCAAAGAGGAGGTAAAATCCCAGGCTAAAGGGCGCAAGTCGTGTGAAATGAGAGCAAAAGGGTCACCTTTAGGGTGTTCTTTTCTCTCCTCTTTTTTTTTTCCTGGCATCGTCAGCTATCCGCAAACCCCGAGGGTTTCATATACAAAGGTGTGGTCAGGACAAACAGCTGAAAGGCAGGGCACGCCCTTCACGCTGACTGAAGATGAACTTTCTTGTTAGACAAGAGTTTTGAACCTTTTGATCTTCAAAAACACAAGATTTCCTTTTTTCTCCCCCTTTTGTTCCTTGTTTCTAATTGTAGCTGATAGACAACAGCTTTGTCATGGTGGAAGCACCTTAACAAGCTCTCATCAGGAGACAACAATATTACCGCTAAATGAAAAAGAAATTGGTTAAATGATTTATTCTTCTTTGGCTAAGGGTTGCGATCACACATTGGAACATTTACCGTAGCCATGGTAATCCATTTGACAGACAGGCTCATTAAAGTGATAGCAGCTGTTAAAATATTTAGGTCTACAGGTGGAGTCACAGAAAGGCCAGACAGAACCTGGCCTGAGCTTTTATACTCCTCACTGTCTTATTCATCAGAATAACAACACAAGAAAAGATAAAAGTAACCCGTCTATTTCATCTGATTATCCCTTACTTCATCCGTTTCGTTGTCATTATGCTATTGTATGTCTTTGTCACACAGCAAAACAATAATAAAGGAGAACTGGTAAGGATTCCATAAGGCAATGAAACCTGATCCCAAAATTCTTTGTATTACATCCAGATACATACATGTTTTCCTGGCATATGTAACTACTGTTAAGATTTATGTTGGGTAGGGCCATACTAGGAATCATGCTTGTCCCTCAACCCCAAGCAGCAGTCATAATGATGACTATGATACCATGTGTGATTCCACAAATTCCAGACAAATCTCTTCACAAGCAACACAAGTGCAAATATTTCAAGTCTTAAAGCACATATTTTAACCAGAAACGGGACATTTTAACAACAACTTAAAGTGAGAATGGATGCATCGCCTGCCCCAAATCAGAGATAAAATACTGGTCATTTAGGGCTTAATCTAAAAAGCTGAAAGTGAAGCTTTTTAAAAGGAGACATTTGATTGGTGGAAGTACTTTTAAGACTCTTCCAACTGTCTTGTTCAATAAATCAGATTAAATACTTAGATTCAATGTCTATGATATCCAAACAGAAAGGGAAAATAGTAGTGATGGATGTCAGAAACAGCAAGTCCACAATTATATTTTTAAAAAAAAAAGGCTAATTAAATCAATTTTAAAAAATGTTTTATCTGCAAAAAATACACTGAATGGAGAAACCTTCTGGCCATGTCATGACCTCATTAACAGGACAAACCCATCATGTGCTGAATAGTGACTGTAACTAGCTTATAAGATAAGACTGTTATGTAAGCAGATGGTGTTGCTGCTGTGGATTTTCACATGCAAATGAAGACTGACGGGGTGTTGGCTGTCATTTTTTTTTTTGAACTGGTTTCACAAACAGCTTGTTTCTTCCATATTTCCCAATTCATTAACATGTTCAAGAACACTCCCACATACTCTAAGTGTAGCTTGAAATAAAGAAAAGTACATGGAAAGAGAAAAGTCAGTACCAGAAGCAGTTCCCAACGCCTAAATGGGAAAATGTCCTATTTCAGTAACTGAGTTTTAAACAGGGAGTAGACAAAATAACTAACAAGGGCCTGACCACGGTATAAAAACAACCCCTGTCCCATTCAGAGATCACTGATGATTCTTTTTTTAACATCCAGTCTAGAGAGGAAAGACGAGAGTTCAGAGAGCTTTTCACCACAGAGAGGAACAGATGAGACTATAATCTGCTTCCTGCCAATGTATGGTGTGATGTCATCCTTCAGTGCATGCACAAGTCACTGCATGCAGTTTTGCTTACTGATTTTTCATCATCCAGGGTGTGATATGCTACCATGGACCACAGAAGATTATTTATATCTCCTGTGGTTTTACATGCTTCTGCAAGAGCAGCTTCATGGTATTGTCTCCAAGTCTTTAAAAGATGATTTTCATGTTACTGAGCCCAGAATATGGATAATTAAAATAACAACCAAAGGTTGCTGTTAAAACTAAAGCTTCTCAGAAAAAGCACATTCTCTGATTTTGACTACATGGAAAGGTTAAATACTCAGGATCTTCACATGTCCAGAGTAGAGCTGGGCGATATGATATCAAATCACAATTATTTGAAGAGGTTACATCTATTCTGATTTATTAGCAATTATATTAGCATCATTTTATATTTAGTCCTCAGAGCCAACTGAAACTTTTTGTTGCAAGTATCTTCATAGTAGAAGAGCAGATATTGTGGAAAAATGTCTAATTTAACCCACACAGTTAAAATATGCATGGTCATTTAATTAGTATTTTTCTATTTACTTCAAATTTCAATTTCCAAACATTTTAAATAATTGAAATGAACGAAATTATATTATTATTGCTTCTGAATGTCAGTTTTAATTACAGTTTGAAAACTGGGTGATTCAAAAATCAACATTACTGGTCAAAAAAACAAACAATGCACTACGCTTTATTTTTTTAAAATGCCACATCTAAAAAATAAAACATTCAAATCCAAGTCATGACTACACAATGATTTGGAAGAATGGAGGTTTCTTTCTAAAATGTCACAAGCCACACACTAAAAAACACTAAAATATAGCTCATGTGAATGATGACTTACAAAGTAGGATTATTAACATGACAAAACTGGATGAAAGACAAAATGAGCTCAGCCAAGTCCGAATGTGTGTCATATGAAGCCTGAATGCACAAATTCTCAGAAATATTACTGGAAACATGGCTTCCATGTCCTCCTTCCTTTTGTCTAAACAGCAGGTCATGTCTTTCCTTTGACAATCTCAGGTTAAGTCATCACATTGGGAGGTGTACAATGTGGGCTGGTGACATCATTCCCACTGCACTTAAAAGGTTGGCATGGTGAGCCTTCACATGGTCCAATCCAACAATAAGCCTCTGTCAGTGATAAGGTTGTTTTGTGTGGGTATAGCCTGTCTCTGCTCCTGCTGTTTCCTCTCTGGCTTGTTTGCATCGTGTCTCACCTGCTGATAAATTTGCCATGTTTGCATGTGGAATGGAGGGAAGGGCAGAGGATGTGGCTCATGCAAGTTAAGAGCTGAATATTACAAAGATAAAAGAACAATAGAGAACTAGATTTTTTTTTATATGAAATAGATTCCCTGTAACAAAAAAAAATGTTTCAGCAGCATATTTGGTAAACGACAAAAAACACAAAAAGGCTCATTTGTGGCATTTTTAGCAAAATCATGATAATCGATGATATTTTTTCACCGTTACCCAAGATCTTACAAAAAAATTTGTTTATTTCAAAACCAAATTTCCATTAAATACATATATTCAGACTAACCCTCAGTTATTCTGAATTAGTAGGATACTGCAAACTTTTAAAGGAAACTATACACATAAACGGTGGTTTCTGCACTTTTATTCTCTTTAATTTCACCATAAACAGATAAATAGGAAGACAAAGTGTCACTGACGTGCTTTCTCCCTTCTTTTCTAATTAATTATTGGAAATCAGAAGAAGTTCAACCACTTTTATTTGCACAGAAATCAATTTATTGCATTATTAGGAGTGAAGCACATCTTTATGTTGGCACAGAGCATACTCACATAAGGTAGTTATACGTGCAAATAACAGGCTGAAGGCTCACCCTCTTATTGAGAATGCAAAAAGAAAATTCTTGGAAATACAGCAGTCTAAATAAAGCACATTTTTTAAGCTGGCCGATGTCTGGCCTCATTCTGTTCGGCTAAAAATTGGGTCACGTATGGTAGCCGTGCAAAGTTTACAACTATATGAGAGAGCAGTTTCAGTCATTTCAAACAATTCACAACATTTAGTACACAGGGAAAAAAATAGTTGAGATTAGTGTGGCTAAAATATCTAAAGTAAAAGGTAAAAACAGTCATACGCGGTGGAAAATAGGAGAAATTGAGAAAAAAGAGAAAAATGGATCTCATGAAATGAAATAAAATTCTGCTGCTCTGTTTCAGACCATGAAACTATACTGAACTGGATTATTCACCTTGGCTCGGATTCTGTGCAACTATTTTTCAGCTTTACCTTGAGTTTAGAGAATTTGAAATACACAAATGAAAGCAGCTTCATGGTTATGCCATGACTGTCCATGATGAGCAAAGTTGTCCCTGATACTCTTCCTTTTACTATTTTAATAAGGTAAACTAACACAGGCGCTTCAGAAACAGATGATTTTATGGAGTCAAAGCCAAATCGTGTTTTGTTACTATCTTGTAGCTATATCAGATTTATAATCTAGGAACTTGTTAAAAATGTTTTTAAACTTACATAGAACAAATACAATTATAATTTTCCAGTCATTTGTAGAAATGGACAGAGATAAAATTCTGCTGACATTAACTTTCTGTCTGTATGGGCACTTTTTACATTTCAGGAACCTTTCCATGTTTCTTAGAACTGGTGGAGCAAATATCATGAACTGCTGCCAATTTAATTCAGAAGATTGCTTTTATAGCTTTATTCTTCTTTAAAAAAAAAAAAAAAAAAAAAAAAGTCCTGGAACATATGAAGACAAATGAAGACAGAGTCCACATAAACAGTAGCTGTTGACATAAACTCAAAGCTCAAATAAATGAACTGACAGTGATGCCAAAACTTTATTTAGCTGATTCCCATTACAGGATTTGTAACACTGTTGTGATTCATCCATCATCTGCCTGCTGGCCATTACAAAGCTTAATGCAAACAGAAGAAAAGCCCAAGTGGGTCTGGCATTATTCAAGGAGCTCTATAGTCTACATAAACCTCATTGAGACCTCAAAACTGGTTGGACTGGTTGGTAACCATAACCTACAATGATGGGATTAATACATAATTGCCCAAACGTTTTTCTGAACCAAATTTAATGTCATCTGTCCATTACAACATTTTAAAAGCTTGCTCATTTGTAAACCGACAAAAGACATGTTGCTTCTGCACATTGTTGTAGTAATACTTGGAGTATACATTGCCTCCATAAACACAAACTTTTATTTCCACCAGTGGGTGGATTAACAATAGATTAATGAGGTGTTAATAAGGAATATTTAGAGCTCTCAATGGGTATATCTTTTTAAAGTTAGTTAAAACAGCTGCTTTGAACTGCTATAAACTCAACGCCTTCACCGACTGGCATGAAAACAACATGGATGTCCTCCTATAGGTCTAATGAGAAAATCAAAAAGGAAATATAACTCATACAGCTGGTTGTTGAGCTGACAACAAAAAAGGTCACCATTTAGTTTGGACTGTAGTCTGTAAGACATGTTTGTCTGCGTTTTCAGGTCGGGCCATGAGTGAGGTAGGTGGGGTTAATCCCAAACACGGGACACAGCTGAGCTGGCTCATTTATGGTAGAAAAGGGGTTGCAGTCACACAAACACAAACACACATGCAATACCTGTTGATATGGTAACTACAGCTCCTCTCTGTTTACATTTCTCACTATTACTGCCCTCATGTCCTTCCTGGCTGACCAGCCTGCTAAGAAACTATTGATCTTTACTAAGTTTATAACACAACAGCTGCTATAGAAGTAGCCAAATATTCAGATTGGAGAGCTTTGGACAGTTTTTTTTTTTAGTTCTTTGCCACAAAAACACTAATACTGTGTTATCTACAACCACCACCAAACAAATCAGATCCCAACTTGTGACCTGAATCTTTACATCTAATCACATAAGTATGACCATAATTCAGTCTAACATGCTGCAGTGGAAACTAACAGAGGTTCTGTGTGTGAAGCTCCTGGTTGCATGTTTGAGCACTGATGCCCCCCAGAAATGCTGTAATGAACTTAAATTCCCTTTGGAAATTACAGGTATTCACACAGATGACTGATCTGTCACACATTTCTTCCATTCCTCCCGACACTGCAGTTAGATGTAACTTCACTTCCAGTCTCGCTGCAGATCCAATTTTTTGCTGAACTTCACCTCAGATACAAATTATGTTAAGCTTGTGTGTATTTTTCATTTTAAACCTGGAATCTCTTGAGTTTAGAGATATATGCATAAATTTAAAAAAAAAAAACAAGATAATTTTGAAATAGAAATTATGATGAGCACTTTTTTCAGTTCAGATGTCCTCATTCGATCCAGTATGTGCATCACATGTAAAGACAACTAGGAAGGCCATGATGTACCCCAAAAGTATTATGTTAAGCATTTTGATTTCAAAATAGATTTTTTTTAAAAATACACCAGTATGACTGTTTATCATAAAACAATACTATTATATATAATATCTAAGTTGTTATTTAAAATTGGGCAGGGTGAAGAAACAAGTCAGTGTTTGGTTTCTCAGCTGGAACAAGAAACGGCAACAAGACCAAGTTCTCCCTTCTCCAGTGGAAACCAGCCCCAGCAGCTCTGTTTACACCAGCTAACTGTGGGGAACACTGACTGGAGGACCACCGTGTGCAGGAATGACACGCGCAAACTGTCCAGTCCTGAAACATTGATGATGTTTGCAGGAAACTCAACACCTGCGCACTGTCTCCTTCACGGTGGATATCTGAGATCAAAGCTCGACTTCAGGTCAATCAGCGCAGGTTGCTGCACCTCAGCCTTGTCATGTAACTTTGATAACACCTGCACGTGGAATATTTCTCATAAGGACACCATAAATCACCGCTAGGCTACAGTTGTGACACTAAACTAGAGGATGTTTCGAAGACGGGATGGGCTTATTGACTGCGCATGGTTGCAAAACCGAGCTATGATTATAGATGGGTGGGTCTATTTTTGTCTCAGAGAAAACACAAAACACTTTAGTTTTTCACTTCTCTAACTTGAGCAGGATCCGAGACTCGTCATATTACTGTGTAACTCCAAGTAAAGCCAACACAGATCTTTTGTTTTCCTGAGCTACAGGTTGGAGAGTCCCCTTAAACTCCACACGCACATGCCAATCACAGGGCCCCCAACTGTCAGAAAACACGCACAGGTGTCGCTGTCAAAGGCTAAACTGGCACAGGATACAAGTTAACTAAAAAGAGAGCAACTACTTTCTTTTCTTACCTTTAGACTTGAAGGGATCTCAGTATAAACAGGAGCGCGCAGCTGCGTAAGCGGCGTCGACCGGCCGCAGGTTTTTAAACCACAAACACGCGCTCAGAGAGTTGTCTGGGGATTTAATATCCGGGTTTTCCTGATCCCTGGTCCGCTCTGTCCCACTTTAGAGACAGTGTACGGACGTAGTCTGCATGTAACCAAGCTCCTTACCGTGGACGGAGACATATAGGTGAAACACGCCCTAAGCCTTATTTGGAAGCTCCTCCCATCGTGAACTCCAGCAGACCCGGTTCCACCAGCAAAGGAGCGCTTCTGGTTTCTCAGCATAACAATACAGTCAAGGCTCAAGTCTGAAATGTTAGTCACTGATCCAGAAAAATACAAATGAAACAGGGAACTAAAGTTGCCCAGTATATTACAGTCAGATACACAGAGATATATTTTAATTCACTAAACATGTCAGGTAGTGGGGTTTTTTTTGTTGTGTTTGTTTGTTTGTTTGTTTTTGCTTTGTTTTTGGGTGCATCCAAAATTCTCATTTGTGGCATAATCTTCATTGTATACATACATACATACATACACATATATATATATATATATATATATATATATATATATATATATATATATATATATATATATATATATATATATATATATATATATATATGTGTGTGTACACTAGTTGCTGAAGTCTTATCAGACATGTAGAAGAAGCAGCTGAGGTCCTATCAGACATCTAACTGCCTCTGATTTTAAATAAGAAGACTTTTATAAGCTCTGTGAGGTTTAAATTTCCCGACAAGATCATCAGGACAACAGCGACATCTATCGGCAGAACAGAAAATGGAAAGTACAAGCCGCCTGCGGTCCACCAAACTTTCTTATTACCACGTTAATGCCTAGAATGATGATCAATACCTGGAAAGAATTGATCCAGCCTATTATGTCTTTAAGTCCAATACAAAATATTTAACTGCAGTCAAACTATTATTTTTTCAGCTGTGCTTGAAAGTTTAGTCTACTTTTTGAAGACATCTATTAAGCTTTCTTTTAATTATTATTCTTTGCTGGCTTGTTTCCTACATTTATCCATCAGCAGTTTCAGGATTTGATTTTAGTGAATAAAAATTGGTGTAAGTTTAAGGATTTCATTTTAACGATGGTCCATTCCTGCCTTTGAATGTTTACATCTCCACGAAGTGTCCGGGTCCGGACAGAGAGTGGCACCACCTCCACGCACCGGGACAAAGGGCTGGGGTGGGCAGAACGCTGTGAAACTTCTAGGGGAGAGGAGAGCAGAAAGCGACTGTGTTTTCCACCATGTGAGCAGATGACCGCACAATCGGCTGTTTTCAAAGGATCTTTGTGGGCTTTGTTTTTATTTTATATCCACGCCGTTCTCAACTCCTGATGATGGCAGAAGCGCTGCGTGAAGAGGGGGAGGATGGAGAGGGGCAGCGCAGATCCCTGCGGGACAGAGGCCAGACCACAGGTAGTCGCTGACAGGGCCTGGAAAGGCCTGAACAGAACTGCTTCTAAAACTGCGCTTGAAACTAGATTTTTGAGAGTTTTCAGGTTCCAAATTATTCAGAAAGCATTTATTTGTACTTTAGTTAGAAAACATTATTTTCTTTTGATTTGTGAAACTGTTGACTGAGATTTTATGCTAAACTAAGACTTTATTTAAAGAAAAGTAGCCACTGTTTAGTTATGCAACTTAAGCACAGAAAAAAAAGAATAAATCTGTTTTGTTTTAGTCTACAAGAATAAACCAAGTCTTCCTAAATCCATTGGCCTTGAAGTACATAAATAACACAACTTGACATTTTCTAAAAACGCAGCAGGTGAAAGTGCATTATGAACATAAACCTACATTAGGAAAAAAAAAATAATTAACTTTACCAAAATGCTTCATTACTTTCATTTAAACTTTTAAAACGATGCTTTACAAAGTGTGTGATCTACAGTGACTTGATGGGTAATGACTGCACTCTGTGTTATGGCTTAATGTCAACTCCTGTGGTTTTATGCACAAGCATTACATTTGTGGCTGCAGTCTAGCACACATGCAGCACCTTGTGTACAAACTCTTCTTCCTTAATGCATCCTGCTCAACCCTGTCCAGTTAGCTACAATCAGTGCAACAGCTAAGACCCCCACCCGTACCCCACCAGCTCTCTGGTCTGGACTCCCAGCAGTCTGACCAGCACTTTGATGTACCTGACTGTTTCTTTCTTGTGTTGTTCTCACTCTCAGACGTATGCTGCTTTGGAAAAAAAAAAAAAAAAAAAAAAAACTCTTCTAAATGACTGTAGAATAGAATAGTAGTCAATATTTAAACTCAGAAATCACAAGTAAGGTCACAAAGGAGCTATTGTCTAAATATCTGAAAAATGAATGATTAAAAAAAACAAGAATATTTGGAGCCATATCAGACCCTGTTTTCCACTGGATATCACTGGTCTGCACTGACAACATACGCTTCTCTATCTAAGGGTCGGCATCAGCTGCTGATGTTGTGTTATTCACACGACACCATAATCTGTCAGCACTTAACTTTTGTGGTTTTCAAGAAAGGGAAAAAATGTTTTACCAGTTGCATGTCTGCAATAAAAACCCAATTTTATCTCAATTGATGCCTTAATGTTAAGTATTCACTCTTAACTTTTGTTCTAAAAATATTTTAAAAAATGTCCTGCATTATAAGTGAAGTTCAGTCTGCTGGTACCCCCATATAGTTAAACCATATTTCCCAATCTAAACAGGATCTGAATTTTAACTTACAGGGAGTTTTGACTGGTGTCCTGTGACACATCGAGGCAGATTGTTGTTCTTCCTTTTGTTGCCAGCTTGACCAGCTGTTGTGACTGCTGCTGTGCTGAGTAATGCCAGCATGTGTTCAAGTGAGAGCGGCTGTGTGGAGAAATCTGCCCTGCTGATTTTAGCAGCTTTTTCTGTGTGTTTGTGGTGTCTTCCCAGGTGTCACATTACTGATCTGCCATATAGGTCATGGAGCTTCTGAAAAGGTTTTCAAGGGTTTTCATCTCTGTACAAATAAACCTTTAAATAAAATACTGTACAGCTCTGTTGGCACATGCTTTAAATCTTACGTCACATGATTGGAATGCTGTAGCTGGGATGATAATCAGTCATCTAGTTGAACTACAAGTTGACTGATGTGTCTTAAAAACTAGCTCTTAGCCCGTTGTGTGTTTTTGTTTTGTATGAACCATCTTTAATCATCACAGCTTTTAGTCTTAACTCATAACCTTTATGTCATGAATGGCACAGAGTGAGATGTCCCTGTGACTTTTAACTTGGCAGACACAGTGATGAGTGGCTCAGCCTCCACTTCCTGAACAACCACATTCCAGTTCATCACATTGGCCAAGTTAATGCTGGAGCTGGGAAACAGAATAGGGCCGCCCCTTTCTTTTACTGTTGTGTGAGTGTGTGTTACTGCTAGCTTCAATTTCTTCATCACCTTTAGAGGACCAGGAGGGAGATATCTGAATGGAGACATTGTGTTGTTGCTGAAGATTCTGTATTCATTCCTTCAATCCATCACAGGTAGGGGCATCACTGCAAAGTATCACAAGAGACACGTTGTGTTCAGGGTGACTTCGTTTCCACTAATGACACACCAGGTGTGTAAACAGCTCTGTTAGTTTTCCTATGGACGTCAGGCAGAACACCTACGAGCAAGTGACAATGCTTTTAAACTCTGTTGGAGGGTTACTGGGAAATTTCTTTCTCATTAAGTGAAAGAGCAGAAGTTGTTGTCTAAACATTCTGGTAAAGCGTAAACTTAACTCCAGAAGATAACGCCAGCAGGTGCATTTGGTTAGCAGTGACGTCGTGTTTCAGGCTACAGGCGCTAACAACAATATAGACTTAAAATCTCTCCTGAGGCTTTTCTTCTTCAGTGTCCCCACAAAGACACTTTATACCTTATGATTCAGCTGTAGCCACTAGTCATACTTCTTAGAGGTCTATTTCCTGTTTTGGTACAGCTTGTTTGAGTGAAATGTAAGAATAGGTTCACTGACAAGCAGCAGAAGTTAAATTCCTCCCTGTGTTTAAATGCATTCATAAAGTAAGTCGTCACTAACTGGTTTATCAAGATTTAATGGTTTAGCCTGCTGGTTATGTTTGTGCTTCTTGTATTTCTAGTTAATACAGTCGGGGAGTAGGAGTCACTCAAAAAGGAAATGAATGGGGAAAAAAGATTCTGTAGCTGTAGTAAAATGTCCTACATTCAACCTGCAGCTATCTTAATGCTTTTTTAATAGATGCATTTTTCTCTCGCTGTGGGTCCTGGGCAAGCAAGGTGCTGGATTAGTAGGATTCAGGTCAGGTGGTTGTTCTGATCAAACTGCTCCACTATTGTGCTAAGACTAAAACCAACTGAGGGGGTTGTGGCATTTGTCAGATGTATTAAAACCAATTATTTTGTTGATCTAAACGCCCTACCAAAACTAAAAGTGAGCTTTTTAAGTTCTTATTAATTGAATGTAAATTTCCATTAAATGAAGAGACTATGTGGTGCCCTCCCTTCCACCATGAGTCCAGGAGAGGTTGAAGCAACTTAGCACTCTCTATGCTAAGTTGGAGAGTGACAAGACAGTATGCCTGAAAATGGTGCAAAATCAAATCACAGGATTTTATCCTTGTCCCATCCCTTTCTCAGCTGATTGTATGAGGTGGGGCAGAAGCTTTGTAAAACGGCCATTGGCATACATCATTAATGTGTCTGTTGTCCTCCACAGATCATCTGGGAAGAACAAAGTCAGACTGTTTACCCTCCAGGTATGTTGTTTCTCCCTGATCTGAGGTTGTCTGACAACCTGATGTGGCGCAGCAGGTTTCACCGAACCGCATCTGTGTTGCTGAAGCAGAGTGCTGTCCCTTTAACGGAAAGATCTGCTGATGGTGATGTTGTGAATGGACCAAACAATGCAGTGATCTATGCTCACAGACAGACAGGTCATCCCAGAAACAAATGCATCACGTTGCTCGTTCAGTTGCCTTTTAACAGGCGCTGAGAAGACCAATGACCCGTGCAGACCTCAAAGATGTCTGGCTGACCATTTTAAAACGCTGTTTTTATAGATGACCCTGGATCCTGGCAGCCTTAAGATCCTTGTGTTTACAGCTTTTCCAGTCAATGAATTAAACCACAGGAGGGAGGAGTGCTGCTCTTTCCCCCAGACAGTTAACATCCACCTCCTCATTGTGTGGTGACAATGAACTTCCCTCCATCAGGAGAATTTCCTATATCTTTGCCAAAGAGTGTTCTGTAAATATTAGTTTGACTTAACAGTTTTCAGCATGAACAGTTTGAAGATGACAAAAATGAAGAGCCATAAGCAATCTAAGGACATCAAACCATGTCAGTGTTGCATTTCTGCAAAGGGTAAAAGTATTTCTATTTACTTGAATGTGGCACCACTGGCTGGGTATTGTGTTTTGTGAGGTGGGTTCATATAAACCAAACTTACTGTTCATGGACCAAGTCACTCAATATGTACAGAGCAAGTCATTCTTTACATTTTTTAAAGAAATATTTGTATTTTTTCAGTCATAATATGTTGAAATGATTCATTTCTGCTGCAAGTTTCTACTGATCAGTTTTGTTTTCATTGACTATTACTGTGTTTGCCAGTGAGCTATAGTTAGTCCTTTTAGCAGCTAAATAGTCTGTGCTAAAATTAAAACAAACTAAAAAAAAATTCAGTTCAATTCAGCTTTATTTGTACAGCTCTCTCACACAACAGTGTTATCTCGGGGCACTTTTCAGGCAAACAAACAACCGAGTTTAGGAAAGCATGTCTCCCATCCTGAGAATGCTTTTCTTCATGTTTAAGTCAGTTTCCTTGTTTGTCCTCTTTTTTTTCTGTCTCCTTGTCATTTAGATGTACTAAATTAATTCAATTCAGCTTTATTTGTATAGCCCCATGTCACAACAGTGTCCTCTCAGGGCACTTTACAGACACATCAATTCAAGCCACTCCATAATAATAATAATAATAATAGTCTTGCAAAGAGAAACCAACAGATTGCCTCCAATCATGACTTTGATCCAATCCCCCATCCTGAGCATGCATGAGGCGACAGTGGGAAGGAAAACCCCTTTTTAACAAGATGGCAAAACCTCCGTTTGAACCTGGCTAAGGGAGTGCAGGCATCTGCCTCGACTTAATTATCTTAAATCTTTACATGTTAGCTCTGTTAGCATCAACAGGGAGAATTTATGCTGATGTCTGATTGTGAATATAGATATTTCTTTAACCTCTAAATGGTATGTCTACTGTTGTGGGTGTCCCACAAATGATGAGTAAATAGTCTCCATCCTCTGCTCTCGTTTCAGTCAAAGACCTCTGTCTTCCATACGAGCTGCGATCAAGCGAAGTAAGTTTGCTTTAATTGAGCTTCAGAGACATTGTAAGTGATTAAATGTTGTATTAGACCAGTAAAAGCTACATCCATGTAGTTTTAAAGAATAAATTGTGGGAATGGGTGGATTTATATGGACATTGTATTTATTACTGATGTCTCATTTTGTGATATTTGTTAATGCAAGTTCAAATACAAAGCAGGTATAGCTAATATTGTGTTTTTCTTCCTTCAGCACGAGCAAACTCTCAAGGTGACAGCAACAGGGAGAGAAGGTAAGGATTTCGTTGATCCTTGTTCATATGTACACCTTCACTGTGTTAGGTGATCATTATAAAGGTGGAAAGTGTCCTGTTTGTGGTATGTTGCTGTAAAGATGTTGCTTTAATGGAAGCATCAAGAAAAGGAGGGAATCGTGTTAAAGGTGCAAATGTATGTGCAGTTGGATGCCATTTGGGTTATAGAGCTTTTCATTGTTTGTTGTCCAGGCGACCAGAGATCACCATTATCTCAGCAGAACCTCTGGCCAGTAACAACTGGTTTACTGGTGGTTCAGTGGTTCTCTCTCCTCCCCAGTCAGACTGGTCTGCAGGCACCCAGGCTCTCTCATTGGTAAGCTTTGTCTGATGAACATTTATCAAGTTAACTGTCGTTTATGGCTTTAATGCTGCATGAATATGATGATTTGATCTTAACCAATATGAAGATCATTCATACTTCTGCATACATTTGTATTTCTAAATCTAATGTGAAATTCTTATTTATAAAGCTGAATGGCAGTCAGATGTATTCAGTGTTGGTTCAGAAAAATTGGGATCAGTTTAGAAATATACTAAATATGTTAAATTCTGTTTTGTATTGTAATTCACTTCTATCTGCTTTAGCAGAATAGGCTAACAAAAAATATAAAGAATATAAGACAAAAGATATATTATTCACATCACACTGAGCAGGCAGAATGAGAGGAAACGCTATAGTACAAAATACAGTGTGTGTGTGTGTGTGTGTGTGTGTGTGTGTGTGTGTGTGTGAACATCTCTCTCTTTCATGATTCAGCCTCCACCGTCCTATGACCAGGTGATTAAAGAGAAGACACAGGAAGAATGCAGTGTTAAGCCAACTGCAGCCCCCCGCCGGAAAACCTGCACAGCAACAAGTGCCACACAGACTGATCCTGTTGGGGTTGACGTTATCTCACACTGTGGTGCAGCTGAGAGAAGATCTGCTGGTGAAATGTTTTGTCCAAAGCAATCAGATTAGCATTTAGAGGCGTCTTTTTTTAATTCTACGTCTTCTCTTTCCGTCTCCAGGTAAAAAGCCACAAAAACCACCAAGGCCCTCTTTGCCGAAAGAAGCAGATAGGAAATCTGCAGCAGAGAGACACGAGAGGGTTGCAACGCACCAAAGTGACTCTGAACCTGACATTAGGCAACAACAACATACAGATAGCTCACACACATGCACCAGATCTGTCACTGTGCACTGGGATATTCCTACAAATCATCTCTCTGCTGAAAGCCCACCTGCAAACTCAGAAAACAGTCAAAGGCCCGTTCCACGTCCACGTACAAAATCACTCAAGCAGGCAACAGACAACAAGGCCCAAGTTCATACTTTGGTCAAATTCAGCGTAATCGCTGACAATATTTACGTAAATTCCCAAAAGCTTTCCACAAATAAGCATTTACAAGAATTCTTTGAGGTCTTGAGTGAAGACGAGTGTGAGGAGAGCTGTGATCTTTTTGACACATCAGACAAGAAGGTAAAGGGAGAAGATGTTATTGGCGAGATGAATTCTGACAACAGCCAACGGAATATCCGTGCCAGGATCCAGGCTTTTGAGAGCCAAACTGGTGACGCGCAAGGAGATGTGTTCAAATCGTCTAAACCAGACCCCCTACCCAGGAGAGCTACTACCAAACCTACAGTTGCTGCTAAACCTTCCTTAGCTTTCAAATCTCAAAGCATAGATGACAACAATCAAAACTATCCAACCACACAGAGCTCTCCACCAGCCCATCCACCTCAGCTTCCTAAAAAGCCTGTGGGACTCTCTGTAAGGGAGGAGCTGGAGACTTTGCACAGCAAGGGGGCCATCCCACCCAGACCAAGTCTTTCTGTGTTGACCAGAGACAACAGCATTCATGAAGAGAAACCGTCACTAATCCCACCCATCCCTCCTGTAAAGCCTTCCAAAGAACCGCTCAAACCCAACCTGAATATAAACAACCACAACTCGGCCTCCACGGTGACAGAGAATGAGTATGTGGAAAGTCCATCAAGTGAGTCGTTTCTTCACTTAGAAGTTATTTATCCTTTTTATGAGTTTAAAATATACTGTACTAATAGGCTTATAAGTTATTTTGCCAATCTTTAATAATCCTTGTGCTTTCATTAGCTCTAATAATAATGATTAAGATTTATTTAAGAGTAAGCACAACAAAGGGCAATAAATTAAAATTTGCGTCAGTTTCCTATTTATGAGTTTGCAAAACACAGAAGAATTCTGCTGTAAAAGCAGCACAAAAAGAACCTAATAATAAACATCCCACTTGGCCACTTATTTATTAAGGAAAATAGCTGAAAAGTAAATTGGCTTGTGCTCTCAGAGTCTGCAGTGATGCAAAAACAGCAGCGACCCCTGTTCAGCAGCTTTAGTCAGTCTTGAATATCACCTTTAGGAAGTTTCAGTGTAACTGTTGACTTCGGATCCTCCCTCAATATTCATTTCTGATTTTAGGTCAAGACATTGCCTTTTTGTTTACACCAAAAGGAGGTTTTTCAGTAATTCAGATATTTAATTTTAAATTATTTATTAAAATGAATAAATGACTGAATGTAATCATTTTTTTTATCCCATTTGTCCAGCTAAGTTCTGTCCATCTGCTTCACGTTGCTTTTGTTGAAATCTTTTGATATTACACTCTGATTAGAGTTAAATAAATATAAAACAAGTCTCCCTCTGTTCAGGTTATACTTCATTCAAACTTCAACATAACACGGACAACAATGGAGGATCTTTTACAAGACCTTCTGCAATAAAAAGACCAACCACCATCAGAGTCCCCAGCAAAACTGGTTTAGGTGAGTCCAGCCTAAATGCTGGTTGATTTTTGTTAAAAGATTTGAGGATTTTACTCACTTTGTTTTTGCTTCATTAGTACAAACTATAAATGACGACCAGCTTTTAGTATTTCATGGTAAAAACGAATCTCTTCTCAGATAATTTTCACGACAGTCCACCTCCTCTCCCAGTTCAGAAGCCTATTGGCTCTCTAAACGCCTCAGTCAGCCCAAACCACTCCCTCCAGGTAAGATTTGCATCATAGTGAAGCCACACACAACTAACACTACTTCACACACATACAATAAACATATTTTTTAGTCCAAAAATATGCATCAACAATAAGACTTTACATTTGCAATGGTTATATATTACAGACCTGGTTTATCTACAGTGTTTATCTATTTAAAAAATGACTTTGTGTCTCTCTACGTCTCTGCGAGTTGGTTTTACCTTGCAACTGAGCAGCTTACCTGCTTCCTCTCCTCTGCTTTCTGCAAACAAAGAAACCATTGTAGCTTCATGAACTCATCGCCTGTGCATGCCATGTGTTGTCACATGGTTGCTGTGGCTTCAGTGCTACTGCTGCCATGTGTCTCTTTTAGTACTAATAAAGATGCACAACGATATTCTTTTGCAGAATTCATTCGGTGTGGGACCGGTGCCAACACTTCCACCCCGGTAAGGCAGTCTGTGAAATTAAGATTTTAACTTTTGGTAAACAGTGAAGATGGCACATTATCACACTCAAATCACTGATGGGAGTTATTTTGTACTTCAGAAAGCCCACCATGAAAAAAACCCTCCCACCTCGCCCTCCACCAGCCAAAACAGGCCCTGGAAAACCTCCCCCACCAAGCCTTCAGCCCACAAGTCAATCTCAGCCAGTGTCATGGCAACCTTCACCTAAACCCCAGCCTAAGAAACCCCAAAGGAAAAGACTTGTCTTACCTCCGAGGCCCTGCCCAGGTCACCGTCTCTACAACAAATACATGGTGAGAAAGATTCACATTAAAACAAAAACCCAGCTATGTTTCTAATAAAACCTCCGAAGTCTTGATATAATCTGTTCTCTTCCACCAGCTTGAGCTCCCTCATGGGATTGGAACATTTGACTACAATGGGAATGATGCAGGGGAGCTGTCGTTTCAGGTGAAAAAAAAGTAACCAAACCAAGCGATGAAACTGAAACGCACTGTTGGATGGAAAATGTTTCAACCTTTTAAAAATAGGAATCTTGGTCGAGTAAATTTATCTTGCAAGGAGTTCACTTTCAGTTCAAATACAAAAAACAAGATGATGTGAACTGAATGTGAGCCGAGAGCAAACAGAGGAACAGGTGCTTAGAACAAGTGTTGAAACTGCCTTATCTTCTTAGCAAGGTCATGTTCAGCTTTCCCACGAGGAAACCGAGTTATGTATCTATTGGCAATATATCTCACACGGATGCAATCAGAATGCAAAGTGCAGGATGTTCACAGCACAGAACACGATTCGCACAAGATGCTTACAAGTGGTATTGAGAATAAACAATAATAATTGTGAAGCTGGGATCTTTATTCTCCTCTAACACGCACCGTAACTTGCAGTGTGTTATTACAGCCTCTTCTGAGCAGCTGAATCAACGTTTCTGTTCTTGCTGCAGAAAAATGAAGTGCTTCTGCTGCTGGAAAAGATTAACCACAATGAATTCGAGTGTCAAGTTGGAGATGTAAGAGGCAGAGTCCACAAGTCCCGCATGAAGGTTATAACTCCTCTGGAGTCAGAATCATCTCCACTGCAGGTAAATTTATTCTTCATGTCATAGTAAAGCCTGATTTTCTTTTCAGCTCTGATCTCATTCCCGTTCCTTCTCTTTCTTGTAGGATGCTGGTCCAGCTGCATCAGGTGGACATGCTGATGGGATGAAGGTGCAAGCTGTATATGACTTTATTCAAGGTAAAACTAGAGGAGATAAAGCTTTCTCAGTGGCAGCTCCTAGACTGTGGAACAGCCTTTTGCTCTCTGTTAGGGCCTCAAGCTCCCTAGCGCACTTTAAGTCCAGTTTAAAAGCCCATTTCTTCTCCCTGGCATTTTAAACCTAGCTAACAGGATATCTTGGCTGTTTTTATTTAAATTTTTTATTTAAATGTCTACTTACTTTATTTTTTTTCTTACTTGGGTTTTACTGTTGTTTATACCTGTTTTAGTGTGTTTTACTTGTTGTCCTTATAGTATTTTCTTTGAAACCAAAGTTAGTTTTTATAGATATCTTTGGTATGCATACTTTTAACTTGATTTTAATTTTGCTCGGCACTTTGATCAACGCATGTTGTGTTAAATGCGCTATAGAAATAAAATTTGAATTGAATTGAATCGAAGGCATCAATTTAATCAAGTCAAATAACTTTTTTGAAAAGAAAAACACTTTTTAGTAAAAGAAAAAAAAAACTTCAGTAAATATTCATGAATGAACAATATTTTGATTGGTTCGCTTGTTAAAACTAGCATTTATCTGACTGACTTTGGCTGAGATCAGAGTCCAACGCCGAGCGTAGTATACTGTAAGGACGCACTAGGAAATGTTTATGAAGGCAATTTTTACAACACAGAGATTCAATTGCAGCCTGTGTGTTTTATTTTACTGTTTAGAGCAGTTATTGCAGAGAAGATGGATGATTTCTCTTATGTGATAACTTTATATGTCGGTATGAATTAGGAATTTATTTGTAACGTATGTGTTGCATCGTAATTTTTTTTTACTAGGTTATGTATTATTTCATATTGCACCGTATTTTGATTGAGAAATATTTGTCCTTTATGTAGAGGGTCCAGGAGAGCTGGGTCTGAAAGCAGGAGACATTGTAACTGGGGTGGAGAAGGTGGACACCCAGTGGTACAGAGGGACCTGTCGGGGCTCTACTGGTTTCTTCCCCATCAGCTTTGTCAAAGTCTTGGTATGTTTTAATGAACAGTCTTGCTTGTGAAAACATGTTCTTATTAAATAAGAGGAATCTATGGATAATGAATATTGATAAGCATGTCTTTTCCATGTAGTCGAATTCCCCTAAACCCCTCCCTGAAAGGAAAGCGAAGCCACGATCTGCACCAGTAAGGTACTGTTCTTAGAGGATTCACATATTTACTCTAGCCTCAACAAACTAAACCGGTGACCTCATGAGATGTCATAAAATATCCATCTTAGTGGTCCGAGATGTGTGGCAAGGTTTGACTTTGAGGGCGAGCACAGCGATGAGCTGTCCTTCTCTGAGGGGGATGTGATCCAGCTTAAGACGTATGTGGGGGAGGACTGGGCACGGGGACAGATCGGCGTCGCCATCGGCATCTTCCCCCTTAACTTTGTGGAGATCATTGAAGATCTGCCTCCACCCCCAAGTCAGCAGCAGTCGAACAAGATGACACTTCCTGGTGAGACATCTTCAGAAACATGTCAGACATAACCTGCTTCTTTTTTTTCATCAAGAAGCAGTTCTGGCCATCAGAACAAACTGGAATGAATTTTTAGCATAAAACATGCTTATTTCTTTTATTACTTTCTCCTGGTGTCAGCCAGTATAACGGCTGTTATACTGGCTGACTTTCCCCTTGGTGGCATGACAGGAATTTGCTTTTGTTTCCATTTCATTACAGATTTGTTTACTGTAGTCTCGTCAATAGGGAGGAATTCATGAATAAGATTATAGGTCATAGGTTGCGAAACTTCCTGTAACCTACAAGTAAAATCTCTCTCTGCATATATATATATATATATATATATATATATATATATATATATATATATATATATATATATATATATATAAATAACCTTTTTTTTTAAATTCAGGTTACAGAGTGCTTACAATGTTGCCCAAAAACTTTTTTTTTTCTTTAGTACCAGGTTACATATTTTTTCCCCATTTAGGTTTAAGTTAAAAGTATACTGTTATGAACAAATGCTACGTTTTTATGAAGATTAAAAATAAATATATTCCTTCATTCTGTTGACTGGAAAAATATAAACTGCAAACATTTAAGTGTTAAATGTAAACTTTCCTTAAAGTGCACTGACTCGCCTTTTTCCCTTGTTTCTCTGACATGTTCTTTTCTGCAGGTATGGCCGCTGCTTCTCCCAGCGTGCAACCTGAGGCTGCCAAACCTGCTCAGGTAACCAATATTTATAGAAACAGAAATGCCAACAACGATTATGCTGGCTTTGTAGCTGTTGCTATAAGTTTCACTCTTCTTTCCCTCTAGACACCAGAACCCGGGGTGGAGTGGGCAGTGGCTCTGTATGACTACAGTGCAAAGTCAGAAGACTACCTTTCTTTTCAACAGGGCGACCGTATCCTTGTCACTCAGCATGTAAGTGAAGAGTGGAGCTGTGGCAGGCTCAACGGCAGAGAGGGAATGTTCCCCTTGGCTTTCGTTGACACCACTTCAGGTAGGTTTTCACTTTAATACCCATGAAATTAACAAGACTAAAGTCTTAAGTGGCAAGAATTAATTTAGATGAAGCATTTGCAAGTGTTCAAAAGGACACATAGATGAAGGCTTACATGACAACCACTACTCAATCCCTAAATAAAAAGGAAAAAAAAAAAAAAAACACGGGGAGGAATTCATGAGTCCAAACTAAAAAGATTCCCATGTTTTTATGTTTGTCTGCAATCAATTCAACACTGAATTGTATTTGGTCAGCTGAGATTACCCCATTGGCTAATATCTTTGTTAATACCTCCTTTACAGGACAGCAGTCCTCTAAAAACCATCAGAACGGCATTGCACGCAGTCAGAGAGGCAAGGCTCTCTATAACTTCACATCAGACTGTGAGGAGGAGCTCTTATTACAGGTTTATCCTTTTTTTCTGTTTTACGTTTTGCAAATTCCCTTAATGAAAGGTCTCTGCTGAAATAAGCTAATTTCCTGTTTTCTTTTACAGGTTGGGGATGTTATATCCAATCTGGAGTCAGTTGATGAGGAATGGTTTTTGGGGGACTTGAGAGGGAAGAGGGCATTGGTCCCCAAGAACTACATCGAAGTAATGGAATAAAGCAGAACAGCTAACAATGTGACTGTGCAACATTTAGAACATCTGAAATATTTGGGTATATTTTTAAAAGCTAACTTTTTGGCTATAATACAGTATTTTATTCAGTACAATTTTTTCCTCTAAAGCATAACCTTGAATGAGTATTCCGTCACTGAAGAATAAAGATTCTCCCAACTGTGTATTAGCACCACCTACTGGTTTGTTTTCCTCACAGCAACAATTTTTAAAAGCATGTGAATACTTGCCTGCTAATTGATATAAACGGGTTTGAACCTATACAGTATGGTTTGAACATCAGGGCGTAAAGACCACAGATGTAGTGTTGCCAGTAAAGCCTACACCAACCACTTCTTATTGTGTACATAGTGTACAGTAAGTTGTATGAACCTGATGCTGGTTGTCTAGTCTGAGGGAAGGCTCAGTCTGGGACAAATTAGCATTGTTATATGGCAAATGCTGTTTCTGCTGCAGTCCTCTTGTCTATTTGAGTTTTAGTATTTGCTGGGCTGTTTGAATTTGTCTTACACGTCGTCTCCCCCATACTTTTTGTAAAGTTTGAGTTCACCAATTATAAGTTGAGTTATGGACAAACAAAACTGTTTATTGGTCATTTACATTTTTTATTGAATCTGTTGGGATGTTTTTAGACAGTCTCCTGGATGGGAGGCTCATAGCCATCAGCCCTCTCCACCTTGGCTCCAGTGTCATCACCAGATGCCTTTGCAGCGCTGCCGGCACCGCCTTCACCATGGAGCTCCATCAGTTTGCCCACTGCAACAAAACACAAGCAACTCTTAGCCTTTGTCACCTATAGTTAATTTATTTCTAGTTATAATAGCTGTGATATTTCTGCCATTAAAACAGTCTAACTTTAGAAAACATGCATCTTTAACACACTGAATTCCCATTGTTGCACAAAGGAACATTAGTTCATCTAAATATGCAAGTAATCAGGTGGTCAGATGGGACCAAACAGTTTCAATATGCGTTTCATGAGTAAAAAGATTAAGGAACCTCCTAAATGTGGTGAAACAAATGATACTTACACTCAAACTTGGGCTTCTTAAGCATCTTGACCTTACGAACATAGACGTCATGTAGAGGGTAGATGGACTGGCAAGCCTTTTCAATGTCTTTGCCAACACTGTCAGGGATCCTGAAATACAGCACACGCAACAGATTAATGTAAAGACTAAAAACTCCCCCTGTACTAGATAAATCTGTCATTTATATTCATACACAGCTCAGAGTGTATGGGACTTACAGCTTGTTGACCACTTCCTTCAGGTCATTTGTCTGAACCTCACGGGTCATAATCTCCACCATCTTCTTGCGAATCTGGCGGACCTGCTGGTGCTGGGCGTACGAGGTCTTTCTGATCTGGTTGGTGCGTTTTTTTGTGAAACCCACACAGAAAAGACGCAAAAGATATCCATCTGTGGTCTTCACATCCACATGAGCCTCAATCATGGTCTGATTGGAAAAAAAAAGTTAATTAGATGTGGAAGTTTAAACCAAGAAGTTCACATCACTTCGGACCACTTGGAGTAAAAAG
Organism: Telmatherina bonti; assembly: GCF_933228915.1. Lineage (NCBI taxonomy): Eukaryota > Metazoa > Chordata > Actinopteri > Atheriniformes > Telmatherinidae > Telmatherina > Telmatherina bonti. The sequence continues at coordinate 27,730,842 of NC_136621.1, forward strand.
CTGGCTTTATAATGTCCAGGAAGTGTTTAGTATAAATGTTTTCTATTTTGCAAATAAGCTTTCTAAGAAATGTGACGATAAAAGGCTAATCTCTAAGTTCGATCTGTCATACTGGAGAGACAAGTACTGGAATCATTTCAACAAGGCAACAGTTTTAATTAACCCAATGCTTACGGCATAAAACAAATTTTATATCAGTCCAACCTTTTACTGAATCAAGTCTATCGATCTCCACACAGAATAAGATTGTTGTACTTTAGTGAGACAAAGCTAATTAAAGTTTTTTAAAAAATGGCTGAATTCAACCCTTTTGCCTAGCCTGTGAAGCACAAACACAAAGGCCAATTTTAAATTATTTAACTGCACTGAAAAGGAGATTCTTCCCACACTTGTCACACACAGAAAATGACAATAAGTGGCATTCTAGATGTTGATTTTTGCTGGTACAATGCAAGCAATGCACAGCCAAAACATACAGAAGCAAAGTGAATTACATCACAAGATGAGCATTAAACACAGCCCACCCTAAAGACTAAACATACTGTGGAGTTATTTCATGCAAGGAACAAACTGAAAGACAAGCGCACTCAAACAGTGGTATTAGCTTTATGTATACCCACCTTTTCTTTTATTTTAAAACCCATTGCTAAAAACATTTATGCAACGCTACTTTATGCAAATGGTCCTTTGAGCATTTTCTCCTGTTGACTACTTGCACATTAATTGAATACAAGACCATTTAGCAGACAGCCAACATTCACACCACACAGTCAAATCTAAACTACAGCTAATGGAGTCCATTTCCATAACTCCTAAAAACCACCCTCAATCATTATAGGCCTGCACACTGACTCAAATGTTAGAACCAATTATTAATATACTTTATGCAGAACTAATTGATGACTACTACTAAACAACGAAACAGCCAAACATAGTTTTATGGCAAAAATATTTTCGCGTTACCTGCCACTTCTTGACCATGGAGCACATCTTGTCACGGGTCAGGTCCATGCCGTGGAAGTTGGTGAGGCAGTTCTTCCCCTGAACATCTTCAGTGATGAGCTTGAACTTGCGGAAGGCCACCTCATCGTTCTGCAGATCAGCAAGACTCACCTCAAACACACGGCCCTTAAGACCATCAGAGGCAATTCCTGAGTGGTACAACAAATGTGTGCAGGTTAGATTGAGATGAAAGAATCAAAACATGAGGCCAGCATATGCACCAATCTTTAAGAATCGGCAGAAAGTGGCTTCATTTGGAAAATGAAATAGGGCACTAAAGCAGGAGTGTGCAGCACCGGTCCTCAAAAGAAAAATATCCATCAGGTTTTTAATGTGTTCTTACTCCAACAAACCTGACTCCAATAAGTCACTGTGCAGATCTTCATGGGCTGTTGGATCTATTTCATTAGAGTCTTGTGTGTTGAAGCAGGGATACACTGAAAACATGTAGGACTACAGCCCACAAGGATCGACTTTGGACACTTCTGCTCTAAAGTATGACCATTTTGGTTGAAAATGTGACCAAAACTTTGTTGTGTGGCTGACTTTTTCTTGGTCGGTCCACCTAACATTTCTCTGTTCCAGGTGAACCAAAATTTCTGAATGTCTATCTGCAGATTCCCTCCTTAACCGAGCTCAGAGAAGAATATCACCATGATTAAAAAAAAGCTCAGAGTAGGGACCGGTCTTCACTCCTGACTGGCTCTGATATTTAGTTGTACTTTCGTGTTTTATATGTGAAGACCACTGAATTAAACATCCAGTATGGCAAAGAATAATCTAGTATTGTGGAAACTGGAAGAAGCTGTAAAAGGAAGAAGCTTGTCAGTGGTTATCTATTATCCTCACTCATCTAAGTTATTCACTGTGCCCGAGCAAAATTTACAACAAAAGCTGGGTAAAGATCACCGCAGCCTCCCAACCGTGTAATGCCACAGCTGTGCTGGAGAAAATCTGTAAAAAAAGAAAAAAGAAAAAAAAAATCTTGGCTGACAAAACATTGTGTGTGTATATAGGAAAATTGGTCAGGAGCTGCTTAACTTAATGAGCCATTTTAGACTAAAATGTTCAGCTGCACTCAGTTCAATGAAGTTTTAACTGCTTTTTTGTCTACTTCACATTCCTGCTTCTAAGAAAGACCAACATTTTTTTCCTAAAGCTCAGAATTGTTCAGAACTATTTAAATAAGCATTTATGTCTATGTGTAATGATCAAAAGACAATCTTTAACAAACATTAAAATAAACTACTACAAAAAAAACTAGCAAGAAACTGGAGCATACCCAATGTTTTTGCACACGAATGAAAAAACCTAGGTGAACCAGTGCAACCAATGCTAAAAGTTAATCTGAGGTGAAAGATTATACTGAAATAATGTATTAATATATCACCAAAAATCTCCACAGATAAACTGCAACTTATTCTCAACATCCTATATTCACATGACTTCAATCCATAAAAATAACAGAAAGTTTCACTTAACCTTGGCATGCAAAGTGGATTAGATTGAAACATTAAACATAAAGCTAAATGCATACAATAAGCAGCCTATATAAAATGCAAGTACACCTGTCTGCTGAAGCATGACACAGGGTAGACTTACTGGTTCCCTGAGTCCTGGTGACCAAGGTCTTGCCGATGTTGCGGATGTTGAACATGGCTGGTGCCTTAACATCATACCAATCCTTCTTTGAGAAAGGATCCACACTGCAGGAGAAATTGACCTAAATTAATGTGAGGTAATTACCATGTAAAAACTAAGAGGGTCGTACAGACAAAAGTAAAAACTTCAAAACTTACTAATTCACTCCTGGCAGTAAAAGAAACTAGCCTACGATTTAAAATCTACCATATTTGTTTTACATAAATCAATAACTTCATTCTGAGACAAAACCAGAGATAACAGATTGCTGGAAACTTAACACTAAAATGCGAAGTTGAACTGCAAAGTACCTACATTAGCTCACTCACATTCATGCTAACATTTAGCAGTCTTTAGTAAATAATGCCATTAGACAAAACGAAGGAGGCAAACTCGACACTTTATACTTTCTCTTATCATGCTTACAGTCATATATGTGGTAAAAATCGAATTTAGACTAAACTGTTTGATTTTTAAAAGATTTGTGCAGAGAGAAATGCGAAGACACAGCATGTCACAATCTCAACTCGCTCCTCGGGCCGGCACTGACCGGACTAGCATCGACTCTGCAGCATCTGATTAAAATCAGCTTCATCGCTTTGTTTTTTGACACCGAAATAACGGACACAAAAAATGTCAACCCTGTTTCACATGACCATACGTAAATTGCCGACTTACATCTTCTTTTTTGCACCTTTTTTGCCGCCTTTGGTCAGCCTCTTATTCTTGCCGACTGCCATGTTGGCTACAGGGAGTGAAAGAGGAGGAAACACGTAATCTCGCGATAGTAAAGGACAGTGGAAGAGGTCGCGATATTTGTCTTATCACGCGAGTTCTTGATCCTTATTTGATCGCCATCTGCTGGATAAAAGCTGAATAGCAGACTTTTATAAAAAATCCTCTTATTTTCAATCAGATGTTCTGCAGCAGGTAAACATCCAATACCTGCAAGGGTTGGGCCTTGAAAACCAGGTTGGAGATCACTGCGCTTTACAGTATGTGTACAGTAACAGTACAGTATGCTATTACACCTACATTTTAAGTAAGTGGGTGTGAAATCTGTTTTAAATTTCTTTGTATTTCATGCGTTTTAACAATTCAAAGTTTGATTAATTAGGAAAGAAATAGCAACAATAATAATAATAATAATAATAATAATAATAATAATAAATAAATAAATAAAAGAAAAGCACCATTATTCAAAATCTGGTGAATAACTGATTATCAACCAACTTCAAAACAACAGAATTTAGCTGCACTAACTTAAGGTTATTCTAATAACCACAGGTCATTGGAGCAGCAGTGGCCCATGAAGTAAAATGGTCATCTTTCAGATTTAAATTGATTAAAAACTACATAAATTTGAAAAAATTAATCTGTGGCAATCATCGTACACCACCATCCAAAATTAAGGGGAACATGACTGATTCATACCTTACTGTCACAGACACTCATAAGCATAGCATTTGCAGTTTAAGATCAGTATCATTTTAAAAAAATAAATAAATAAAATCAATGTCAGTGCAAATTTGCTGGATAAATCCTTAACTTTTTCCAGTTTATATGTCACAGTGTCCCGAATCAACTGAACCACACATGGCCCATCAATGTTTGTCCTCACTTTATCACTTTGGATAAAAATTATGAATTCGCTTTGGATAAAAATTAGAAATTCACCTTGAATAAAAAATATAAATTCAAATCTAAAACATAACATTGTATTAAAACAGAATTAAGCAAAAGAAAAACAGAAATTTAAATTTTAATGTTTACAGCAAGAAATGTTGGCAAAACTCAAAGCCCTTAGAGAATGCAGACCTCCGCCAAGCCATTGTAGGATTCTTTTCCAATGATTTTGGGCATTATGTTGGATTTACAATCGCTCCCTGAAAACTGATCCCTATCTCCCCAAAGCAAATAATCCTTTAGAAAATTTCTGGATCCAATAGGTGATCCATATCAACATAAAAAAAAACAAAACAATTTGTTACTTATTCCATTTCTGAGGTTGCCAGAATTTTTTTTTTTAACAATCCGTTTATAACTTTTTGAGTTCGGTTTCTCATAGACAGACAGACAAACCTACACCACCAAATACATGCCCTCCACCTTGGTGGAGATAACAAACAAGCACTGAGTTTCTTCATAAACCACCGACTTACAGGATTTACTTGAAGAACATATGTAAAAAGGCGTCACACACTTGGTATGTTATTCCTTCATATGTAACTAAGAGTGGGTTTTGTAATTAATGTGACTGGTGGCAGCAAAATAATGACTTTGGTTGTCATTGAAAAGATCTCAATGATCTCTGAACAAGATGAACTGGTCTGTTTCAGTGTTATGCAGGTGTGTATCCTGTATCCACCCACATTTCGGGTTAAACACTCTTCCTTGTCAGTGTATACTCTTGAAGGAAATTACTGTTAATACAACAGTCCCACAATAATGCCTCTTAAGGATCACACTGCTGTTTGGCAGGGCTTTTCAACACGAGGGCCACAGCCCTGCAGGTTTTCAATAAAGCCTATCCCTGCACTAAAACACCCTGACTTAAATTAATGAGTCATTGTGCAAAACTTCATACGCTATTGGATCTATTTAATTTGGGTCAGGTTTTTTGAAGCAGAGACATATTAAAAACCTGCTGGGCTGCTGTGCTTGTGGGGCATAGGTGAAGAGCCCTGCTGTCAGGTGTTGAGTTAGTGCTGTTGAGTTGTTTGTATTTCCTTCTCTGGTCTGAGTTTTCCTTCCATTTGACACTATGTGCTCAAGACAAAGATTTATAAGATTAACTGGACCACCAGCTTGTTTCAGCTAATCTTTAACGCTTTTCCTATTGGGTGACTGTTAGTGAAAAGGCAGAGAATATGTTGTCACTGAATGTTGTAAACTTGTAGTCTTTCTATCTGTTTTTTTTTTTTTTTTTTACCTCTACCAAGAAGTTTATGCTTTTGCCAGGATTTATCTGTTTGTTTGACTGTCTGTTTGTGTGTTAGTAACTTTAGGCAAAAACTACTGGGCAGTTTTGTTATTTTTTTGAGAATGGGTTTTGGTTTAACTCAAATTCCTTTAAATTTGGAAGTTATCCTGGTCGCCATCTGGATCCAGACAATTTTTGAAGGTTATTTTATGCATTAAACTTCACAATAACTGGTCAAGGTGCTTGGCCAAAAAATTACATGAGGAGTTCCCTGCAGGTTTTACAAGATATCAACGTTTGATTTGGATTTGTGCAAAATTCTGGATACTATGATGCAGAATGGTAAAGAATGGGGGATCACTGCAAGAGAACAAATTTAGATGTATAAAATGCAACAAACCCCAAATAGCTAAGACACTGTGGATTCATTATAACTGTACCTAGGAATGTAATAATGCATCCATATGAAAAGATGAATGTCGGACTAAAACATTGGGTGCAAATCACTATCTGGGTGGAAATGAGGTGCTTGGTGGAGGTCTGCACTCTCTGAGTGCTTTTCTAGTTCTATTATTGTAGTTTCTGGATTTAATCCGTGTCAATAAAAGAATAGGCACAAGTGTCATTTAAAGGTCAGTAAAAACTTTCAAAGCTTTATTCATTAAAGTGTATCTTTTGGGCACAGTGAGCAAGTCTGCTGATTTCAGGTCATTACATTGGAGACAAGTCCTGCGTCTCATGGGTGGCTTCCATGACTACCAGGGTCCCTGAGGGCATAGCTACACTTTACCAGGAGGTCAGTGGGAATAGTGACGCCAGCTGCCTCTGTGGCAACACTCTTCCACACTGCAGGGGAAATATGAAGTCACCATCATGAGCAGCAGGGAAAGACCGATGTGGAGTATTTATCAAGGTCCACACTGTGTTTAAATTAGGAGTTTTCTCGTGCAATTACAGACATAGATGAAAGTGGACCCTCTCATCTATGTAGGTTGGAAAAAAATTTCACGTGTCATGGGTTATGATGATGGAGGTGATATGAAAAGGCAAGCAAAGCAGGGCTGTCACTTTGCATTAATGTTAAGTCTTCAGTGCCCCGGGATGCAGACATCTGTCAATGTATTTTTGTGACACAGAAAAATAAAGTTTTCTTACATACTGTAAAAGCATTAGGTTGGACATTGTGCATATTCAAAATATTATATTATATTGATGCTTTTTGACATTTGAGTTTTATGAACAGTTGTGAATATATTTTCCAAACATCCGCTGATTGTTTTTCCAGACATTAATTGTTCTGCCCAAAGGTACATAGAAGAATACAGCATGGCTTTGTAATGTCGAAACACAAAAAACTTTTGTTTCTGAACCCCCAGCAATAAGTGACATTGTCATGGCTAAATGACTTCTATTGTAACTGAGCCCAGAATAAACAGAAAGGTCCTTCTCATCCAGATTTTGTCAAAAGATTATTATGTTTGGCTAAATAATATTGGCTTTTTAATGAAAACCTTCTGTTTGCATTTGCTATGAACATAAATGAGAAAAAAAATTAACTCAGTCCTGGGTTGTGTCTCTTTGTGTGACATTCACATCCCTTACACAGGCACAAATTATAACATGTTATTTGTAGTATTCCATTTAAAAAAAGCTAAAGCTTTACATTTTGAACTTTGATTAAATGAAAAAAAAAAAAAAAAAAAAAAAAAAAAAAATATATATATATATATATATATATATATATATATATATATATATATATATATATATATATATATATATATATATATATATATATTCTTTTTTGCCTGAATAGAAAGATATTTGTGAGGCTCAAGTGGTTGCACAGGACAGGGGATTAGACAGAGATGGGGTGACATGCAGTTTAGGGCTCTAGGCTGCAATTTCAGTCTGGGCCAGCTGTATTAAGGACCTGGAGATTCTGTACATCTACTTACTGACTCACTAAACTAAACGCCACCCCAGTGTGAATTTTTTTTAACCGTGCCCTGGGCTGTATTAAGGTATTATAGTTTCTAATAGTACTTTGCAAAGTAACTGCGAGATTTTTCATTGAGCTATATTTTAAAACCGAATTGAAGACAAATTGTGAAGTCCTAGAAATTCATATTTTATATTTTTTTCCTTTTACTTAGGCTTGCATGAACTTAAAATTTAATACTTGCACAAATTCACTTTAGAGTCTGTTTCTGTCTTTAATTCCCTCTCAGGATGATGGACTGAGTCACAATGAGGGGTTGATTTCAGTGCTGTCCGGGCACATAGGAGGTTCTATGTGCTTTTGTAATGTGAAACTGAAGGTCTCTATCTGTGTAATTTGACCTTTTTTTGGGTTCTTTCCAGAATTTCCCTGAATGTTTCCTCAATCACAGAAAACTTCAGGCAAGTTCTATGGAGTTGGCTGATATCTAAATAACATAATCGCCTGCTTTAGAAGTGCAGCATCTAAAAAAATCAGAGGTCAGTGACAGAAAAATTTAATACACTATTAAAAATGAATACACAAACAACTCTGTGTTAAGTGAGAACCCTCTAAGCTTTAAAACTGCAGTACTGGCTTTGTGTGATAGGTGTTAGCGTACCGTTTGAGATAACTAATACCTCAAAAGGCATCTAAAGAACCTGTATTGCAGTCAATGCTGTATCTGATGCAACTGGATCCACTCACAGATGAAAACATGAATTTTGACATCTGACAACAACAGAAGTAATTTTTATGCCTATTTTGACAAGTATATGTCAGAAATTCATATGCATTGTTCTTTCAAACTAAGGCTGCTCAATGCAGTCCTGCAACATTGACAGTCCTTTAGATTCTCGGTGTTTCTCCTCCAATACATCTGACTCAAATGAATGAATTAGTGTGCAGAACTACATAGGTTGACTCAAATAAAATCAATTTCATTTGAGTCTTGTGTGTTGGAGCAGATATACATTGAAGACCTGTAGGTCTGTGCAATAGCTCTGTCATCTATCTATCATCACCCATAAGCACATTTAAAATATCCATAGTTCAGTTAAAGTGCAAAACCAAAGTACAAAAATATCAAAACCCAAAATAAATAAACATTGAAATCTAAAGCACATTAAAGGAAAAAGGACAAAGCACAAATTGATACCTAACTATGTGGGGTTTTTGAAGGGTAAAAGGTGAAAACAATGAAATAGGATACTGAGAGTTGAAAAGAAAGTAACAAAAAAATCCCAGTTAAAACCAAGAAGAAGAATTATGTCATTACAGAATCTGGACATTTTCTGTTTTACTTGTTTAAATCTTTTTTTATATTTTAACTTTAACTTCACCTGACTTAACCTTGAGGTCATCCTGGCTGCTGTAAGTATATGACCTGTTTTGCCCGCATCGTGTCTTAGTGGAGTGGACAGGTAAATAAACCTGAAATGACTAGTGTTTTACTTGATAGGAACTAAAAGTGAGTATCTAATATCTCTATCCTGAGATCAGTGACATCTGCGTTGAATGAATTCACACGAAGTGACAGTTTATTAACCGTGAATCCCGGCCTGTCCTCGCAAAAAGCCACCTGAGCCGGACACCTGCCTCAAAACTGAACAGACCCTGCTCTCTACCGCGCATGCGTCATTCACAAGGGCTATACTGTCATGGCGGTGACGAGCTGAAGCTACTGGGGTAGATCAGGAAGCAAATGCAGCGCAGCTGGGTCAACGCTGTCATTTAACCAGATCTGCGGAGTTTCTGGTGAAGCCCCGAACGGACCACCGTCCTTTGTCGGCTTCCGCTGGAGCTGCCGACGGACTCTCACACCCCCCCTCCAGTTTGTGAGTTTGTGGTTGTGCCGCGCGCTACCTGTCAAGTGGCCGCACTCAGTCACAAAAGCAACTTCCACTGCTGTACGGAGATACTAAAGTGACTGGATCCTGTTTGTCCGGGCAGAGGAGAAATCAGCTAAAGGGGGGAAAAGTCTGCCTGTTTCCTTATTGCCAGCAGCACACTTCTTCACGGCTTTAATTCATCCGCCGGGTGTCAAGTTACGGAGCAGAAGAGGAGTAGTTCACTGCAGAGAGAAGCGGTGACATTTCCAGCCTCTCGGTGTCTACAACCACCACATTTTCTGGGGTTTATTTGATTTTTTTTTAATATACTCTCGAGGCTTAGACGCTTAACGGTTTTTGGATGGGGACAGCAACCGTTTGCTTATGTGCCTGTAGACTATCCACAACTCAGCTGACGGGGAGATAGTTGTCTTTCTCCTCCGACATCGGCTGCTCTCTCTCCATTGGAGGTGAACAGGTGCCTTACCTGTGAACGCCACCTGTCCTGTCCTTCCGTAGCAATGGCTAGCGCGGACACAGCGGGCTCTGTACAGCCAGCTGATGGAAAGGACTTGAGACCAGGCGCCATGGCGCTCAACCCCGGGGTGCCTATCAGAGGGATAAGGATGAAATTCGCAGTGCTTGCTGGCCTGGTGGAAGTTGGGGAAGTTTCCAACCGAGACATTGTGGAGACTGTGTTCAACCTGGTAAGCTGATTATGGGAGCTCAGGACAGGCCGTAGATAGCACTGTCACTCTGTGGTGCTGTGGCATCTAAACGTTTGAAAAAGCTTGACACACATTTAAATGAAAAGGGGTTAAATGATCCAGCTAAGGTTCATGTAGCTTTTATCTACTTTCGGAGAGTCATGACCACATTTTTCTCTTTGTAGTGTTATTTCTCACTCCAGTCCTTACATTAATTTTAGGATCATTTGATAACTCATGCCCTGCTATGATTTGTCAGCCTTTTTGCTTGGAAGCTACTGTTATTATTAAAGCTTGTATATTTCGTTTTGCAAGTACCAGTTTAAATTGTTAGCCTTTCAGATAAAAAAAAGAAAAGAAAAGAAAAGAAGCTGTTAGTTCATGCTGCTCTGACATATTCAGGTCAGTTCTAATGGTTGTCTTATCTGTTACCTATTGGCCACCTTAAAGTACTTATCCAGCTTTGTTTGTCTACAAGAGTGATGTCTGCCAGGGTTATGGGATGACTTTACAGCGTCTGCATGAGAATGAATGAATCTACTCGTAAGAAGGAAATGTGGCATCGAGGATAGAACATGCTCAACTTGAGTTCCTGCTGGTTAGGTGGGAGGAGAGGTGAAGGTGGAACCTGTAGAACTGCTTTGTCACCCTAGAAAAACAATGGAGTCCTTTAGAGATTAGAGAGGGAGGCTCTTCCACCATATTTGTAGTTACTAAGTGAATTCCAACCTCCAACATATAGGCAAATGAATTGCAGCCTTGTAAATATTTTTTTTTAAATCATATGACTGGGGTTTCATTAGATTTAAATTGGATTTATCATCCAGCTCGAAGGACATCTTATCAATGACTTTCACTACAGGTTCAAAGCAGTTGAAACTAAATGTACAGTAAATCATCATGATGATTTGGGAAAGTTTTATTTATTTATTTTAGAATAAATAAAAATGGGATTCATGTTAATTCACCTTCTGTTTGTTTTTAAGAATGTTCCATTGTCCTTTTTCTCATCCCACAAAATAATTACTTTAGCAGCACATACTTGCATTTTATATTTACGTTTATAAGCTAAATATTAATCGATTACCAATCAATCGGAGATTCATTTTCTTTCAATATCCAATTGACTTACTTGGGCATGTTAGAGTGAACTTCCTTGACTTGCATTACAAGTCTGTTGCCAAGATACGGTTTATGAGGCCATGGACAGTGTCGAGTTTGTAGTGCATCTCAAGTTTGATTTGATATTGATTGATCTTCCAAATGATAAAGTTGTCTTGCTGATATTGATGTACCTGCCTGCAAAACATTTTGTCTGTTGTTGTTAGGGATGCAGAGACGTGCAATTGCAGTTGAATTTCTCAGAATGAAGATGCTAAGACTATCACAATTGAGTATTGTTGTTATGCTGCACTGTGTAAAAAGAGAGTTGTCAATAAGGAGATGAAGAGACTTCTTTTAAGTAGAGAAGTCATTTTGGGATAACAACCTCTCAAAGCAATTGTTCACACATACATTTGACTTGAAAGACTTGTCTGAATGTAGCTCAGCTGCTTTCCTTAGGAGTCCTTTTTAATGTGGTCACTGTCATTTCAGAGCTTTGAGAGATGCGGCTACGCTTTTCATTATGATCACCACCACTACACACTTTCTCTCATTCCCTCGACGTCCTCTGTTCATCCTTCCATTAGCTGATAACCTCATTTGCCACAGACACCATTCTTGTCCACGGCGGTATCTCTTTTGGAGTCTTCTCGTTTGTCTCTGTTCTTTGCTGTGTGTGGATGAACACATGGTTTCTGCAGGTTGAGCATCTCTGTCACAGGTCATCCCAGCGGTGGTCGTGATGACTTGCGACATGTGGGTAGAGGTTATGAACATCATGATTCACATCATTTTAATCTGCTGGCTGTGCTTTTGCCTGGAGTCGGTAATTTGCGAACAAAAGGGGGAGGGAGAAGTGAATCTCACTCTGTTTTAGGAGGAACAAGGAGGAACTAATGATCATATTATTGCTTTAAATGTAAAAAAAACAACAACACTGAATTGCAGTTCCTCCATTTAAAATAAAGTAACTTGTTAAATCTAAATATGTATTTCTTTTAAAATGTTGTCTTTTTTTTAATAAAAGGTATTAACAGTATATCTAAACATAACCAAACTGTTGTTTTCTGAAATTTTGCCATTATGACTTATTGGATTACACTGTGTGAACAATCTATCATTTTAAACAAGTGAAAAAAAGGAATGACTTTTAAACATCGTACTTTTTATTTAATTACTCATTAAATAGACCGTAGGTCTGTGCACAGCCTCCTTCAGTAGTTTTTTAATCTTTATTCTAGAGGATAATAGGCATAAAAATAGCTTAGCTTTAACTAGATTATCCTCACTCTGCCTTTTTAGTTATTAAAGCCCTTCAACTCCATCCCAGGATACCATTTTCCAGTTTGGACACATTTCAGTCCTCCCGTTGACTTCTTTTCTTGACTCCTTTGTCTTTTTGCATCTTAGTCCCTCTCATCAGAGCTGTGAGCGAAGGAGTCATGGAAATTTGAACTTGCAACCAAAGTTAGCTCAATAAAACTTGTAAAGTAAATGCATCATCAAATCATTTCATTTTGATATATATAATTTGTCAGATGAGCATTAAATGTTTTTTTTTTCCAGATAAGTAAGTACATTAAGTACAGATATATTTTTTTAACTTCATTTGCAATGTGGCATTTACATGTCATGCTCCAATCCGATGTCAAAGGTGCTGACTGGAATTCCATAGTGTAATATTGTTTATATCTCCTCCAGCAGTAGGTGTCTTGCACATTGGTAAATATTTGACTTGGACCTCTAGTGTACTGGCTCCTTTTTTTCTTATGGTTTTTTTTTTTTTTTTTATCTTTTGTATCTATCATTTTGTACCATTTGTATCATTATGTGAGTTTTAGTATTGTAGGTAATAATCATTTGGAGTTAAAATAATCAATCCGTGCTTTACTGTCTCACTAAACCTTGTCTCATTTTAATTACAAGGCTGTGTGAAACCTACAGATTGAATGCTGAAAATAATTAATAATTATGATAGAAACCATCTTAAAATAACTCATTACGTATGTTAAGTATCTAAATTTGGAGCTTGTCACATGCTGTAATGTCTATTGAGCCTGATCTTATACATTTTATTTAAGGCACATACTCATTTACACCTTATTCAGTTCATATGCTGTAGCTATCTTTTCAAAACCCTGATATGTATCAGATTCTTGAATGTGTTTGTTTTCCTCTATAAGAAGAAGCAACTGAATGGAAAAAGTAGAGTCCTTGTTTTTTTTTCTAATTTCGATTTTTCTTTTTGTGCCAAAAAGCCAATCAAGGTTTATTCTGTGGTATTTTAAGCAATCATGTTTGTGTGTCTGCATGTGAAGTATCTATTTGATGTGTCGTTGCCCTCTTCGTCGTCTGTTGTACCGTCACAGAGTATTGTCCTTTGAGATAAGCTGTCATTAGTGAAAGTAATTGCTCTAAACCGTATGTTCCTTGAGCTTCTGTAGTTTGCTTTTTTTTGCCACTGCAGGAAGAATCAAAGTGGTGCTGAGGAATTTATAGTCTACCAAGCATTAAAATTGTGAAATTGATTTAGTTGACTTATCTTAACTATCATCAGATAAAAGCTGATTTTGGCCTTATGATCAAGTAACTGAGCGTGGTTGCACTTAAAAAAAAAAACAAAAAACCTTAAGGCATGTTTTGAAGAGAATCCTTATTTAATTTTTGTTGCATTCTGATCCTAAATGTCGATGCTGCTGCATATGTGACAAGTAAGTCAAAAGCCATTGAAATAACTAGTAGCTTTAAAAAAACAAACATCCTGATAGTGTACATAACAAGGAGGGGAATGTAGCATGTAAATAAAAAGTTCAGTTGAGCACAACATAGTAGTAGAGGAGTGAGGGCCATCCTCGTTCTCTCTCCGGGCATCCTGTGCCCTTCCTGGCAATAACAAAGAGCCTTCTAATCTGACACATGAATGAAATCCTATCTGCTTCTCTCCGTTATCTGTCACATCAGCCCAATTCCACGGTCACACGTTTTCCCTCTTTCTCTCCTCAGTTGTGCAGCTTGGAGCATGTTGTCTAAATAAGCATGACCCGAGTGTTCATAGCTGCAAGTGCTTGAATTGTTTTACTTTTAACATGAGTCTCTGTGCTTGTTGTGTCAGAAAATGACTTGTTTTTTTTTTGTTGCCCATCACAATAAATTTAATTTCTGTGGCCACTACATCATTTAAGTTGTAACATCTTTTTGACAGTTTTAGACATTAGGTCACATTTGGGAGCTTCTGCACGATGAAGAAAGGGGGTTTTATTCACCGATATAAGAGTTTGATGTCGCTGGCTCTGAGTGGTCTCAGCTGGGACATCTGTTTTCTGCTTACCTTTTTAAGCGGAGCTTATTTTTGAGCCCTTGAACAGATCAGATGGTGTGCCCAGCATGCCTCGTTGCTGTGTTGTGATGACAAACAGTCAGATGCCCTCAGGATTTAATGATGTTTGAAGAAGATGCATATCATCTGAGAGACTGTAAAACATGAAGCAAAGCACGGATTTAAGGAAGGTTCTGTAAACATACATAGGATATGAAATATCTCTGGAGGGTTTTTTCTAATGGATTTGATGTGGTTCGCAGTGTTAACAGCGCAAATCCGTGTGAAGGTGGAGTTTTGGTTCTACATCTTCCCTTACATAGAGTAGTTATGAAAGTGTGTTATATGGGAATTTAGTGCTTAAAACATCTTTTAAGTGTGTTTTTTGTCTATTCTTCCCATAGGCAGTATGGACAACACAGTTGTTGCAGGTTAATGTTTATTCTACAGTGGCTGTTGAATATTAAAATAAACAGCAGCAGCTTAGAATAATCAATTCACCTCATTGTTTAATACATGTTTCAGACCAGTGAACGCGATTTCAATTATTTATTTTATTATGTAAAGTTGTTTGTGAACTAATTGCTCTGTTGCATTATGGGTAAATATAAAATGGAACATATTTTCCACTTGATATCTTGCTTTTCTAATTCTACATATGGTTTTTGTGAAGGTGATGCACAACAGATAAGACTGACTAGAACTGAGTTGAAAGTTGGTTTGGAATAAATTGAAGTTAATTCAAACACACTTGCAAGAGAGAGCACAGCTTGTGCAGTTTATGTGTTAAATTAGCCTTGTGGCTTTCCCTACTATAGCAATCTGCTGAAGTTATTATGTATATGTCGCTCTGCAATCTGTGCCACATACAGTTCTCTATTGAAACTATTCAAATTTGAGTTTGCATTTAGATGTGCTCATATGTGGAGTGTAAAATATTAACTAATTGCAAAACTGATATCTCTGTAACAACAGTTGGTGCTGTGACTGCCTGCTTTTAGAAATGAATTTGTAGTGCAGTTTACTACTTGGATTATAACTCTACTTTAAAGAAGCATTTTTCAGTTGTTTAACTCGAAGAAACTGTGTCCAGAAAGTGTTGTTGGAGATTCAAACACCAAAGCTAATAATTAAACTATTCCCTTGAGTCAGCTGCAGGGGCATTTTTTTGGTCACATGTTTGTGTACATTCTGTGATTGCCACAGAATAACCAGTTCACATAAATAACGGGGATACCGGAGATGTTTTGGAGTATGTGGAAAGCTTTGCCTAGGCTTTCTCCATAGTTTCTGTTGACACATTCACTTCACAGCAGGGGATTATGTGCTGGAGATACACTCTCACAGTCAGAAATGTGTTGGGAGTTTCTGTGTGGAGGGTTCAGGAGGCAGAACAGGATCTCTAAAGTACACATTGGAAATGGCTGTGTATTTTTGGAGTTGGTGATATGGCCAAAAAATTGCAAGTTGGTATGTTTAGGAAGAAAGGCAGTAAATATACACACACTCGTGTACTGATATGTACTGATACGTACCATGACTATATACACTGATCAAAAAAATAACCATTACCATGTAAATTAAAGTCTGTCGCATTTAAAGGAAGTCAACTTTTTCAGTTAGGAGTATCATTATTTCTGGATCAATTTTACCTGCTGCTTGAAAAATGGAACAGGAAAAAGATGGAAATGACAATTGGCAAGACAGACCCGATAAAACACTGGTCCTGCAGGTGGAAGCCATGGACCATTTCCCTGCTTTCATCCTTCCTGGCTGATTTTTGGTTTAGTTTGCATTTTGCCAGTTACCAGTGATACCAGGAGACGTGGAGGGGACCATAGAGGACAACAACCCAGCAAAAACACTGTTATCTGTTCCTATTTCCCAGTAAGAACAGGAAGGGCACTGCCAGAGTCCTACAAAATGACCTGTAACAGATCACTTATGTGCATGTTTCTGTTTAAACTCTCGTAAACAGAGTCCTTGAGGGTATGAGGGCCTGACATCCACAAGTGAACCTGTGCTCACAACCCAACACCATACAGTCCGACTTGCATTTGCCAGAGAGCACCAGAATTGGCAGATTCACCACTGACACCCTTCACAGATGTGAACTATGTGAGAGAGTCTGGGCATATTATTCCAAACCTGCTGCCTGCAAAATCCTCCTATTTTGCCGATTTGGGAGTGGGTCACTGATGGTCTGTGGAGGCATATCATTGGACCTCTATATGCTATCCAGAGGAATCCTGACTGCCATCGGGTACTAGATGAGGCCCATTGCCAGACCATGTACTGCTCCAGGGGATTTGGGTTCCTTCTGATGCTTAGCAATGCTCGGCCTCAGACCTGAATCCAATCAAGCACCTCTGGTACATCTTGTTTTGTTTCACTGGCCCCACATCGCACCGTAGACTGTCCAGGGTTGACTAATGCCTAGACTCATACAGTGCATACAAACACATGGAGGCCACATATACCACAGAACTGCATTTTGAATAGTCTTTTAAGATTTCCCACAGATGTTTGGTTAGCCTGTGATCTGACTTTTTAGTTTTTATTTTGACTATGATTCTTAATCAAGACCTCCATGGATTATCTAGATTTCCATTGATTATTTTCATGGTATTTTGTTCTCAGCGCATTCCACAATGTATTAACAAATGGAATTCAATTGGAATTGGAATGTTTCTTTCTTCAAGATCTGAGACGTGGTGTTTTATGTTTAATGTAGCCGTGTACAATTATGTTAATAATAGTATAATAGAACGCTAAGTGTTTAGAGTAGCTGTGAACAGGTCTGTTTATTACTTTACTATCGTCTCTGCTTTTATACACTGTATCCAACTGAATTCTCGTTCAATCCAATATTATTGACATTTTTCTCATTTCTATCAGACACGACAGTGATTTGAATATGGTGAGCAAAATGACACATATTAGCTCTACATGGTTCTACATTACTTTTAATATGACCTTGACAAATTTCAGATTTAAAAGCTTTTGACAGCTTTTAGATTTTGTTTTACTTGCATTTGAAATAACTCTGAGAACGTTGACCTTCGCATGACCCTCTTACAGGCTGCTGCTATTCCACTAGACAGACAGAAGTTAAGAAATCTTGGTGCTTCCACTTCCATTCTGGCTTTGAACATTTAAGCAGATGGGAGAATAAAACTAATGGCAGCACACAAATTCCCATTTCCACAATGACAATTAATTCCCCAGAAGATTAGCTCCTGCACACACTAATCTTCTAGACCGTTTACCATGGAAATAGTAAAAATCTAACAAAAAAAATACTCTGCAAAACATCTGGAGTTAGTGGCTCTTCCATCAGTATTTTTACGTCTCTCCTCCAGAAATATTAAGACTCCAGTAGAAGTGGGAAAATGGGAAGCTAAACTTCAGACAGGATCGTGCCCTAGGTTATTCAATCCAGGGCATGAATAATCAGCTGCATATTTGTGCTTTTTAAATATTGTTTAGGTATTCGCTGTTAGTCGGATGGACACTCCTACTAATGTCCAGCGTTACTCACTGCTGTGAAATGGTGTTAGAATAGCTGGATGCTTTTTTTTATATATGCAAATCAGTTCTATGCTGAATGGTCAAAAAAAGCTCTGAAATGAGCTTTAATACGAGTGTGATTCATATTTCACAGTATGGGGTGCAATAACATGCTGTTCTACATGTATGCTAGCCAAGTTTCAGTGCTTGATAATGTAAAATTAATATTTGAAAACAAAGCATAAAATGTTGGTTGTTTTGTATGGAAAAAAAACAAATTTGAAACTTGAGCCAGATTTTAGTCCGGGGGGGGGAGAGATTTCTTAAGCATAAACAATATAATCATTAAATGAGATTACTGGGCAAGTTAAAGTGAGCTACCTACGTAATGGCATGTTTTTCTTTAGCTCTTTAAGTAACTTCTATGCCTTTTTTGTTTTTACATGGTTTAAGCACAGTTGAAGGTGATAGAAGCATGAGGATGGAATAGGAAAGTAAAGGTTAATCTTGCTCAGGTATTATTTCCTTTCGTTTTTAAGCATTCCTTTTTATGACTTGAAATTTAACATGCCATTACTTTAAATGCCTTTAGATGGAAAGAAAGATTATTTTAGTAATTGGCCAGGGAAGAAGGAAGGATAGCATCTATATTTGAGTCAGGACAGGTGAGCTGACAAATGTCTTTACTCATCATAATTCTCCAAGTAAAGGAGAGGTCCAGAAGGGGTTCACAACTACCATCCCAGAGGTGGTATTTTGCTTCTGTCCATCAAGCAGGGGGTATACATAAGCACGGGGCAGAAATTGAATGGCTGCTGACACTCTTGACATTCTGACAGAACTATATTTTATTTCATGTTTAGATGTTGAGATATTCAACCATGCTTCATATGAAAATAAATTATTTTGTGCAAGAACACAGACACTAAATGTTACAAATCATTGTATTATTGTTATTACTTTAGCTTTAAGTCTACAGCATAGCTTGTGGCATGTTCCTTTGCATTAGTCATGTGATATTTTCCATAATTGTACTGTTCAATCACCCAGATTAAATCCAGCTTTATGTAGTAATTAGTTGGTCATCATACTACTGTGGATATTTTTCAGATTAAGCGTGTGCAATCAAAGTAGCATGTTAATATTTGCCGATGCTTTTTTCTCACAGGAGCATGTACCATTGAATCTGTATGGCAGAAATGAATAGGAACTACTGAGTGATAGTTTACTGTCTATTGAATCTGGCTATGATGAAAACAGTTCTCATCTGAAACATTTCCCCATCAGCTTCCTCATAACTATGTAGTGTATTTCATACATATATATAGACATTAGGGTTGCAACAATATGCTTTTGCCCCAACTGGATTCCGATTTTTTTGGGTGCAATTTGATTTAAATTGTTAATTGATTAATTAATTAATTAAAAAAAAAAAACTTTTTTGTGAGTCCCTTTTCTTGATTTGGATTAGAAAAAAATATATGCTATAATGCCCAAGAAGAGAAGTAAAAAGATCAATAAAACTAACAAACAAACAAAAAAAAAAACTACTACTGGCACTGCATGTTCTAAAGCTGTGTTGCCAACAGTTTCAAATTGTTCCATGTTATGGAGTAAAATGAAAGGAAACAGACTCAGTTCCTCCAGATGCCTCCTGTCTTGTAATCCATCCTTCATGATGGGAGGGAGGCAGGGAGATGTCCTGATCTTGGAGAAGTGAGGCAGAAGTCATAAATTGACTATAGGTAATATATTTTTGCATCTCTGACTGAAAGTAAAGGTAATTAAATGTTGAAGGAATTTTTTAAGTTTTAGCCAATAAAATAGTAACAATTTTGTAAACTGTGTTGAATAATTGTATCATGACTACATGTTGGACCTGCCAACGTACAAAACACACTATAAGCTTAAGTTATTTACAGTGCCTCCTTCACAGACTAGGGGTTGAACGGAAACTAAGGTAAGAATGTTATTATCAATAAGTAATAGAAAATGGCCTGTACCTTTACTAGCTTTGCACATGGCTGAACCTGATTGCACACTTCTAAATGGCTCTTAACCTGACCTGATTTCATAGCCTGCGTCAGCACCTCATCTGTTGCCAGAAGGAGTTCAGGCTACACTATGAGCTGTAGTTCATAAATAAAACTTGAGTGTAAAATGTGACATGTTGAAATTTCATGGTTCTGTTCCAGGAGTTTGGATGAAATGAGCATATGGCTTCAGCAAAACTGAGGTTTTACTTACAGATTTGATGTGCTATTCTCTTTAATCAAAGTTGTGGTGATTCAGAGCTGCCTGGCTTTGTAAACAGTTCTTTATGCTGCATCGATGCACATGTTAAAACACTGATACAATTTTTTTTTCTCTCCCCCCCACTTGCACCCTGATCTGTTATATTCTTTGAAGAGCTTAGTAGCTCACAACCCTGTGTTGGCAAATCTTCACTTCCTGGCAGTGATGATGCAGCTGTCATGTCAGCACTGACACTGTAGTACAACTGAAAATATCTCTGCTCCATCCTCAACATCTTTCTGATCTAAATGGAAAAGCTTTGTCTGTTATCCTCTTGTAGTTGAATTCAAACATATGAAATTATAAAGAAAGGAAAAATGCTAAAAAATTGCCTCTTTGCAATTCTTGTATTATAATATTGTAATATTGGTCAGATATAAGAATATAAGAAATTAAACTTTTGGAATATTGTGACACTTTCCCCTGTTGTCTTGCCTTAAAAGAATTGCTTGTAGGACAACACTCATATTTATCCCCACTCACCCTTTTTTTTTTCCTTTTTCTCTAACATCTTCAAATCTGTTTCGTTGATGCTCAAACACTAAACATTATTTGTCTGTCTCATAATCTATTATTACCTGTAGGAATAAAAGCCAACATACACTTATTGTCTGTCTGCGGTACAACCTCGAGCTGCAATATTTTTAATGAAGAAAAGGTTGAATTGCTGCTAAAAGGCGTCCTTTTAACCATGATCTTGCATGTGAGATTGTTCTGGATGTTCAGGGTCAGGTTTAAGGTAACTCATTTAAAAATAATTATGATGCAAATTATTCTTGCAAATATGTTGATATTAGGCAGAAATCAGAAACCAGTTTTGTGAAAAAAATAACAATAGCATATGTTTACAAAAATCACAAATCAGAAATTTGATAATTTCTTTAATATGTAC
This sequence comes from Telmatherina bonti, assembly GCF_933228915.1. Taxonomy (NCBI): domain Eukaryota; kingdom Metazoa; phylum Chordata; class Actinopteri; order Atheriniformes; family Telmatherinidae; genus Telmatherina; species Telmatherina bonti. Next base: position 27,752,045 of record NC_136621.1, read on the forward strand.
ACTTTAAAAAAAAAAAAAAGTTTTTTGAGAGATGTATATAAATATATTTTCATTTGTGTTAGATTCTGACTGATACAATCAGTGTGACAAGTGTGACAATGTCGATGTATGCCTCCTCTCTTAATTCACGTTCAGATTTAAAAGAATGCTCAGTGCAGTAAATATGGTACTTGTCAGTGGATTAATGCTAGTATTCATTCATGGTAAATAAAAGCCTGTAATTTGCTTATTTGATTATTTTTAAGCTTTTAAACATCTAAATAAAGGAGTTTGAGCAATCTTGTAACCCAAAACACAGTGATTGTCAACACTTCAGGCGAAGTCATCAAACATCCACTGGACTATCGGAAAGGCAGCATCTGTTCCAGAATCACTGAAAGTAAATGTTAAAAGGTCTGATGCATCACAAGAGTTTTCAGTTTGGCATCTCACATCAGATGTTTCTCTGAATTATGACGTAAAGGCTGAACAACTTGGCATCCCAGAGGCAACTGTCTATTTGAAACAACCCTAGACATGGCTGTGGTCCTGACCCTGCTATTTATAAGGATTAGGAAGAAGTTATGTGAATCCTGTACATACTGGAACACTGCTTTATGATAATCTGCCGAGTTCTATTTAATGTATTAGTGCACATATTGGTCAGATGAATGTAGGAAATATCAATCTGTCTTCTCCTTTTTTTTCTTTTTCATAAAATAAATTCTACATCGGGATGGAATTACCAGACTACATTTGGATGTCTGAGATGAAAATATGCTCGGGTTCAGTTGTTACTGTTTTCAGTGGCAAGAGCTTTCTTTTGTTGACCAGAATTTTAGGGCTGTGGGAGGAAGTTGTAGTGACACAGCGAGGTACAAACTACAGGAAGCTTGTAAGACTGGAAGGAACAACTGTGTAGAATAAGCTGTGGAGTGCAGACTGTTTCCTGGTTCCCCATTCAGGATTTTCCAGTTTTAAACCAGTCATTTAACCTGCTATATGTTTAACTAGATTGGGATTAGAACGTGAGGTTTATGGCTACGGCATAGTTTTCTTTCAGCTTATCTCTTGATTTCCAATGTCGCTGTTTGGATCTGTTTTGGTCTTCAAAATGATCAAGTATTAATTCTATTTTATAATTTAGATGGAAAAAAAAAACAAGATGAGAAATATAGTTAACTCTTTCAGATGTTGTATTCTATATTTATCCATGTAAAGGGCGTAGTAAGATATTGCAGATAGTGTAAAGTTACTTTTGTTCTGAGCCGCCATCTTCCCTTATTTCATGCTGTCAAAAAATAACTGTGCACGAAAGTCTACAGACTTGTAAATGATCAGCTCGTTTTTTTTTTTTTGTTTTGTTGTCTTTAATTGAGGAGCTGATACTCTACACCTCGGTATGTTGTACTTTCTGTGGTATGTAGCACTGCAGGAAATAATGACTGAATACTATTATATAATGATTGATAAGACATAAAGATCTGTAAGATCTATTATTAATCAGCCTAAAAAGCTGCATGGTTTTTGCTGAGACTAAATGCATGCAGTTTGTAGTTTATTCAGTAGTTTAAGTTTGATCTTTGTGACCTGCTGCTACATATGGTAAGACTATATTTTGCTTGCAAAGAAAACTTCCCAGGATACCCCTTATACAGAATAATAGTGCTTCATCCCTCCGTGGATCAAGTCAGGCTGACATTCCTCACTAATGAGAAATGCTTATCTCTTCCCTCTTCACCTCCCTGATCCAGCAGCTATTTCAACTAAAGTTGTAGGCGTTGCTGTAACAGGCAGTAAAATCCTGTGTGTAACAATAATGACTTTCCAGTTCTGTTTACTAGCTGTCACAAACTAAACTGCCAGATTGTTGAAGTGTCAAAAAATTGCTCTTTATGTTTTAATGGTTGGAATCTTGAAGAATTACTGACCAGTTCCAGACTAAAACACCAGCTTGCAATTTTCTGTTCTTGAGTTCTTGAATCAAAAGACATAAGTTGTCCAAGGAGCCTAAAAAACTTCCTTGAGGCCTGGAGTTGGATATCTAACGAGTCATTTCCGGACAAGCCTTTTCCTTTTGATAACAATAGTAGCTGCACTTCTACTCAAACCACACTGCCGGATAGCCGAAGTGTCATACAGGTCAGTTAATCTGTAAACCAGGGGTCTCGAACTCAGGCCCTTGTGAGCTTCCATCCTGTAGGTTTTATTGTTTCTATGGTACAAAACACTTGATTAAAATGAAAAGCTTCTCCAGCAACTTGTTGTCATCTTCTACACCTGCCTGTTAATGAGCCATCGATTTGGGTCAGGTGTGTCACAGCGGGGAAACACTAAAACCTGCAGGATGGTAGCTCACGAGGGCGGGAGTTGCTGTACACAGTGGATAACAGATGCTGATCAGCAAGATGTTCACAATTTTTATTGAAATGTGTTGTTTTTATGGCACAACAATCCAACAAACATTATGTGATACTTAAATTATTTAGAAATAAACCAAAAACATCCATTTTGATTATAGTGGCGTCTAAATATGCACGGTAAGACTGAAATTTTCTGCAGCTGCGAGTTTTTTTTTTTTTTAATTCTACCAACAAAAATAGCTTTTGCTAGGCAGCATTTATTCTCTGTAGTTTTTGTTGTCATTCCTCACGTCATGAACAGTGAAGTGCCAAAATTGTCCTCACAATACCTGGCAAACTGGGAGTGTTGGTGACATTTCAAGCTGGTGTTCTAGCTCAGTTTCATGGAAATGGGCGTCTCTCTTCCTATCAGGATCAGCATGAATCCATTAGTGAAAATTGCCTAATGTTCAATAAATATGATTGCATGAACTGATTTAATTGAATGCGATTTAACGCAGCATAGATTTGAATTATTCGTGTTGTCAGTGTGTTCTTAAACAAATGAGTGATGAATCAAAATAAATGTTTGTCATGCTGCTTCCGCATCATCACATTTCATGTAGTGAAAAATGAATGTCAGCCATGGCTGTGAACAAACGCTTGGCAGGTTGCCCTTCTGAAGATATTCTTAGAAATTTAGCTATTTAAATATCTTTCCTCTTCTTCCTTTTGCTCTGTCTCTCATCGAGATTCTGAGCGGAAGAAAGGTAGTTTCAGCCCTGATGTGACCGAAATAAACAAAAACCCACTCAGCTGTGTCACAATCTGTCTTCTCTTCTCAAAGTTTTATCATAGTAAATCTAAAAGGAGTAAGATGAATGATCTCAGCATTTGATTAAATGTTTATCATTATGCAGTTAGTGCTGCAAGATATTTTTAAAAAAAAAATGCATTGCAGTATTTTAGCACCTGCATAGAAATAAACAGTCTGCTCTAACTGGAAGCCTTACTAACATTACTAGGAAAAAAAATATATATATATCAATGAGTCCGATTCAGGGTTTTTGTAGATGAAGTCCAAATCCCCGTCAAATCTTGGCTCACTCTTTTGCCTCATACACTCCATCAGAAGCCTGCTCCACTATATTATGACTAGCACTAGAGGGATTTGAGTAGCACAGATTTTTTTTGGTTGACCTCCCCATCAGCTGAGGCTATTTCAACATCATCTTGACATCAGTATTTTGGGAGTATGAGTGTCTATCACTAGTAAGAAGAGGATTATAAGATGCTGTCATATCACGACTCGTGTTTTCGGTCGTTGTGATGGATGCTTCAGCTTGTGGTTGGATTGGGGGTGGGCTTCCGGTCTTGTGGAAGAGCTCTAAACTGCATTTTGTTTAACAAGATAGCTTGTTAAAGTAGATCCACTTGAAAGAGCTGATGGAAAAAGTAGGCCAGCGTTGTAGTGAAAGCACGGTCACTCTTAACAGCCCATTTTATTATTTTGATGCCTTGATTTACATTAAAATGGGCTGAAAACTGTGGTCAAACTGGGTTGTTATGTAAGCTGACATTAAAATCCTCTTGTGGAGGACAAATTGAACTCGACGTTTGTGCTTGTTTTTTTTATTTTGGTGCTGATTTATCACGGCACAGTATATTTTTCCAGAGACTTGCTGGTTATGGTGTGGTATTAAACATACCATATAAAGATTTTTCTTTTGGCTTTTTTTTTTTTTTTTTTTTTTTTTTTTTTTAAAATAACTGAACCAGAATATAAATGTTCTTCATTCTTACAGTTCAAAGCCTGATTTAAGTTTTCTGACAGACGAGATCAACATGAGCGCTTACTTGTCATTCTGTTGTGCCTTTCTGCTGTTGTCTCTCCCATGCAAATCGCTTGATATTCAAATGATCAGAATAAATTGCTGTTTCATTAGGGAGTGAAATGAAGGTCTAATGTCAACAAGCCACACACACACACACACACACACACACACACACACACACACACACCCAGCAGAAGGTTCATTGCCCTGCAGCCATGGCTTGGCACCATTGTTGTTTATACTTAGGGCTGGGGGATTTTCTCCCGTTTTGGTACAAAGTGGCCATCATTATGCAGAACTTCATAGGCTGTTGGATCCAGCAAATTTGATTCAAATGTGTTGGAGCAAAGGCATTTTGAAAACCTGTAGGACTGGTAGGATATAGCTAAGTAATTCTGCCTTAGATGGTTTTATTCACTTCTAAAGCTGTAATTAAAGCTGTCTTTCTTGATTTTTGCTCATGTTATTTCTTTTTTGTTAGATTTTTATTTACTGAAGGAGTAATTTAGACAGTTTCCTGATCTGTCATTAATATGAATAATTTGTCTATAAATGTTCCAGAAATACTTTTGATTTTGTATGTTGTAATTTTTTTGTCAGCTGTTTAGGCAAGGAGAAACTAAATTTGATCTAGCTTTATAGTATGTATTATTCTTTTTAAATAGGGCTTTAAATGGTTAATGTTTAGAATAAAAAATTAAAAAGGCATCAAAGGTACTTGAAAAGCTTCGTTTCTTTGCGCTCAGAGTGCATCCTTTTTCTTTCCCCCTTTTTGTCTGCCTCAACAGAAATAAAAAGTTAATTTTTTTCTTGTAACCACCCAGGTTTTTAACTCAGATTACAAATGGCGTTTTGCAGATAGTTTTACACTCTAATTAGTGCTGCAGTTTAATTTCATAGCTCTACATTTACCTACTTGACTAAAGGGGACTCTTGAGATTCTGTTTTACCTTATAGTCCTCCCATCCTTTAGTGTTGATCCTGATGAATCCTGTTTGCACTTTGTGTTACAGCCCAGTGGCTGCTTGGCTACTCAGCCATGATTAATTCAGGGAGACCTCTGGAGAGAACAGCCAGGCAGGGTTACCCAGCCTGGGATCTGGTGTCTAACCGCCATGAAGACATTGGTATTTATGGAGGCTATATAAGCAGAAAACTCACATCGGCTGTTGTTGGACTTCATGATTCTCAATGAAAGTGGTAAAAATGATTGTTGAAATATTTAGTTTTTAAGACTTGCAATCTTGTAAACCACTTGTACATCCACCTGCAGGTGAATTGCATGTTTTGACACATCTATAGGTCACCCCCACCCCCCCATTTCACTACACAAACTTTCTGAGGTTACATAAAAGGGTGCCTTCAGCTGATGTAGAAGTGATAAACAATAGATCCGTTCTAGGTTAGGATGTGCTATTAGATTAAGAGTAATCGAATAAAATATTCATTTTCAACAAGACTTGGAAAATTTTTTTTGCAGTTTTTTCAGTTAAGTTGCTTTTCATCATTTCAACAATAAACTACAAAGAAGCAGGTTTTTTTTTTTGGTTTTTTTTTAAAAGCATCTCTACAAGTGGTACCTCACACTAAGAGGCAAAACAGAGTAATTATTCCTTTAATTCACCGTCCTGTTTGCAGAGAGTGACAAAATAGGTCCAAAATCATCATCGTTATCTTGGGATGTGTGCCAGGTGTATGCCACTGTAATGTGACACTTTTGCCAACCTCATATTAGCCTCCTCTGTGTCATCCCACAGTCAGCTGAATCTGATGGATGGATGACTCAAGTTCAGTGTCAGGCTCATAAATCAGTTAATACAGCAAAAGACTACCCAGTGTTTGCTAATGGCGATCCTGGCTGCAATTAAAGGTGCTCCCCGCCAACTTACAACAAGACAAGTTTGATTTATCAAAGAGTTTGGTAAGAGTGGAGAGTGGAGTGGAGAAGGAAACAGACTGAATTCTGTACGCTAAGGGTTTAAAAGGATTGTTTCCATATGAAATATTTTGGATATTTTAAATATTTTATTATCAGACACAATCATTTCGCAAATAATTCCTAAGGTTTAAGTTTTTAAAAAAAAAAATTTCTTACACTAGGTGAGTCTGATGGCAGTAGAATATTCTAAACGATTTCCTATATAAATAAGATCTATTTATTTACAGGGAATTTTAGCTCAGTGTGCCCAAGGTTTGAGTTTTTTTTCTGCAGCTCAGAAGAAAAACCTATTTTTGGTGTTCATAGCTTGGACAAAATATTTACTTTTTAAAATGTAAAGAATATATTTTGTGATAATTGATTTTCTTTAAAATGTAAGCACGCATCAGCTTGTGTGAATTGACATCTGTATAGATCCAGATAGAGCCTCTAAATGATATATGCCTTTTTCAGGTGTGAACAGAAATTTTAATGTTAAAAAGAAATCTAAAATATAATTTTGGTTTCTGGTTAAGAAAAAAAAAGAATAAATCAAACAAATAAAAAAATTAAAAAAAAGCCATATTTTGGGATCATAACCCTTCTTTTTCTTTACATAAATATGGTTTTGCAGATATATTTTGATTTCCAATATTATAGTTTCAACACACACATTATTAGAAATTGAATAAACCGCGTTGGTGGAGAGTGCAGGTTAACTCCTCCCCAAATCCTCCATTGTTGAAATTGTGGTGATTGTGAATGTTGTAGTGATTCACATCTCACCACAGCAACCAGTGACCTTCAGTGTCCTAGGAATGGGGCATTATTCTGGAGGAGATGGTGTCCATTGCTTTACAATTGTTTTTTTTACAGACTAATGTGATCACTCAGACCAGCTTTGTAATTAATTGGCGATGGTCCTTCCCCATAGAGGAGGCGAGGTAAACCTAATCCATTGTTAAATGACAAATGGAAAACGAGAAAAATGACCCCACCACAGCACAACAGAGCACATGGATCCCTTTAATGTAGAAGGTGATATATCAGATTTTGTCATTTTTTAATCAAACTGATGTGCTTGAGGGTCCTATATTTTTTTAAAATGAGAATGTCTTAACATTTAATTACACACAAGTCTGCGGTAAAATAATAGAAGGAAATGAGCCGCGAGTATTTAATCTGTGTGGGGGTGAAAGATAACATCAGTGTTCTAATCTACATACTTGACATGAAAGAAGAACAACATGCTCTGTGAGAGGAGGTTAAAGGGACAATGAAATAAGTGTGTTAATATTATTGCCGCTTTATCTCACCTCCTTATGGATGAAGCTGCAGCAGCATTATTTTTCTCCTCTTCTGTCTTCCACACACTTGCACATACACACACAGCTGCTCATACCTCACTCATTTTAATAGGACAGTTTCCATCCCCTGAACCAAATCATGCTGTGTTTACACTGAGCTGATCTAATGGGAGAGTGCGGCTTTCACATGTTCATTTTTTTGTTTGTCCTGTCGCACCTCCGTGATTCTAAACATGACAGACCTGTTCAAAGAAATTAATGTGACACCGGTATTGTTATTTTCCTTATCTTTTTCTATTAGGCAGGTTTAATAATAAAAATGTCATGATGACTATTAAGAAAAGACAAATTATGACATTTATGGCTCATACATTTTTTTTTTTTTTTTTTTTTTTATGCCAGACACAAAGCACATTACTTGTTTGCAATAAGGGGGAGCACTCTGCCTCACTGCCCCCTGAACGAGCTGCAGCAGGAGATCTCTGCTGAGGCTGACTAATATGACATTTACTTTTTTTTTTTTTTTTTTTAACCCTTTTTTTTTGTTTCTTTATAGCTGGTTTAAAAATTTTATTTTGAGATAACCACTTGTGGCACCGACGCAAACAGAAAACATGTTGATTTTGTTCCATTTACACTTTTGAGTGTTTAAAAACCATGAAATGTTAAACCATGCATCCACGTCAGGACAAATTTTGCATCACTGCAACTGGTGCAAGTGTTCTCTTCAATAAGATTAAGCTCAGCCCTGGGTTGTGTCTGCCAGGCTGTGTCATATGTTGTTAGTATTTCTTTGCCTCCCGCAGGAACAAAAGTCCCCTGAATTTTTCTTTTTACTGTTGGTGTGTGTCTGGGTGTTAGACGTAGTTTCACTGAAATGACTGCTTGTTGTTGTTTTTTTTAAGTTTTATTCTTTTGTCTTTCACAGTTCTGGATTTTCTGTTTAATAAAGTCTGGAGGTTGCAGTCTAGTTTCAGTGCTAGTTCGCAGACAAATTAATACAAGTCAGCATTTCTTCCTCAGCCTTTCATCTCCTTCATCTCTTTCAATCAACTTGTTAGGAGTGTATGCACACGGTCATATGGACTGTTTTTTTTTTTTTTTTGTTTTTTTTTTAAAGCCTGCATCTCCAGTTTGCATATAATAAAAATGGAAATCATAAATTGTTCAGGTGAATTTATCTCATAGCACATGTTTATGTTTATGTTTTCTCCCTCTTCTCTCTTTTTGTCTTCAGCTGGTCGGTGGCCAGTTTGACCTGGAGATGAACTTCATAATCCAGGAACCAGAAAGCATTGTGTGCATGGTCGAGCTGTTGGACAAATGCGAGCCCAACTGTCAGGCTGAGATCTGGAGCATCTTCACAGCCATCCTCAAGAAAAGCGTCCGTAACCTACAGGCATGCACTGAAATGGGGCTTATCCAGCTGGTGCTCGAGCGTATATCCACTACTGACAGCATGATAGCAGGTACTCAGGAGAACTGCATTCAGATAAAAAAATTATATATAAATAACATTTTATCAAGGAGTTCTGCTTTTCAGGTGCATGATGCATACTCCCATCTTATCTTAAAATAAGGCACCCCCTTACTTATTGATGCCTCTCAGTGTCTGTGAGTTTTCTGGAGTGTATGGATAAAGGTAAAGGCTGGGAAATAGACCTCAGTAGTTTCCAGATTGGAAACAGTGACATTGTTGCCTCTTCCACTGCTGCAGACACTTTTATACATTATACTGAGCGAGTGATCCTGCACAGTCTCAGGGTAATATGTTGCACATCTGCAAATTGGTATGAATTAATTCTCGGCTCGCTGAACTTTTTCCAGCTAGAACTACTCTGCCCTTGAGCTTTTGTGCAGTTCAGAAAGGCTTATATTATCCGGCAGTAAGAAGGGTATAGTTACAGTGATACAATAATTCTTTTTATTTATATACGCTTATATATATTTATCTCTTTTTCTTACTATTACTCCCATTTTTAGTCAGGTTTGTTCATTTTGGACCTGTTCCCTCTAATTTTCTTTGAAATACATCCTTATCTATTAGCTTCTTGTGCTACAAAATCACTATTTTTTACGATTTAAAAGAACAGCTGCTGTCAACTTGGTTGGTTTTTGAAGTAAGAAAAATATCATGATTCATTATTTGAAGTCTCTCTGTCAACCATCCATGTCTAATCCTTGTTTGTTTCTGTGTGTAACCTCTAGCCTCTGCTTTGTTTGTGCATGCACATCTTGTAGACTTGCTGGTGGACATGTTGGGCGTGCTTGCCAGCTACAGCATCACAGTGAAAGAGCTGAAACTTTTCTTCAGCAAGCTGCAAGGGGAGAGAGGCCAGTGGGTGAGTCACAGTCATAATGTGGTGATCTGTCTTGCTTGCTAAGACCCACATGAGGAATGTGCTTGCAGCACTTAAACTGCTGCCATCCCACAGACAGTACCCTCATCACAAAGTCACGATAAATCACGTGAAACCAGACAAATGCTCTTCACGGGATTTGGATCCTGGGCAGCACAACATTATTTATATTGGCTGGTTCAGAGGAATACATGCAAAACTGATATAAGTCTTTGATGATTTGAAATGATTAGTCTTCTGTAATGACTTATCTGCTATCCGAGATTCATGATGAGAAACCACAATGAAACAGGAGTGTACAGAAGAAGCATTAGCTCTGAAGATATGACGGATGATGCAATGAAAATGTGGAGAGTAATCCAGGGATTTACCAATGCTGTGAACGTTGAATATTAGTCGGGAAATTTTTATTCCTGATTTTGTTCGTTTGCTCCATTGTGCATTCTGGTTTAGTCAGTATGGAGGCACTGCAACCTCACTAAACAGATCCTGTCATTTTTTTGGTTATTACTTTAGAATTCATGTGACTGAACTGTATAAAGTGCTTTGCTAATTTAATATTAACCATTAACTATTTAGCTGTTGGTTTCCTTATACAGGCTATTATGAATTAGCTTTCCTTATGTTTTTTTTTTTCCTGTCTGAAAAGCATCTTGAGATTGTATTGCCGTGATTTGACGCTATATAAATGAAGTTGAATTGAATTTATTTGAATTGAATAGGAATATTAATTAGGCGTTACAGGTTGGTGAGTCACATTTAGAGCAGTTAGCTGCAGCTGCTTCTGACAAGGCCACCTTGTCACAGCAATGGGAACGGGGTACGGGAGGGTAACTTACCTGGGTGTCGGCCATGTCTGCTTGGGATGAATGGGTAAACGGGATCAATGGGTGTACTATGTTTAAATAGCCGAGGAGCAATGCGGCACTGATGTCACCATCCGGTGCCCCCAGAATATTATGTTTGCTTTCTTTATGTTTCAAACGTGGGAAATGTATGAGGTTTACAAATGTGTCTTAGTTTTGGAGTGGTGTGTATGTATTACTGTGGGGATTTAGGAGAAACCAGGTATTCGTGGTAATTGGGGAGTTCCTGTTGGGCGAGGCTTGGTATTTATAAGACGCTCATTTTGGAGTTATCAGGGTGGAAAGTGAGGAGTACAAATTTAAGTGTAGCAAGTCACAGTGTGCTTTTGGAGCTGGGAGATTTAGTGGTGAGATCAGTGTAAATATTGTACATATTGGTTACTGTATATGTTGCTGCACGTTGGTGGATTGCCCGGCAACTGAATAAATCACCTGAAATGAAGTCACGACTGCGCCATCTTATTGAGAACAGCAGAGGACCCTGTGACACTGCTTTTAATGGATTGCGTGTATGACATGGGTTCATGTGTTTAAATGGGATTATTCACGTATGTTTGCTGATTAGCTGCCTGAATTTTAACATTTTTAGTATATCTGTCCCCCCCCCCTCTCAACAGCCACATCATGCAGTGAAGCTGTTGTCAGTTCTGAAGTACATGGCTCATCGAAATGGTCCAGACTCCTTCTTCAGCTTTCCAGGAAAAAATGCAGCTGTAAGTAAACGACAAGAGACCACAATGCTTCACACAGATGATGGACTGTTTGTCATGAATATATAGAATAGATTTCTCATGACTGTTGAACTTCATGATCGGGGAATCTGATTACTAATAATTGTGTCAATTAATGGTGAAATCCACAGTTTTGAAAGGCTCATTGCAAAACGAGAATTTTATCATCATCAAGATTTATTTCACACTAATTGAAGATGAAAGGGAAAGCATCAGAGATATGAATCCTTTTCATACCCAGTGCCTTCATTGAGGCAGCCCTTCAGTGTCTCAGCTAATTCATCTTTAATTGACACACTCCAACTCAGGCCCTGCTCAAAAACATTCAAAAGCCTTTGTGCTCAGTTAAATGTTCCAGTATCCACCAATGTTAGGGTCCAATAGCCTCCATTGTGGTTAAAGTAGCACATTTTTAAATTCTAAAGGCTTTAAATCCTCGATTTGTGTCTGAATTGATTTCTCTGGTTCAGTTTAGTGCCATAGTCAGATTATTAGCAAGGTTTGATGTACCTCGCCTGAAAGTTAGGCTACGTGAAACCCCTGCGTCTTTGTTTTTTGTAATTGGTATCCAAGAAAATTAAATTGTGCACAAATAGTTTTGTTCAGTGTCTTATCAAAGCAGCATGTAACAGATTTTGACATCATGCCATTGTTGATTTTTTTTTTTTTTTTTTTTTCTCCTCATGTATATTTTTGCTCTTTCATGTCATCCACATTAGTAAATGTATCTGCTTTCAAAGCGATTCTAGTTGTCCTCATAAAACATTACAGAAACACTGGATTGCTCATGTCTGCATTGCCACCACATAAACAGAAAGTTATGCTGCTTTTTTTTTTTCTCTCTTCCTGCCACAGGCTAAGACGCAGCATGCTGATATGAAAATCTCTGGATGATTTTCTCATTTATCAATGTATAAATTATTGTTTGACTATCAGTTCTGAAGAGTGATGAAATGTTTGGGAGTAAACGGCTTTAGTTATTTAAGTCCCTGAGTCTTTGGAATGAGAAGATAACTTTTTCCCCATGTTGTGTGAATCATACAGAAAGAACTTGCTTCCTGTGTGTAAACTCTTGTCAGTTCATCTTGTCTAGCCTTTCATGTAGTGTAAGTGTGGTTTCTTGCCTCTGTATTCTCCCGTCTGATGAGATGATAGTTTATCTGTGAATGCAGAATGCTTCTTTGTGGTCTTCGGTTTTGTTTAGTCAGTCTAGACTTATGTTGTACCAGACAGAGTTTACAGTAAATTTAAAAATAGTTTCCATCATATCACTTTATTTATTTGCTTTTATTTGCCATTGACTTGACTTTCAGACTGAAAGACTACACTAGGAAATCATTTTCAATAACTTTAAGGAAACTAAGTGCGTTCTATGATTCCATAGTTGCTGCATTTTCATGTCTTTTTGTTTTCTTCTGTTTCCTGACAGGCTATAGCTTTGCCCCCCATTGCAAAGTGGCCATACCAGAATGGATTTACATTCCACACATGGCTTCGAATGGATCCTCTCAATAACATCAACGTAGACAAAGACAAGCCTTACTTGTACTGGTAGGTACCACAGAAAGTTGCAGTGTGGTTGGACTCTTCTTCTTCGTTTATTTGAACATCTTGTAGATGTGAACTCTGTGTGTGTAGTGACATACTTTTAATGTCAACAGCAGAAAAGGGGAGAAGGAGGTATCTAACAGTCTAAGTATAGCTAAGTTGTTTTAATATCCTTGCCAATATATTTGAGTTGCACTGCAGCAGTGTATTGTTTAAGTACAGCTTTCAGTCTCCTACATTTTTCCTCTCGCTCTGTCCTTCGTTTCCTCTCAGAGGACAAAGTAATAATTTCTGATGGTTTCATTTTCCACCGATTAATTAATTTCTGCCAAAATCTAATTTATACTACAGGGATGAGTTTGGGTCTCCGTGAAAATATCCAAGATGTGCAGCCAATGATCTGTCTGAGAGAATTTGTAATGAAAGCTCTTCTTCAGTCCCATGTTTTTTGTTTTTTTTTTGTTTTTTTTTAAATAAGGGATTAATTCACTAAATCAAATGCATGGGCAGCATCTTGCTGAGACCCTCAATGTAAACACAAGACTTCTATATTTTTCAGAAAATATCTGTCTGAGATCACTATAAAGTCTGGGATTTATCAGACACAACTCATGCCACCCTTAAATGTTGTCACCATGAAAATGTGCACGTTCTTACTGAAAACTACAGCCGTACGTTTTGCATGATTTGCTTTTTCTCCCCTAATTTCTTGTCAGTTTCCGCACCAGTAAAGGCCTGGGTTACTCGGCGCACTTTGTGGGTGGCTGTTTGATAGTGACCTCATTAAAATCAAAGGGCAAAGGATTCCAGCATTGTGTAAAGTATGACTTCAAACCACAGAAGGTATGAAAGGAACAAGCGCACATGCTCATGTTAACCAGACATGCCAAATACCTATGCACTGAAAAATACAAAACCCTGTGTGTAGATCACAGAAGCAGCATAGTAACTCACACTTAATCAATCCTGTACATAAACACACGCTTTCCCGTGCACATGTGAGGATGAAGTGCCACATCTTACCTGACCCTGGGGAAAAGCAGAACTAGAAGACAGAAGAATGAGGACGATGGGAGAGGAGGATTATCTAGCGCCTAGGCCCCCCTCCTCCTGTCAGCACAAACACCGAGGACCATTTCAGTCAAACACACACTTTGCCTGTGGACATTTTGAAACCTCATCTTCCTTCCCGTGGGCATGAAAGCACCACTATTTCACCAACAAACCTCATGAGGATTCAGAAGGCTAATATTAGTTGAATTCACACTATTTTTAACACACGTTCTTTAATGTTGTCAGGTAACCATAAGAACATCTTATTATTTCATTGATTGAAAAAGTGAGGAGAACACTAAAAGATAAGTAGGTGAGATCATATCTTGAGGGGAATATGTCCTGAAATGTGACAGAAGTAGGCTAATTAAATAAGCACAAAGGTCTTCCAGAATGCTGATCTGCTGATGTCTCAGATGTCTGTATGTGACAGAGAGATGGGGAGAATGATGCTCCAAACATAGTCAAGTACACAAAGTGTGTTATGGTGCCTCTTTTTGTTTTTGCAGTGGTACATGGTGACTCTAGTTCACATCTACAACCGCTGGAAAAACAGTGAAATTAGCTGCTATGTGAACGGAGAACTGGCTTCCTTTGGAGATATCGCCTGGTTTGTCAACACCAGCGACGTAAGTAGCAACAATTCAAGAATACTGAGTCCCATTTCCAAAATTCCTCCAACGTATGCTGGCAGCGAGTCCGACTGCAAGTTTCCATAATAATTGCGATCTAGATAGTAGATTTTCTGTGTTTTACACCAGGTGTGTCCACAGTCGGTCCACTGTGGACACACCTGTCCTGCATGTTTCCCTGTTTTAACACACCTGACTCAACTCAAATTGCTTCAACGTCCTATGAAGTTCCACATAACAACTTATTACTTTGAGTCAGGTGTGTTGGAGCAGGTATACATGGAAAACCTGCAGGATTGTGCCACTCGAGGACCTGAGCTGGACAGCCCTGGTTTATGCTGTAGTATTTTTCTCATTGCAGGAACAGGATGAGGTTCTGAAAATGCAGTTAGATTGGAAGGTTGACATTAGTTCAACATTTGTAAATCTGAGGCCTCTGGTAGCAGCTGGCTTGTGTAGCCTAGCATGAAAATTAGGTACAGGTCAATGCTTGTAGCTCTGCAATCTTTTGATTTTGTGTTAAACCATAAATGGTTTGCTCCATTAATCATTTTTAATCCTGTTGATTTAAAATAAATAAATAAAAAAAACAAAACAACACACAAATGAGACACAATATTTAAAGCTGGGGTAGGTAATCTTGCTCAGAGACATTTTTTTTACTCTGGGTGAAGTGGTTCCTCGTCCTGATAGTAGTCTGTACATTATGTAATCATGAATAATAAGAAATATAGTTAGTCCATAACTTTTTGGGATATCTTGGACACAAACAAATAAATGCCCGTAAAACAACCTCCTTGACAGAGGTAAGAAAAGAGTCTTGGATCACACAAGAAGCAAAACCAGAGGGGGAGGAGCCAAGACAGGGGGCTACTTCCACATCTTGTTAGCTCCCCTACATTACCTACCCCAGCTTTAATTAGTGAGCTTTAGAAATGCTGGTAGGTGGATTTAAAAAAAAAAAAAAAAAAAAAAAAAAATTTAGCCAGGTTTCATCTTTCCTCACAGCTTCCTGTGTATCCTCATTGTTGTACATTAGTTTCATCATCAGATACAACGGTCTTATGAGTTTCCTCTGATTCTACGCAATAGAAGAAATGATTCTACAGGATGGTGCAAGTTTTGAGCCTCTCCTTATTTATTTATGTATTGCCATTAAATAATAGTTTAATTCTAAAAAAAAAAAAATGCTTGAAAGTCTGTCTGGTTTGACCACTTTTATTCTTGAACAAAGTCAAAGCCCTTGCAAACAAGTTTTCATGTGATTTTTCTAACTGGTCTTCAGGAGTAGTTCTTCTGGCTTCTTTTGTTGTTGGCTACCTTTTGTTTTTTTTTCTCTGTGACAATACGTATTGTTACTGAAGCTTGTCTCTGTATTTATCCCTGCTTATTTTCCTTAAGGAGGTTTTCTTTCCAGCCAAACTTCCATTGAGATAATTCTAATATATGTAAATAAACAGTATATGAATCAGCTGAGAAACGATAGATGGATCGACACTGAATAAAAAGAAAAGAAAATCTCCCTCAAATATTCTTTCCATTAGCCATCTTT
Source organism: Telmatherina bonti (assembly GCF_933228915.1). Taxonomy (NCBI): domain Eukaryota; kingdom Metazoa; phylum Chordata; class Actinopteri; order Atheriniformes; family Telmatherinidae; genus Telmatherina; species Telmatherina bonti. The sequence goes on from NC_136621.1 coordinate 27,768,168, forward strand.
GTGGTGCCTAATGGACTTACAAATGATAAATACTACTCTTTGAATGATCTTACACAATGTACAACCACCTCTTCATGCATCCTTTCCTTGTGCGGTTATTATTTGCTATAAATTGGGGTTAGATATGCAGCACATGAATGTCAGGTTTCACAACAAACCATAGACTGGTACAAATGGTTGCGAAGACACATCTTATCTCACGCTATGCTTCTTGATGGGTTTGGAGGTGAAACCGTTCCCTCCATCTTTTAGCATGGAAAATACAGTGGAAAGTGAGTGAATATAAACCCTGAACCGCTCGCATATCACTGCATGACCTCTATCGCAGTCCACAGGATTGCTCTCTGTCATGCTGCGATATGAGATGCTTAAATTAAATTTTGTTTGGAATAAAAATGCCTTTACAGTGGGGTCTATTTCTGTAGTTATGTCAAAAAGCAAATCATTCTCTTTGCTGAGACATAGATTTGTAATTCTCAACACTTCTGCACAGACTATGACCATAGGAAGATGGGACATTTTCCTCTTATTTTTTTGGCCGCAGCCTTTTATAGCAAGTCTAAGCTTAAGTGCTGTTCTGTTTCACTTTTTTAGTTGTGTTTATTCATCTTTCCTGTCTTCATTCCTTTTTTCCTGCCTCCTTTTACATCCTGTTTTCATCTCTTTTTTTTCTTCTTTTGCTTCAATAACACCTCCCTCCATCTCCCTCCTGCAGACGTTTGACAAGTGTTTCCTTGGATCGTCAGAGACTGCTGATGTGAATCGTGTGTTCTGCGGACAGATGGGGGCAGTTTACCTGTTTTCAGAAGCTCTCAGTGCTGCTCAGATCTTGGCCATCTATCAGCTGGGTCCAGGCTACCAGGTTGGAAGGCACCAAAAAAACAAACCCCTCAAAATCGGGGATTTCTGTGCAGCACTAATATGTGATTCATTGGAAATTATTGTTTGCTGATTGGACAAAACCATTGAAGTTGGCTAAGAGAATTTACCACAATAAAATAAATTAAAAACAAAATTATTTACTGCTAAAAGTTAGACGAATAATTTCAAGACAATACTGATCAAGTGAGCGCTTTGAATTTTGTCCTGTTCCAACAGGGTGAATACAAACGTTAACAGAGCTTAACACACGCCCAAACAGATCTACTCTTTAGACATTAAACAGGAGCGCACGTATCCACACGGCCAGGTTATAGCAGACAAGGAACAATTATTTACTTTGTGGCCTGTGGATCCAGTGGAAACGCTGCCGACAGCTTATCTTGCACAAAGCCATAAATGGAATCAGTGACTCTGTGACCTTTGGCCTGCTGCCCAGAGCAGTCTAATCAGAAATTCCTTTACAATAAGCAAATAATATTTTATTCGAGCTAGTTTTGTTTTGTAATGATTAACTTTTATGAACTGAAAGCAGCTTTAGTCTCTGACATTTTATTCTTTTTTATATAATTTTAAATATTGACATTCAGCATATACTGACAAGAGCTTTAAAAGCCTTATGACAGTCTGATTTAATTCAAGTGACTGCTAGGATCTGATGTGTTTTTGGACTTGCTGTCCTGTTGGAGACACAACTGTGTCCAAGTTTGAACTGACCAGTTAAAGGTTTAAAGTTATGCTCAATAATTATGAAAGAATAATGAATAATTATGAGGTTGTCTTCCTTCATAATTTGTTTGGCTTTGTGCTGTTTTGTCTTCTAGTTCAACTGATTACTAATTCTTTGTGTTGAATGAGTCATGCTTTGCACACCCTTTAGCTCACTAGGCTGAAGTTGGGTAGGATGCAACTATGAGAGGGGGTGTACAAGATTCTTGAAAGACAGTTTTTGTGACTGATCTAATTTTTTATTGTACGAGTTAGTGGTACACCTCATTCTGTCGATGCAGATTTACTGGAATGCTAAAATAAAACTTCAAGCAAATGATTGACAGTGAAATTTGGCTATCAAATTCATGCATATGAGTTTTTTTGTGAACACCTCTTGTACTGTAGTTGTGTGTTCACTTTTCTTTCACTAAATCTTTATTCTCTCCTTTTTTTTTTTTTTTGTTCTATCCGCAGGGCACGTTCAAGTACAAGGCTGAGAGTGATTTGCTGTTTGCAGAGCATCATAAGACTCTGCTGTATGATGGCAAACTGTCCTCTAGCATCGCCTTCGCTTATAACCCTCGCGCCACCGATGCCCAACTCTGCCTTGAGTCCTCTCCCAAGGACAATGCCTCAATTTTCGTCCACTCACCTCATGCACTCATGCTGCAGGTAAATATCCAGCCTCAGTTAAGCTTCAGTTTGTATGTTATGATTCACTCTCTGAGTTTGGGGTTGCTATCGCCTGGATTGCCATAGTTCCTCTTGAACCTGAACGTCCATGTAGCACCAGCATTAAAGTAATGTCCTTGCAAATTCTTTCTCTACCTGTACACCTGCTCCTTTCCTCCCACCCCTCCATATGTACTGTTATTTATTCATACTTTGGTCACGCACAATAATGAACGTACCTCAGTTGGCATCTTTTCATTTTAACAGCCTCATTAGAGCAGAGCTGCAAATATGTTAAACCAGCCAGACAGCTGCAGCTGCTAAAAATGCCATCCTGGGGTTTTAGTTATAAAAGCATTTTTCTTCAGAAGGTTTTCTGTGCAAGTTGCTGTGCATTTTTTTATTTTTTACTCTTTGTCGCAGGTGAACTTTTCTGATATTATCCAGGTTGCGTTTGGAAATATGCACACGTACATCATGTGCCCTGGTACAGCTGGACACAACGTTACAGGAGACGCTTGAAATGGTTCCTTCAGCCACGTTGCATTTTCTTTTTGAGCACTAATTGAGTTTTTCTCTAATGGCCTCTCATCAAAGAAAAATAATCTTTGTTTCTTTTGTGTTTGGAGCCTCTTGCTGCCATACAAACGTACAGTCCGCTCCCCTCACCATACAGATGCACACTCAGTGTGAAATATGAATGAATGTGTGACCTAAATTTCCAGTCTAGCTTTGCTATGCTCAGAAATTCCAGTCTGGCAAAGTTTTTCACGTCAATTTAGTGTGGGAACATACTGCAACGCAAACACAACCGACTCACAACCCTGAGTGACAAATTTAATGACTAGTTTTGAATAAGCATCCATCTTATTCATGAATTTGTTAGTCAAGAAGAAAAATTAAACTTAAGAAAGTTAACAGAAAACATTCTGGGTAATTTAATCCTGATTTATAAACCATAGTTTAGAGCTTACTGGGCATAGTGGTCAAAGATGCAGTTGTAATCTATACCTGATTAAAATGTGGTAGTAGGGTTGTCATGGTTTTTAACCCTGCAGCTTGTTAATGTGCAAGTTTGTTCTCAGATTCATTAAATATGATCATGTTCATTGTAATAAACTCATGTTTGTCTTAGGAAAAGTAAGAAACGATCAGGTGTTAAATGTTGGCATATCTGTGTGTGGTTCTGCAGGACGTTAAGGCGGTGGTGACTCACTCAGTCCAGAGTGGCATACACTCCATCGGCGGTGTGCAGGTCCTCTTCCCTCTGTTTGCACAGCTGGATTATTGCCAGCCTTCCAGCCAGGAGCTGGACACCTCTGTTTGGTAACAACAAACACTCTTATATTAGACGAGATATCTAAAGGAATTCATATTATTTGTCATTAAATAGTCAAATTTGAATGATGCATCATTATATGTGGTATGCTATCTAAATGGCTATAAAGAGTGCACAGTCTGCTGTTTAAGGAATAATGAGTGTATTGCTTCAGGGATTCCTGAGAATTTTGGCTAAAAAGTTGCAAAATGTTGGTAAAAATGAGATTTTTAGCACTTTTGCAAATGGAAACTGAAAGCTGTCAATCTGTAAACCTTTTAGAATTTAAAGGCATCTTCAAAATTATAAAAGCCATTTTTAACATCCTCTCCCATGCCCACATACTTGATCTATTGATGTTAAGTAAAAATCTTCCTGATCCAAATTAACACCATCTATCGCTAAAATGTGTCACTTTTAGGCCATCTTACTTATGTTGCAATGCGGTTGGATCAACTGCCCTCTAGGTAACGCTGACCAAAATCAGTTCTCGCAGCACAAAGGAGACACAACACCCTCATTCAATCACACTTGATGTAGGATATACCCTTGACAGTCAGGGCTTTGTCAGCAGCTTACATGGATTATTGTCACTGTCTAACTAACTGTGTCTCTCGCTTTGTCAATGTTTGTCTGTGTGGCACATAGCTGCACTTTGCTGTCCTTTGTGATGGAGCTCTTGAAGAACTCGGTGGCTATGCAAGAGCAGGTCTTGGCCTGCAAAGGCTTTCTCGTCATTGGCTACACTTTGGAAAAGGTGAGAGCAATAAAATTAGCTTGCAGAGAAATGCATACGGGAGCATCTTCTTTGACCAGTAGCAGCACAGAGGATGGCGAAAAAAAAAAAAAGGCTGATGTTGATTCCACTCTGCTGAAAATAGGCTAAAAGACGCACACACCAACATCAACACTTGATATGAGACAGACTCTCTTTTCCCCTGGCTGTTTTTGGAGGTCACATCTGGTTTGTGTGCTTGTTAGGCAGAAGAGGAGCTCCTCTCTGTCTTTCTCTGCATGTGTCCTTTCCTTTGTCTTTTCTCCTGTTACATGTTATTTATCTTTTGACTTTCCTTATCTATGAAATTTATGTGTCTACTATTGTGACCCTGATTGCCTTCCCCTCTCCCTCTCTCTGATGAAGTCCTCCAAAGTGCACGTGACTCGGCCCGTCCTGGACATTGTTCTGGCCTTTTCCAGATACCTTAGCAACTTACAGAATGGCATCTTGCTGCTCAAGCAGCTGTGTGACCACATTCTGTTCAACCCTGCCATCTGGATCCATGCCCCTGCCAAGGTAATGTGAATGCACAAATGCACTCCATCCCATTATTTTATATTTGGTTACATTTATATTAGTGTAGAAATCAGTTTGTGTATGTAGACAGATCTCACACAAATGATGTTTTGCACCCAGATGTGCATTCAAATACAGGATAATCGTGTTCCATGTCTGCAACACTTTTATTTTAGTGTTGCAGAGTGCAGGTTGGAGTTCAAGGTTTTTCCTCCACCTGCGACAAAGTAATTGATATTCAAATAAAGATGGTGTGTAAAGCTAATTCAGACCCAAGGCATTGTTCCAAAAAGCATTGTAAAGCCTAACTCACCTTAGAAAATTTAGACAAAGAAAATATTTTTAGGAAACTTTTACCTCTCAGCTTCTGAAGAAATGCCAAATTTTAAAGTATGTTTGTTTTCTACATTACATTATAATGCAGATGTTATTTCAGGCCTGAAAGGACATCTTGCTTCAGCCCTTAATGGGTTAAACCTTAGCGACTTGAAGGCACCAAATGTCCTTTTCTGAACATGCATATTTTATGTTTGTCAACTTTTCTAGGTGCAGCTGACGCTCTACACCTACGTGGCGACAGAGTTCATAAGCACAGTGACCATCTATAATGCAATTCGCCGGGTTGGCACTGTGCTCCAGGTCATGCATACACTGAAATACTACTACTGGGTGACTAACCCTCAAGACCGCAGTGGAGTCATTCCTAAAGGTCTTGGTGAGCCTCCACACATTTATCCTACTGTTCAAATTTACTTTTTTTTTTTTTTTTAGTGTTGGAGCACTTCCTGGATTCACCATAACATTAATTGGAGTTGTAGTAGGGCTGTGATGATATGCTTTTGCCCTGATTTGATTCGATTCTGATTTCTTTGGTTGCCGATTCAATTTACATTGCAATTCTCACGATTCTTTGATATTGCTGAGTTTTGTGGATTTAAAAACAAACACAAAAATGTACTAATTTTTTTTTATTTTGCTTGTCATTTTTCTTAATTTCAATTAGGAAAAAAACAACACAGTAGCCAGACCATCATTCTGCTGCTGTAATGCCCAAGAAGACGAGTAAAATGATCAATTAAAATAATAAAAATGACAAAAATTTTAGATAAGATTATGTGTATTTATTTGAAAAAAACCCCAAACAATTTCTTAACATAAAAATCGGTTTTAGAATTGTGAAGCAAAAAATCCATATTTTAGATTAGTTGTAGATTAAACCTGATTGTCCAAGAAGATACAAGCGTCAATAATTAAAATGCTCTTATTTTCACATTTAGTTAGAAAAATTGTTTTCTGTTCACTAGACTAATAAAACAGACTTAATGGAGTCCAATGTCTTTTGTTTTGGAATTCCACCCATAAAAATTTAGAACCTGTAATGAAAATTGAACCTTTGAGGATTTTCAGACATTTAAGTAAATTGTCTAATTGATGTAAAACAGAAATGTTATCACCAATTTTCCTTTTTTTTTTAAAGTAGAGTTTCAAAGTTAGATGTCACAAGCGTGATCATGCACACAACTATATAAATTCACACACTGTGCAGACATCATGATTATTCCTGCATCCTTTAAACAATAAAATAGTTGATGAACTTCTTTTACATGTTGGAAAAACATCAAATCTCTGGCTAAATACTTATAGAACCTATTTGGCTCTCAATCTTCTACTGTTTGTGTTTTTAGATGGTCCGAGACCAAACCAGAAGGAGTTACTCTCTCTGCGAGCCTTTCTACTGCTGTTTGTCAAACAGCTCATCATGAAGGTCAGTTCTGGTTGCATCTCATGAGAAAATTATTTATTTCACTGAAAACATCAACTTAAATACTCAAACACAAGAATGTTACTTTTTTTAAAAATCATTATTATTCGACCACATTTTCATAATATCATCATAATGAAGGAACCTTGTGCGACTACAAGTAAATGAACACGTCAAGAATACTTTAAATTGATTTAATAAATCACAACGTTTACATTCTATTTCTCTTATCAGTAGCATCATAATTGCCTTTCATATCTTAAAGTTTTATAGTCAGTGATGCACAATTAATCAGCAATATGAGGAGACTTTGGCAATTATGTTGTGAGGCTAATAATGTTTGAAAAATGTTTCCAAGCTGTGCTGCTGTGGAGGACATCCTGGTTTGTGAACTGTTAGATGAGCTGTGCATTTCTGTTGTAGGATCACGGTGTCAAGGAAGACGAGCTGCAGAGTATCCTCAACTACCTCCTGACCATGCACGAGGTATGAAATGTCAGCTGCAAAGAAAGAAAGGACCACCAGATGGCAACATAACACTGCTGGAGTGTACTTTGTCTCCCTAACATCCTATAAGCAAGAGGGAACATTTACAGTTAGAAAAGGCAGCATATTTAACCACGTCTACCAGTTTGAGATTCTGATATTGGCGGGTTTATTTCCAGTACAGTGGCTCACAACATATCATCAAACCAGATCAGTCATAAAGATGGAGAATTTGAAGGGATGATGACACAGTTAAAAGAGCCACCATCACGCCGCCCCTTATTTTATATGTTAATACACTTAAATGTATATAAAAAAATAAATGAATAAATAAATATTTCAGCATAAACGGCTCATAGTGTGAGGTATGACCCTGAAAGTTGGGACAGCTACTTCCTTTCAATTCAACAGCAGCTTTAACATGTTTCCTCAATGTCCTACAGGATGACAACCTCATGGATGTGCTGCAGTTGTTGGTTGCTCTGATGTCTGAACATCCCGGATCCATGGTGCAAGCCTTTGACCAGCGAAATGGAATTCGGTAAGTATTAACTTTTGCTTCGCACATATTTGATCAATACTGTCTTCCATTGAAAAAGAAATTCTGTTATGTTAAACTGAGGATTCATACAATATTTAAATATGAATTTGGGACTGAAGAAACTTACATATATGTATTTGACATGCTATTTGAGTAAATGAAATCTTTATCCACAGTGTTATTTATAAGCTTTTGGCTTCAAAAAGTGAAGGCATAAGAGTCCAGGCGCTCAAGGTCATGGGCTACTTTCTGAAAAGCTTGTCACCAAAGTAAGTCCTGAAACTCCTCTTCAGTGTTTCTTCGGCCCATTCCATACATCGATGCTGATTGTAAATAAAAAACACTTTTCCACACATTACATTTCAGTGCACGTTTAGGTGCCCACCACATGGGCTGATGACGGCAGATTCTTTTGCTGAATAACCTGCTGGTCCAATTGTTCGCTGCCTTCTCGCTCTACAATCCCTCTGCTTTTTTCTCAATTACATATTGCCATTTGAACAAAAAATTAGAAAACAAATAGCTGGAAAAAAGCTTTACAAATTGTTCAGCCTTTTTTACTTTAAAAGATTTAATTTAGGTTCTTTTGATAGTTTTTAGTTTTATATTGCTTTTCCAGTTTCTACGGGAAAACTGTCTGTTGGTGACAGATCATCAGTGAAATGGTGTCAGACATGCATAAACCTTGTTATAAAATGATAAATGATAAATATCATTTATAATGTCTTGGAAAAAAACACGCTACTGTTTTTGTGGTTTTTGTATTTGGCTGCAGATTTTAATGTCAAAATAAACAAACAAAAAAAAACCCCCAATTAATCTAATTCTGTTTACTGAGTGGTAATTTTTAGGTAATAATTAATGATGAACTCAGTCACATTGCCGAATGTTCACCACTTAATGTGACTTCATAGTCGGTATTTACTACTATGCACCCAGGGCTCATGTAGGAACAAGCATTTTTTCTTCCTTGGCGATAGTTTTTAAGGCTTGTAATCCATATGCGGAAATGACTGTTTGAGACATCTGCAAACAGTGTTTGTAGCAAAGCTGAGAAGCTAAAATTGGAGTTGATGAATGATTTGAGATAAAAGTGACAAATAGTTTTCAGTGATTAACTGGCCTTCCTTAGTCAGCCGAGCCTTTTTCATTTTTACTGTTGTCTGACGTGAGTTATATCCAAACCAGTTCCTACTAGTACATATTTCAGTCACTACTATTATTTTATTTATCAGTGTGCACATTTTAGCCCAGACATTATTTTTCAAAATGCAGCTTATTCCTTTTTACTATGAGCCGGTAATACAGACTGCAGTTGTGGCTTTTCTGTTCAGCGATGACCAGTTTTTCATCATGCACCAGTTTGAGCGATGCTCTGCATTATCTTCTCATGGAATAATGGTTTCAACAAATCCCCATGTTTACTAAATGTCCTTTGACCTTTTAACATCCCGATCAGGAGGAAAGCAGAGGTCATGCTGAGTCACGGCCTGTTCTCATTGCTCACCGAGCGCCTGATGCTGCACTCCAGCCAGTTCACCATGACGACCTACAATGTGCTCTTTGAGGTCAGTCCATGTCTGTTGACTCTGTCATTGCAGTGAAGGGATATCAGAAAAAAAACAATAGTTAAATACAATAATGGTGTACAATTTATTAAACTTCATGTCATTAGTTTTTTGTTCTTTTGTTTGATGCATGCAGTCTTATTTTGCAACGACATTATGAAATTTAATTATCCCTATCAAATATTGAAGTAGCACAGCTTCTACAAAAATGTGACGATGAAACACGAGCAGCAGTGTGTGTTTTGTTTCTCTGTTATTTTTCTGAATGATGTAGACATTTATGACTTGAATCCCCTTTTTGTCCCCTGGTAGATTCTTACAGAGCAGATCTGCACTCAAGTGATCCATAAACAGCATCCGGACCCCGACTCCACTGTGAAGATTCTCAACCCGCGTAAGTGCCTCCTCTGCGCCACACTGCTCTCCTAAATCATTGGCTGCAGCGGTACCCTCTGCATACCTACGGCTCCCTGCTTCAGGAGGATAATCCCCGCGGAACCGCACGATCGCTATATACTGTCCAGCAAATGAACGGCATAAATTTTGCAGCCTGTGTGCACACTCATACCTCTAAAACTCGGATGTAAACTTTAACAAAAGGATGGTGCAAACACTTGGTGTGACACATATACACACATTGCCTGTTTTTATTGAGGCTCTGGATTATTTTTCATCTTGGTTAATTTGCATATAAAAGGAGGATGAATGTGGGGAAATAAACTCAAGCTTTTGAAAATGTCATTTAAAAATTTTTTGAAGACATTTAAATACGCCTCCCTGTGATTCATATACAATTATTTAATTTTATTTAAATACAATATTAAGCCTATTTATAATTAACTAATTTTGAAACAAATGATAAAAAGAAAATTAAATTTTTGGATCATTTAAAGCCATTAATTTAAGATGTGAAGAAACAGAAGATGTATTTAATAAGGCACGTGCATATTTGTGTGTAACTAAATGCTACTTTATATGATACACACACTCACAGTAGCACTCACATACAGTTAGCATTGCTTTACCTAGTCTTTTTTGTTGTGTGCTATTTGTTTTTCTTTTTCTTTCATTCTTTTTTTGACAAGGGGGCAACATAAGAAGCAGAAACTTTGGCTTTGACGCTTGTCTTCTTCCCATATTTTCAGCCTATTACTTACTTACCTATTACTTCCAATTTCACGTCAGCTCGCTAAATCTTTTCATATGTCTGATTCTTCAGTATCCGTTTCAGCTAAGAAAAGAAAACGCTCAAACTGTTTGTTTTTTTTTCCTTTTTAATGCTGACGCTTCCACACACCAAACACACACACGCACATACGCATCTTTAAAGAGTTTGAAATTCAAGCGCTTCGTATAATCACAACCAAGGTTTACTTCCAACCAGCCTTAATCTGACAAGGTCTGATGTAGTCACACACTGATTATCTAAGCCCTTTCTTGTGTTAAAAACTCTCCCACCCAACCATCCCAGACAGGCGGTGTATATATCAGAGAAACCTTGTTGGGGTTTGTCCATGTGCAGTCAGGCTATGGAACCTAGAGCAGTGGTCTGTTTCTCCTTTGCTCTGTATTCTCTTGATTTAATCTGCGACAAACTCCCAAAATGGCCCCCTGATTGCAGTCTTTAGTAATGTCAAAGCCAATCAAACAAACCGAGGAAGTAGCGTTTCCCTCAAATTAACTCTTGGGAAAAGAACCAAGAACCAAATGGAAAAAACAAGGGCATACGCCATCCCTCCATCCTCATTCCTGGTACATGTTGGGGTAATTTTCTGGCGGTAAAGGTTCAACGACTCATAATTTGAGTGACTAAGGCGTAGAAACAACACAACTATCTGCAGAGGCAAGGGGGCATCGGTTAGCGCCGACGTCTGAAGAGACAAGTGAAATCCAGAGCCCACCAGCCTATCTACTCTGAGCAAATACACACTGACAATGTCTAGATAATTAATCTAAACCAGAACCTTGCTTTAACCAGAATTTTTTTTTTTTTTTTAAGTCACAAATTTTCAGGTACAGCTGTGTGTTTCAGATAGCTTGTGACACAATGATTTGCACATGTTGAGGCCAATGTGAGATGTCGCTGTTGATCTGTGAAGCGAACACTGAATATTTTGGGATTCAAGTTTTATGTCTTAAGCTTTGAACGACAATTTGATGTGTGTGTGTTTGTGTGTGTGTATGTATATGATAGAATGGAAAAAGATGGCGGAACATTTTGATACTTGAAGATCTCTAAACCTTTTTTTTTTCTTGTGGGTGTAAACAAAAGAATTGTTGCTTTTTGTTTTTCAGAGATTCTGAAGGTAATAGCTGCTCTCCTGAAGAACTCTTCCCCGTCTCCTGAGAGCATGGAGGTGCGCAGGGTCTTTCTGTCAGACATGATCAAGCTGTTCAATAACAGCAGAGAAAACCGCAGGTAAGAGTTCCAGCACTTCTCACCACACAGAAGTACGTCACACACCAGTCCACGCAGTGATTGCATTCAGCATTCTCATATCTTTTTTTTTTTTCTTTTTTTTTGCACTTTTTTGTTCTTGCAGGAGCCTGCTGCAGTGCTCGGTGTGGCAGGAGTGGATGCTCTCTCTGTGCTTCATCAACCCGCGAAACAGCGAGGAGCAGAAAATCACAGAGATGGTGTACGCCATCTTCCGCATCCTGCTCTATCATGCCATCAAATATGAGTGGGGTGGCTGGCGCGTCTGGGTGGACACCCTGTCCATCACACACTCCAAGGTCAGAGTGCTCATTATGTCCGTGCGCTGCTTAGATGGGCACATACAGGCTAAACACAGTTGCTTTGTGTTTTTTTTCTTTTTCTCTTTTTGTTTTGATTCTTGCCATCTATCTTACCCCAACCTCTCACATCTTTCTACAAAATCGTCAACCTAAACATAACATAACATAACCATAACCATAACCACGCTCCTCAGCTGGATTACAGCCAAATGGAAAGCAACATTTGGTTAAAAACCATCTGCTCTGTCACATGCATTTTTATTTATGAAGCTGACAAAATTAAACTCATCAAATGATAAGTTTCAGAACAATATTGTCTGGCTCTCTAACGTGCAGCGTAGCTTCATGTAGCAGTCAGAGCTTGCCTCTTGTTGCCCATCAGATTAACCCATGGAAGCTGAACAGTGATTAGAATTTAAAAGCGAGTTTCAGTGTAAACCAATTGGAATGAATCCCTTCAGCCCTTCCTCTCTTTATTTATGTAAAAGGGCTTTTTCTTTCACATTGCACAGATAAAAATAAACTTCTGGCACTTCTTATTTCCAAATGCTGAATTCAAAATGCCGCTTTAGAAATTCACTGTTGATATCGTATTACTCGACTCTGTTCCACAGCAGTGAAGTAATTGAGGCTGGTGTCAGATTGTGGTCTGGGGGGTTTTTAAGCCTGGCAGATTGAGAGTTGAGTTAAAGAAGTGCTTGTGATATGAGACGCTTCACTGAAACTCGTGCTGCTGTGAGAGCTGCTGTCCAACAGGGGGCACAGGCAGACTGCTGGGAAGACGAGCAGTCGGATGGCAGCATTTAACTCCATGTCCTCCATGTGTGTTTGTGTGTGTAATACGCAGAGTACTCTGAACTCTCCATGTCTCTTCACACCTCCAAACATTGTAGAGCAGAGAACACAAGGCGCAAGGATAACAAGGGAAAAAAATATATATATATAAATTACACAGTAATGGTTAAACTTGAAAACTGTCATACATGTATCTGGCATTTCATTCAATATTTTTTTAAGTGTAAGTTAAAGTAATTGCCTTAAGGGTGATACTGGTGTAATTTTGTTTATGCTCTGATATTTTTGTAACATTTCCATGAGAAAAGTTGTGTGTTAGTGTTTCACTTTGTGGTAGGACTAACGTGTAATTTGAAGCTGTGTAGAAAAACTGTTGTTCATAATCAAAAGGCTTTTATTTTTTCCCTGTAATTGCACAAGATTAAAGCGGCTCTTTCTCAGCTGCACTTGCAAAGCCGTGCCGTACAGTTACATTCATGAAGTGTGTGTGCGTGTGTGTGCACTTGTTAAATATGAAATCCACGCATGCACGAACTCTTTAATGCAGCTGCTGTGCAGAGAGCCGTCTGTGAAACAGATAGTTGCAGCGGGCGCTCGCCACCAAGATACATGCATCTGCTATAAAAAAAGCTAAAGAAACTCAATTGCAATTTTATTGTCCCGTTTGATAGATTTCCTGCCACCTTTGTAGCACCATAGCTGTTTGTCACTGCTGCTCTCTCCTCCCACTGCTGCAGGCCTTGTGCGTGTGTGTTTGAGTGCGCTGGAGAGCGTGTTTGTGTTTGAATGCGAGTTACCAGCCGCATTTTCTCTTTGCCCTCCTTCTCTCTTGGGTTTCTCGCAAGCCCTTCTCTCAGAGCACATTGAATATTCATCGGAACTGCGCAAGAACAATCGGAGAAACAAGGCCTCATAAATACAACCAGCCCACCGGGAGCCTCTTGATAAGTGCATATATGCATTTACAAATACATATTTGCACATTTCTCCTTCACAAAGATTTAGTTTGCTTTGTTTCAGCCATGGTAGAATTGGCAGTTTAGTTCAGATAGGGACAAAATGCCTCAAGCTGAATGTGTGTTTTTTCACATCTGTGTCTGACAAGTAGTCTTGGAATCACAATTTGAATACTGCGTTTTCTTTTGTCAGTAATTTGTAAGTCATAGGCTGCGTTACATGCATGCATCTGTTTCCTAAAGCATCTTCAAGATCCAACGTACAGGAGCTGCAGTAAGGCTACATTTCTGCTATTTAACACATCAGTTAAATAGCGTCTTTGTTGTATTAGCACAGCGGTTGCAACTATTTAAGTGAGTGAATAAGCAGCGCACATTTTTATTACCAAATATGAGTTGATAGATATTTTTAAACCAGTAAATAATACAGGGGTAAAAGATTTTTTTTTTTTTTTTTTGGTGCATAGAGATCTGAATGTTTAAAAATGAGGAGAAAAAAATCCCACAAAATAAAACTGTGAAGTTGTGGATGTGTATGTGTCTGTAAGTCATTGGCAAGGCAGTACATCTGCATACATGTCTCCCTGAATAGACAGATGTTCTTGCAGGTGGGCACGCTGACACAACAGCCCTCCCACTCTCAGCCCGCACAACCCACCCAAGGTGCCCCTCGTCCATCTTTGCACACAAATCAGTCTGAGAACAAGGAGGTCTCCAAAAGGGAAAGATCAAGGCGTGAAGGTCCCACTGCCCTTCACTCTCCCACTGTCAGCTAGCCTCCTCATGTGTCAGACAGCATCAACATAAAGAACTGCAGAAATGAACCTTTTCATCTTTAACTAAATGGAGTGTATAATGAATGTTTGAAATTTTGTTTTTGAATAGTTTGTCTATTGAAGCTTTAAAGTGTAATTTTTTTTAAACAAAAGATTTAGTAGAAGCATTATCAGTCAGATGACACCAGATAAAATTTGTCTGTCAGCTGTTTATACTGTTCAGCAGTTTGCATTTAGCATCAAGGTAAATAATAAACTCCTGTAATTGGCACATTTTCATGAAAGTCTACAAGTGACAATACAGAGACTGCTATTCAACATATTTCCTTAATGCTCTCATCTATCGTCTGAATGTAAAACCTCTCCCCAGTTTGACTTTTAATGCTTATGATGAATTTGCATTTAAAACACTGGATGCATATCACTGGTCACCTGCTCGGTGAGCAGAAAGACGGAGAAGAAAAGTATTTTAACAAGAAGTGATCGTACACAGCCACAGACGCAGCAGAAGATGACATTGATTTTTGGAGAAATTGCATTTGGCTAATCGGATTCTGGCTGTGCTGTCCTCCTCATTTCTTTGTTTGTTTTGTAGTTGCTGGTTTATGGTTACTTTTAATAGGAACTCTCATGCTTCTATTGGGACTTGGGGGTTGGGGAGTGACGACACTTATAATCAGCCTTACCCGCACTGACTCAAACAGGTTGAGACAAACATACAAATACAGGGAACAAAGATGTCTTGAGGCAATAAGTATGCTTTATGGGAAATTGCTTTTCATGTGATATATAAAAAAAAAGTATTTTCGAATTAAAAAAAGCTAGTTTTACTTATATTTATTCTATATTTAACATTGTATAAAACAACACAGACTTATCGGGGTTCATTTTTGCAACATGTCACAGTTTGATTTTGGGTTCACTTCTGAAGCGTTCCAGATCTTTTGTACATTGTGGCATAGTTGCACGCAGTTAATACCATGTTACCTGTCACATTAGGAAAGCCCACCATGCTTCTCTACATTACCATAACATTTTTCCATAACCCACTAAGGGCAGACCCAGTCATGGAGTAGACTGAAATTAGATTAGATCAGCACTGATGTCTTAGCCACCCAAGGCAGTTTTTATATATCATAGTGGGGCTAAATGCTCTTTTAAAAACCACAGAGACATACGCTACCTCTGTCTAATGGTAACTGGATCTGTTACAGAACCCCATTTAAGGCCAGCATATATCATCCTAATGTACAGACGGCATCCTGAATCTATGATGTTATGTGCTTCACTGCTTTCCTGCATAATGTCCGTAGCGATGCACTCTGAATGCAGCCTTTTAATTGCTGAAAATGCTAAATGTCAAATTAAGCTGAAAGTAATGGTTTCGAAGGTCTTGCTGTGTGATCACTGGGAAAGGAGAAGGAAGAGAGGAGGAGACGAACCACTGGCGCATTTAGAACAGGCTGTGCACTCAGAAAACAGCTATGGATTACCAATCACTGCTTCCCACTACAGAAGATTAATGAGCAGCCATGTAGCAGCCTAATTTAGAACAATAACACCTAATTAATTACAAATAATCAGCTTCTTTCTCCTTCTTTCCTTTCTTCCTCTCTCAATGACTCACTTTCTGTCCTCCTTTTGCGATTTATTTTTTCCCCCCTTCCTTTTCATCTTTCAGCTTTCACATTTTCTTTGTTACTTTTGCACTCTTGCTCTCTTTCTCCCTCCTGCTGTCCAAATAGCCTCAGGTGAAAAAGCAAAGTGGGTCTAGTTTGGCCCCCTCCACCACAGACCCATCTTTGACTCCCTGTCCTCAAAGCTTAGTGATTAATGCAGGGTCTTAAATTAGGCGTGGGAGGATTTGCCGATGCTGGACACGCACTCAGCACAGCAAGAAGACACACACTAATAGTATCTACTGCTAATCTATGACTGCTTACATGGATGGGCTCTTCCTCAAATGCCACTGCAGAGCATTGTCGGTATAGACTAGCAGTCTAGTCTACCCATATCAGATGGTAAGAAGACTGATAGAGGTTAATAGACCTTGGAAAGCTGCATAGAAGAGTGAAGTTTTAAATATGCCGCTGCTATCCACAAATGGTCCCAGTGGTTGGATGTTGTTAGAAGCTCAGAATAAAAAGGCAGTCTGAGAACATCTCGATTCCATTATTTAAAACTTAATTTTCAAAAGGGAGTTAGGCCATGAAATGAGACATGAAGGGAGCTAGTTAAGAAGCAGACGGAGTGAGGCCGGCAGGTTAATGAGAGGAAATCAGAAAAACATCAATAGATGGATCTGATGGCGTGAAGCAACTGCTTAAAGTTACTTGCAAGTTACATTACATTCTGACTATATGGTCATTGCTCAACTATGTTGATGTTTTATGACATTTTGTCGTGGACTTCACGGATTAACTTGATCCATCAGGTTACTTTGCTTTGCAGGATGGAACCTTGCACTGAGCATTTCTTTTCCATTTTTATGATAAAATTTATTCCTGATAGTTTATGATCAGCTTCTCTGAATGTAAATGCCTTGTGTTTCTTATGGTTTCGTTACACACCATGACTCATGTTAACTACTATTTGTTATCTTGGCCAAGGACAGCATTTGCGTTTGCCTGTCTATTTGCAACTTCACGCAAAAACTACTGGATGGATTTTTATGATTTTTTTTGTTCTAAGTTTCTTGGTCTAGCGAAGCAATCTGAATCACCATCTGGATCCGGGATTATTTTTGATAGATTCTGTATCTTTGGAAGATGGGGCTGTTTCCAGTATATATGCATATGACACCACCATAACTGATCTGGCTGGTTGGCCAAAAAGTACAGGAGAATTTCCCAATAGGTTTTTACAGCATTTCAAAGATAGATCTGGATCCTGGCAAAATTGTGGAAACTACGATCCAGAACAGGAAAAAATAAGAGATCTTTGGGATTGTCAATGCTGCAAGAGAAAAAAAAAACCTAAGATGTAAACATACAACATGCATCTTGGAATCTAATTGTGTAAACATACAAAATAAAGGAATGACTGCATCATAGGGTGGAAATCACAAAATGGATAAAAATGAGCTTCTTGGCCGAGGTCTGTACTCTGAGTGCTTTCCTAGTTTCTTGTGTAGTTACTTTTTTGATACCTTTCCTTGGGCAAACTGTGTGTTTCTCCTTGACAACTTTCCTATTTTATTTTTCTTGCTTCAAATGTTTTCCCACAGTTGACTGGGAGCAACCAGTCCTTTTACATTCAGGAAAATAGGTTTAAATCCCCCCCGTCAGTCTTCTGTCTGCAGATGGTTACCATGCTCTGCCATCACTGCAGACTCATTTGTACATTCACATTTACAATGTAGTTTTTATATTTAAGTTATGTTTGATTTAATCATTTTCTCCTCTAAACAACAATTTAAAGATTTTTCTTTGTCTCTTAGAGCAGTTTTTGGAAGCAGTGTTTTGACAAGTTTTAATCGATGGCGAGGCTTCAATAGACCTTTTTTTTTCTTTCTTTTTTTCAGATTCCATTCATAAGACTGGAGCAAATTTTGTTTGATCATGCAAAGCACTGGTAGTGTGTTTAACACTTTAAATATTTGTCTGTGTTTGCAGGTGACCTTTGAGCAGCACAAAGAGAATCTGTCACGTATGTTCCGTCAGTACCAACATCACGAGTCTGCGGGCCCTCGGAGCTTAATTCGCACAGTTTCCGGTGTCAGCCAAAGCTCAGAGACCATGAAATGTGTTAATGGCCCACCTGCAGAAGAGACGGCGCCATCCACTGTCATCGAGCTCACAGTGGATGAAGCATCTCAGAAATCCCTCGACTCAGCAGCTAGTTCCACCCTAACCTCCAGCCTGCAGGAAACCAATAAGGACAGGGGACACGCATCCATCAGCGTGTCCAACATTCTGGCCAGGACTGAAGAAGAAGAAAAGAAGTTGGTGGAGAAGTCCCCTGCAGATGGCTCAAGTGTTGGAACAGAAACTATGAAACAAAAAACAAACGCAGAGGACCAGAGGGAGGTGATCGACAAGCAAGCAGTGGCTGAAACTCTGTGTGACAAAAGCAACAATGATGTAGAAAATGAACACAGCAGCCGGGCTGAAACTGTTGAGGCAAATGTGGTTGAAGTAGTTGGTGGCTCTGCAAAAGCTACTGGTGATGATTCCCAAACCCCTGCGACCGACGATGAGAAATTTGAGAGTGAGCAGAACACAGGTGGATCATCAAACTCTGCAACGGAAAACTCCTTCAATGAAGGAGACGCAGAGTTTCCTGTTGTTTCAAAACAAGGAGATGAAAGTGCCCAGATGTCCCCCGAACCTGCAGCCAGTCCAGAGAACAGCACACTGGGTGGAGCTTCTGTCTTCAACGAGGACTTGGTAGATGTGTCCTCTGTTAGCGACCACATCCACCTGAGTGATGCCGATGATAGCCAGGAGGAGTCCTCTTATGCTTCCGCTGCCACCGGAGAGGAAAGCGAGGGAGTGAAAAATGAAGATAAACATGGAGATGATGAACAGGACACAAATGATCGGACAGATCAGGAGGTTAAAGTGGAAGAAGAAAAGGAGGTGCAGGAGGTTTGCATTGAAGAAAACAAAGGTGAATCTGTAGAGAAACAGGTGCCTTGCTTGGACAGCCAGACTCCTCCCGATGAAACACTTCACCAAGATGTCACAGAAGCACCCAAAGAAAATGTTAGTGAAGCACATTCTTCTTCCATAGCTGAAACTGCGACAAATGAGCAGCCCTCTGTTGCCACGCCAACCTCTTCTGTCCAGGAGGTTGCAGCAGCCTCAGAAACTACATCACTTAGCCAGCCTGCAGAGACCAGTGGCACCGGTGCAGGGGATGCCCCTGACAGTAGCACCACCACCGCCAGCTCTGACATCCGCAAGAGCACAGACCCCGTCTGCAAGACCAAAGAGATCAAAATCGCCCGACTGGACGTGTCCAACGTGGCCTTAGACACTGAGAAACTTGAACTGAAGGAAACATCTTTAACAGTAAGCATTTGTTAAATCTCACCAGTTGTATTCTGTGGAATTCAAATGTGTTTATATATTTTTTTTATTATTTTTTTTTTTTTAATATTTGAATTTAAAACCTTCTACCTGCATTCTCCCAGATCTAGCCCACGTTGAAGCTCTTCACCTTTTCTTCTGCAGGAAACAAGCCAGGGTCAGACAGTCACAGCAGAAGATGCAGGAAGTTCATCTGGCCAGCCAAGGGAAACCGGCGCATCGGCTCCCCGCTCCACCATGTTCCGTATCCCAGAATTCCGTTGGTCCCACATGCACCAGCGCCTCCTCACTGACTTGCTCTTCTCCATTGAGACAGATGTCCAGATGTGGAGGAGGTAGGAAAGCTACTCACTCTCATTTTACAGATGCTTTTGCTACCGACAATATTGAGTAAAGACTTTTTGACTTAAGTAGAAGGTAGAAGAACAACAAGTAGAGGGTTGAATCTCAGAAACCCCCTGATAATTAAGCCCTGCATGTGACCTCATGAGCGCTTTACAAATCTGTATTTTCTATGCTGGGAGAAGAAAGTTTTTCAAGCAAATATAAAATGAATTTAAAGAAAGTATAAAGGAATTTATGAACACATTAATACAACTGTCTGATTTTCTCAAGTTTTTTTTATTTTTATTTTTAATTTGCTTGTAAACCAGCAGCCATTCAGAAATAGATGAATTGTTATAAATCGATTAGTTTTGCAATTTGCTCTGAAAACATGACATGTTGGAGATGATATTGAAATGCTAGCCACAGATAAGTGTTCTTGAACCAGTACTACTGTGGTTATGCATTATTTCCACTTTAAGGCTCAGTAACAGCAGCCGTCGTCGAGTGATTTTAACGCTTCATCAGCAAGATGTTCTGTTTGCTCTCTGTCTTTTAGTCACTCCACAAAGACAGTTCTGGACTTTGTGAACAGCAGCGAGAACGTGGTGTTTGTGCACAACAGCATACACCTCATCTCCCAGGTGGTGGACAATCTCATTATGGCCTGTGGAGGGATTTTACCTCTCCTGTCTGCTGCAACCTCTTCCACAGTGAGTCGCTTATATCTTGCTGATTCTGTTTGTGCTTGTCTGCCCCCCCGCCCGCCCCCTCCCCCGTCTATATGTGGCACAGGAAGTTATCAATCCAAATTGACCTTTTCCAATCACATTAGACAACAGTTAGCTGCCTGCTAACATGGTTAGTTTGCTTTTGTCTTGTCTGACCTCAGTCACTGCGGCACTCTTACAAGATTCTTCTCTTGACCCGTCTGCTGAGGAAATAGGTGGAAGTTCAATTCCATTATAGTTCAGCTGCATTCAACTTCAAGTGGCTTGTAACCAGATTTAAAACTGTCCCAGAAAAATTGTGATTTGACATGTGTGTGTCAGCCCCAAATCCATGCATGTTATTATCAGTTTTCTTGTTATTAAATGAATTTTTCTTTTGAGTGTGTTTTTGTCATTACTTAGATTTTTTTCCCCTCCTAAACTTCCAGCATGAACTAGAGAATATTGAGCCATCCCAAGGCTTGGCAGTGGAGGCATCTGTTACCTTTTTGCAGCGCCTCATCAACCTCGCAGATGTTCTCATCTTTGCTAGCTCCCTCAACTTCACAGAGATAGAAGCTGAGAAAAACATGTCATCAGGAGGCATCCTGCGACAGTGCCTTCGCCTAGGTAAGCACGTTTAATCACTTATTCCTTCACTCTTTACTGTAATATTGTCTGAGTGCTTTCTTAGACTTCATAGTGTGTCCAGGTAATGCATTTAAATTTTTTCAAGTAAATACATAACTTTCTTAGTTGTTTTGCATTTGTTAGTATGTTACTTACTGTGTATATATTACTGTAGTTAGAACATTTTCTCTATTAATGCCATAACATGTTATCATATCAAATGAGTGGAACGTTTATGTTTTCAATATATTTATGACTCAGTTTATCACAGTTTCCACTTTGATACAAAGTAACATGTATTTTAATAGATAATGTCTGTCTTGCATAAACTTTTCTTGTTGATTTGAATTACTTTTACAAAATCAACAGAAGTTAATAATATAAGCAGACCAAAACTAAAAAATAATAAAGTACGATTAGTATGTGTTGGGTACATCAATCGACCGATTTCAACAGCCTTAATTTAGAGGGCTTCACTTTTAGGATAAAAATGAGTACTGGAATGTATTTATGCATAACCAACCTTAAATAATAAAGCAAACCAACTTAATTTAGCCTTTAAATATTTTAGTCTTTTTTTTTTTTTTTTTTTTAAAAGAAATTGCAAAAGTTATTTTTTATTAAAAGAGAAGAATGATGTATGTGTACGTTGTTCAGTCTTTCTGTTAGCAGGTTTAGGACGAACTTTTAGATTAGAAAAAGACAATTAAAGCCATTTGCTTTGTGTTGGTTTTATTCCAGATGAAAGAGAGGAGTGTTTTGCACTGTTGATGGCGATACAGTGTTAACAGGTGCAAGGAGCCTCAGGGATCACATAAACAGTCAAAAAGAAGGGAGGCTCCTACACTGAACAAAATAGAGGCTGTTTGATGCAAAAAAATGGATGGTTCATTTACATGATGGTGCAAACCAAAAAAATGCTAAATTAAAGAGGTTGTTTTGGTTACGAGACCATCAACACTGATAACATGAGAAGTCCTTTATATTGGTGTGTAATGGTATGTTTCCAGGGGCAAGGATATGAAATCATGTGGTATCTATCTTGATGATGGAAATGGATATTAGCTGGAAGTCTACGTAAGAGTGAGGGCACTGGGTCAACACAGGGTCTACACTCTGAATGCTTTTAGTTTATCCTTAAGTGTTTTGTGGTTATCTTTTATGTATAGTTTTAAAAATATGGCATTTTGTTTAAGCCACATTATGCCAGAATAAACCGTATGTCATCTTAAAAATGCTTAAATAATCACAAAATATCATAGATCAAGACAACAAATTTTATAGGGATAGCTCAAATAAGTCAATTTTTGTTAAAAATGGAGAAAAAAGTCTATTTTATTGTTTTGATCCTTCATTTCTCGCTTGTATGACCAATGATTGTTTTCCTACCAAACTAGCCGGCAACACTTACGTTGAATAAATCACTTTATTGTACATTAACATCATACAATAAATTATTTAATTGGATAACAAAGAAACCTCCCCCACCTTTAGAGAAAAAAAAAAGTATTTTCTGAGTAGTTTCTTTGTGTTTAATTATTTTGGAAAGTGTCTGCATAGCTTCACTTTACAAAGAAAAATAATTCACAAAATCAAAAATTTGCACCAGTATGCAACAATGAGAAGTTTTAATATTTAACAGGCTTGAATTTGTCTCTGACCCCCCCTCACTGAATTTCCTCCGATTTTCCTCACCACATTCTCTTTCCTGTCTTGTTACGCTGGCAAATGCCTCCCATGTTAGCTCCAGTCGTGGCTCCTGTTAGTTTTTCTACTCTTTCATCCATTCTTTCTTCTCCACGTTCTTTCTCTCTTTCTTACGTTGCTGCCTCTTCCAGTCTGCTCATATCTGCGTTCTCTTATGTTATTATTGCATGGCAACACTTTTAAATGGCTGCTAGCATGATATAGTGAGTTGTCCATAATGGCCTTGGCTGCGCTGTGCTGCTGCATAGCCCGAAGCTTTGTTCTGCCTTCTGTTCCAGGCTATTAAAGTTTCTTCTGACAGCATCGAAAGCCTCGACTCACAATCGCTGAATAAAAGATACTGACATTGTTCCATTATTTATTCTTTGTAGTGCACCTTTTTAGCAACAAATACAAACACAGTACACACATCCTTATGCCAGATGAAAGTAGCACAGTGTTTTCTACACCAATTTAAACGATTTCTTCACGCTTTGCTCCATTTATGCTACAGTACCTATTCAGGTATCAAATTTTCGCTTTTTAGAAACAATTGTGGTAACAAACAACAGAGGCGTCAGAATTCAAAACTTGTTATCCAGAGAGCATGTATTTTCCCCCTGATCTCATTGCTGCTGCGCTGGTTTTGCAGGAAAATGCCGTCACCGTAGCACAGCTCCGTTATGAAATGAATATTTGATGAGGTATGTGCTCCCCATTGCTGGCACCTAATCTGATTTTGGGAAACTGTAACAAGGTTTTAGCATCTCCGCCCCTCCCTCTGCCTCTCCTTTTTATAAATGGCCGTATGAAAGAGTGACCCTAATGGAAAAAGCGAGCCCATTTCTAGCCGGAATAATTCCCTCCTTCGTAATCTTAATGCAGCAGAGTTAACATTTGTCAGTTGTCAGGCTCAGAGCAGTGGGGGTTGCGAGGGGCTCCGAAGAGGAGCAGTGCATCAAATTACACGGTTAGCATGTCACTCCTGAAACCCACCTAAAGTTATCGGACAATAAGATATTTTTCCTCTGGTGAAGGACGCATCTCGCTGCCTACTCAGCATGTGCACACCCTAACAGTGTCATTTATTATGGGAGCTGCACACAGTGGATATGATTCATTCTGCACTATGACCTTGAGTGGAGAGGTGGAGCAGAGAAGAGTGAGCGGTGCTGCCAGAGTTGGCCAGAGCACTGACCTTGTCATGGCCCCACTTTTTCTCTTTTTGTTTTTGTCCTTCTCAGCTGTTCCTCTACCGCTCTTCACAGTTCATGTCCTGGATTTCTCTCTATTTCTTGCTTTCCGGGGGTGTGAAAAGCACAACGAAGAAGCATTTCATTTGAGCAGGTTTCTCTGACCGTAACTTTGCATGATGTCTCAAAACATCTCATCCTCTGCCACAGTGTGTGCAATGGCAGTGAGAAACTGTCTGGAGTGTCAGCAAGCGCAGTTTAAACATGGCGGCGAAGGCTCGGCTCACAGCTACACCGCCATGCCCAGCACTGTGCTTGGAACAGCCAAGTCTGCATCTGCACAGGCAAGTAATCCAACCGTTTTCCTAAAGCCTTTATCTGTATAGAGGCATGAAAATATGGAATTCACTACCAAAAAACATTAAATTAACCACTGACATAAAAAACTTAAAAATATTATTAAAAGACTATTTTTCAAAAGTACGGGTATCTATATAAATCATAATTATAAGGGTTTGGTGATTAAAGTATAATAAATACAAATGTATGTGTAATAGAGTAAACAAATTGATAACGTGGATAGAGGTGTACTAGAAGATTTGTATTATAGATAATCAAATATATAGGTTGATATCCAATTATAAGAGACTAGTAAGCGTATTTTTGTGAATGAATAGTTTATATGATATGATATAACATGAATGGACATGACATGCATGCATTTAGTGTGTAAAAATTGATGTAACGAGATGATTTGGATATGTAAATAGCTTGTACTCCGGGATTGAACTGAAGTGCTGATGTGTTGTGTAACTTTTTACAAGTTTTTGTTTTTTGATGTTATAATTGTGCCGGAAGAATAGTAGCTTGCTACAGCTAATGGGGATCTTAAATAAACTAAACTAAACTAATCTTCACCTCAAAAAACCTGTCTTTGTGCTGGCCAATCTTAGTCTAACATAACACAAATTGCTTTATAGCTTTTCCTGCCCTTTTTCCATTCTCTACAGCTTTGTCCTTTATCTTCTTTTCCTGCCACAACCAAGTGTTTTTGCATTAGCTCATATGTTATTAAATTACTGCACGTGTTGCTATTTGTTACACCAGACAAGGACTTTTGTCACTGCATCTTTGATTTGATACACTGACTTCCAGTAAAGTTGTGTTGTTCTTCCCTGAACTGAGTGTCAAAGCTCATATATAATGCAGTGGCTCTATAGAAAAGCCATTACGTTAAAGATGTGATCTCAGGAGGGACTGCATCCCTGAGCTGTTTAAGCATACCTTCTTTCCTCAACTGTGTGTAGCGGGATATAGTAGATATTCTGGTCGGTGTAAATCTGCATGTATTGTTTGCACTTCGCATATTATTGTCATACATGTCCTGTGGTGACACATTGATTTATTTTTTCTGTACATGCTTGCAGAGCCCCGTTGATGCAGTGACAGGCGGCATGTCTCCCATTAGAGACTTGGATCGGCTCCTTCAAGACATGGACATCAACCGCCTCAGGGCTGTTGTCTTCAGAGATATTGTGAGTTGTACAATAAAGATGTGCATAGACTGTATTTCACACTCCTCTTACTTGAGGTGCTTTCTGAAGGAGACACGTGCGCAGATTTTTTTTTTTAGTGTGTTTTGTTTGTTCCAGGAGGACAGTAAGCAGGCCCAGTTTTTGGCTCTTGCTGTGGTGTATTTCATCTCGGTCCTCATGGTGTCCAAGTATCGTGACATCCTGGAACCTCACAATGACAAGAAACACCCTCATCGCTCCCAGTCTACTAGGAGCACAGGTAAATAGTTTCTTTAAAGAAAAGCTGCTAAAATATACAAACCCAATTCCACAAAAAGCAGTCATGCAGAATAAAGCTGAAATACAAACCAAATGCAATAATTAGCTAAGAGTATATTTCTAAACATTCAGGATTGTAAATTTGATTGCAACATGTCTGAGTTCAGATGAGATCATCAAACTCCTTTGTGCCTTCCATAAAAACAGGTTACAACAGTTTTATCATGCAAAGAAGAAACCATATGTGAATATCTTCACATTTGGTGACCAAAGCTTATTTTAAAGGGTTAGAAGACAAAGTGGAAAACTATTTTGTAGGCAAATTAATCCACAATTTAAATTGCTTTTAAAAATGTGCTCTGTCATCTAGACTATAAAACTGAGGAACCATCCAGATTATTAACAGTTCACAGCTCAACAGCTTTTATCTCTGATGGTATGGGATGGTGTTGATATCTGTGGAAATGGTAACTTGCACATTTAGAGGTACTGCGTTAATGGGGAAAGGTTTGTCGAAGTTTTAGAGCAGGGTGTGCTCCTATCCAAACATTTTTTTAAGGATGGCTTTGCACTACTTCAAAGTATGAACTGCCTCCATTACAACAGCAGAAGAGGTTCGGATGCTGAACGACCCTGCTTGCAGTCCAGATATTTCACCAGTAGAAAATGTGTTGTGCTTCATAAAATCCAACACACACTTGTCCTTTGGCAAAGGTTTAGCAGCTGGTCTCATCTGTTTCAAGATTTTTACAGAAGAGGTGATAGGATACAATGGTAAATGTGATTCTGCCAGAGGGTTTTTTTTTTTTTTTTTTTTTTTTTTTTAAAGATGTCTTGCTGCTATCAAATCCAAAATAAGGTGATGTTTTTCATAAAAGGGTAAAATGTCTGAGTTTGAAGATTTGTGTTCTCCGTGCTCTCTTATGAGAAAGATGTTGACTTATGATGATACAATGCCCCAACTTTCTTTGATTTGTGGATATGTGGAGTAGTATTCATGTTGACTGAAAAAAGTTTTGTTTTGCAGCAATTTTCAGCCTTTTCATGAACTTTACCCCTAAATATAAAACATGATCTATACTTGACATTTTCTCAGCTGCCTTCCTTTTTAATGAGACTATTTTGAGATTGGTCCTTTATTGTGTGTAACCCATGTTTTTCTTATCTGCACTAGTGTTAAACTAAAGAATGAAGAATTTTGAGTATTGTGGATGTTCACCATTGCTCCGAAAACATTTCTAGATGTTCGTCTTTTCCACTTTTTTCAATGTGTTCACAGAAAGCGGTGGAGCTTCAGGTGGAATGGAGGTGGAGAATGGCTTCTCTCTCAGGAGGTATGACTCTGGTATCGGCGATGACCACACTTCAACTGTAGTGAGCGAGGCAGATCTGTCATCCTCTGGTGCAACTCATGGTCCGGACGCCATATCCGAGGCCTTGTCCACACTGTCATCTGAGGTCAGACCTGCTCTGTCTGCTGACTCCAAGGGCAAGAATGTCAAAGACATTCTGCGCAGCCTTGTGAGCGCTCCAGCAGATGATATCATGGTGGATCCAAGCCTACTGCCGCCAGCGTTTCTTGGACCTGTGGGAGACTTGGCCAGGGAATCATCCTTACAGTTCCGTTCCTTTGATAGGTGAGGGCTAAGGTTCAAACACAGCATGACATCGAGTTAAATGGAGTACATTCATGTTTTTTTTTTCCCTCAGCACTACACCTTATTGACTGTGGGGAAATAAATCAGGAAATTTCTCTCAGCTGAGACCTGACAGCTTTTGTCAGTTTCTTGAAATACATGTGATATTAAGCCTTGTGATTTTTTTTTTTTTTAAGCCTTGCAGTTGACAGTTTTATGCCATTTATCTCAACGTAACTGCAGGACACTTTTGAAAGTCAGACCTTGAGCACATCTCAGCTTGCTATCCTCAGTGGAAGTCTTTGTGGATCTTGAAAAACAGTCTGTAACTGAAACCTTTCCAAACTGACTCTCAGTCTCACTCTTTTTTTTTTTTCTCTCGAAGTCTCATTGTTCTATGTTTGCTGTCGATGCAGCCGCTTATCGCAGGCAAAGCACTCTATGAAGATTCTGCCTTTAAGAGAAGAGTCTTATCTGTGGTGAAGAGATGGACATGGGGAGACAAAGCTGACAGGAAGCTGTTTGTTTTTATGTTGCACTTTTTCATCTTTGCTTGACACACCCTGTGTAAAATTATTATTTTTGTTCTGTTTTGAGGAAAAGAGAGGGAGAAAAAAAAAAAAGCACAAGATATGATAAACAAAAAAAAAATATTTGTGTTACCTTTGGTAATATGGGGTGAACACTTCAAAAGCAAAGCAGGGTACCAAAGCCACAGACGGGTCCAGGTGAGAGAGGATGGTTATTGGTCTGGTTTGCATTTGGACTGTTGATTCTCAGGCATTTTACACACAGCAGAGGCGGGGTTCTGGGTGAAGAGGGGAGAAAAGAAAGACAAGAGAAAGGGGGAGATGAGTGTCAAGTCAAAGTTCTCGTGTTTTGAAGAAAATATTTCTACATTTTTCTCCCTCTTACTCACAAACACAGTCAGCCTGCCTGCCCCCAACTGTGGGAATTCCACAGCATCTCTGTGATCGCGTGTCTTTATCTGAGGAATGCTTTGTCAGGTCTCAGGGTGCTCCTCATATCAGAGGGATTAGACTGGCTCCTGTCCGCTGAGCACACTCAGTGGGAAGAGAGGACGTCAGGAGAGCTGGAGAGCGTAGACTAACAGCTCACTCGATACCTATGGGAGCCTCTTCATGCGAACCTAGTCACAGACACCATGCTTTTTTAAGGAAAATATTGAAGCACCTTGGTTGGTGTTTGACTCACCTGCATGTACTCATTACATCATATAAGAGTTTATGAGCTGATATTGGTCTACATATTATATTGGTCTATAGTAGATATAAATAACAAATGGCTTAATATTTCTTGTAAAAGATTTCACCTTGTTAATTTTTCACTGCATATAGTCTTTTTGTGGTCGTGGCAAACTGCACAATACAAAAAAAAACTGCACAATACAAAAAAAAAACTGCATAATACAAAAAAAAACTGCACAATACAAAAAAAACTGCACAAACTGCACAATACAAAAAAATTTAAGTTTTAAGTACTTTTTGACGCTCATCTCATATGGCAGCCTACATCTACAACAGTGAGACTCCTATATTTATCTGTGTGACACATGCATTTTCTGCACTGGTTGTATCACCATGTCACCATTTACATACACATTTGTTACGCACATACGCATGATGTCCGCTGGATTTACACAAATTTAATTTTTTTTTATCAAGGAGCATATTGTACCATATGTATGACTGACATATGTCGTATCCATATAACTTGGTGTCTGTTAGGAGTAACAGCCACCAGCCGGTTTCTTAAACTGCCGTTGCTGTTTAATGAACTGCTGCCAAAATCTTTTTGGCATTGAAAAACAATGTTTTTCTTGTCAAAAGTTGTAGAAATTTTCTGGTGACTTCAGTAATTCAATTTTCATACATAAAATCTAAATCGAAGCCTTTCTTCTGCTTAGAGTCCTAATTTCCATGGTTAAAGTTGCCCTGCTGAGGTGGCACGCAAGTTTGATACCTCTGCATCAAGTTGACCATAAAATCCCTCAAACTAGCTTGCTTTTAGCATGTATTTAGTCTGTTTACCCATCTTTAATCAGCCAACTGTCTTCCTGGTCTACCAGTTAGCTTATGACATATTTTGATTAGTTCCAATGGTGTTTATTGCCCATTTGTAATAACTCCATAACTGCTCAGCATCTCCTACTAACCAGTAAGTCTCCCAGTGACAATAGTCCAACCCAGAGCTGACATTCTACACTGACATCTCCTGTCAAAACATGGCAACTTTCAGCTTGCCCAGAGGGCAGGATTTATGAGACTGTTGCATGAAAAAAGGAGGGATCTCCCAGATAAAAACTGGGGGTGGGTCAGAGGGTGAAGTATCCAAACTGATTTATTTACTAGTCGAGACCTGCTGGATTTCACCCATGCATTTCTCAGCTATGCCCCTGTTATGACAGCCAGTCTGCAAATATTTGCTGATACTAACCAGAACTAAACAGTGTCATTGTACAAGTCGGTGATTTAGACTGCACGGTTCAGCTGCATATGCAAGTGTTAGACACTAGAGTATACATGGTGCAGTTGTTTGCATTCCTGATAACAGACTCTACATGCATGTGTGCGGATGACTTGTGTTGTTGGTGCTTGTTGTTAATTAACTGCTGATGGGAAGCGGTGCATTATTTTACACTACAGGTTTAATCAATTATGTGTTTTATTATTTGATTTAACACAGCAGGGATTCGATCATTTAGATCAAGAATTTTTTTTAACCTAATCATAAGAATATACAGACGATCTCTCAAATGATACTATTGAAAATTTTGATTAGTTAATATGAGTACACCAGCAGGATATCTACAGACTGCACAATACAGATTCCAAATGGTAAATATGACTCTCAAATTCCTTTTCAATTATCTGAGGCTGAACGCAGATTGCATGCCAGAATACCTTTTTTTCAGCCAAAAAGTCACTCTACCAATAAAATTGCATGGTGAAACAATATACAAAGCATGAAGTGCAGAAAACGAGGCTTAAAATGGCTTATAAGTCTGTTTTCAGTTGTCGTTCTCATCTTGCATAACAAAGAGAACATTGACCTTTCAAGCATGCTAACAGGGCCCTATTAGACATGTTAAATATTATTATTGTGGTATCAAAGTGTATCATTACTTTATTATTAAATTAACAGTGACAAAAAATTACAAACACAGCGGGACGTTCCATAGAGATTACTGCCATAGAGCTTCCTGTAACCCCACGCAAAATAAAGCAACAAACAGAACAAAGATAAGTGAAAGATTGGTAATATTTCAGATGTCACAACCCACAGTTGCATGAACTATTTACTTAGATTCAACACTTCCATAAGTCTTTGACTTGGGCCAGTTGGTTTGTTAAGAGTTCCCATCTCACAAATGTATTTGACCAGATTTTCACATCAAATTTTGTAAAGACAATGAACATAGAAACTTGCTACGCTTCTGTATTGTCTTGCAGATCAACTTAAAGACGTTAAAATCAAGACTTTGTTTGACCTCCGACATCTGTTACAGAAAATTTTGTTCTTCGTATGACAGATCCGGCATTTTACCCTGTTTGGGATTATGTTGGGTGTTTGTTTGGAGTTATTATCTTTTGTTAAAAGCTTGATGCATTATTTGGTGCTTTGCATGTGTTGATTTGTAAATAGTGTGCAGTTAGTTGATGCTGTTTTTAGCCTGTGTGTCCACTGTGTTGCATGAAAAAAAGATGAAACTAATTGAGCTGTGGTGAACACTCGCATCATCCTGAACGAACAGCATTATATGCAGATACAGACATGTTGTTACTTGTTCTTGCACCTTAAATAGCAGACATCACTTGAATCGGATTGTTGACTGTACCTATCCAGTGTGTGTCGAGTGCATTGAATAATTCAGCCTCAGTTTTCTGTTCAGACACAGACATACACACACTTTTCGTTAGGCTCTTGTTTGTGGGTTGAGAGGGGCCGCTGACGGCTGATTAATCGACTGGGGGCGGCCCACTCATGATAAGTGTGGCTAATGACCTGCTGAATAATTCACTGGGCCTTTGCAGGAAAGCAGATGGAAGGCCAAACACATCCATAGACATGATCACCATCAGACTCCTACGCATTAAAGTGCATGTATTGTAATATTTGTAGGCAAAATCACACACACACACACACACTTCCATTCTCCACACACCAGGGGTCCGCTATCTGTCCGTCCCTCTCTACTGCTGTTGACACCCAGGATGCTTCATGTCAGCACCGCCTTTACATTCTGACACTGCCATCCAGCTCAGTCACTATCTAAACAAAAAAAACCCTAAACTTACAAGATACTTTTATCTTCACTCTTATAAATACTGCTTTCATTCGGGTTTATCATTGCACGTGTGCTTTCTTGTATTATGCTTGAACATATCACTATTTTATTGTAAACAGCAAAGTTAAACCTCTTGGATCCTGCTGCATTTTTATTTTCTATTAACGCAATCCTAAGTTCTCAGAATGTGTAAATGTAACTTTTAAATGGATCCGATTAGACTTTTATTTTACAGCCAGGCGTCTGTCTGAATCACAGGAAAATTTGATTTAAAAAAAAAAAAAAAAAAAAAAATCCTATTTTTTTCCTTGTGCATTTGCAAGGAAGTATAGAAACACTGACACCTGGAACAAGCTTTTTTATTTTAATAGGTTCAGATTTGTGCATTTGATGTATTTGTGGTGCATATCTGTGTTGGTTTGTGTTTCTGAGAGGTAGCAGTAGCCAGTGATTAGACCCTGCTTTCCCTGTGTCAGCACTGATAAGCAGGGCCAGGCTCTCTTTGATATGGCCAGTGGTCTGTCAGAACCCCAGTCTAAACTGACGGCTTATCTGCATGCTGCTCTCCTCCCATCGTCTGTTTGCTGGCTGGGAATTGAGCTTGACTTGTTATTACAACATCACTATGACAAACACTTCTTGTTGCTTTACAAAACGAGCCTCTAAAGAGGCAGAACTGCTGATACCAAGATTAATTATACAGAAATGTAATCTGGAAAGGGGCCACCTTTCCTTCCTACAAGAATATAAAAAGGAGATTACAGAAAGTAAAGGGATTTATCCCCATGTTGATTACAAAGAGAAAACTTTAAATGGCTTGCAAGAAGTTTTAAACGGTTCAGAAAACTCAAGAACAGGAAGTTTTGATCAAACTTCGCCAAAAATGACAGTAACAACAAGGTCTGCCACGGCATCATTTGGAAAGATAAAATTAAGGGGGACCAAAACCTGAATGAGGGTGGCAAACTGATGTAGAGATTTGGAATAGTGCATGATCCAAAGCATTTGTGATCTGTAACAGATGGAAGATTATTGATGTCATGCACATGCTAATTTCCAATGATACTGTGTCATTAGAGTATACTTATGATGTGACGGGAGGCCAAATTAATTCAAACAAGTATGAAGTAAAACTGTCTCCTAATTTTTTTCCAAATGCTTAAAAAACTATTTCAGAATTTCAAATATGGATAATGGTATAAATGCTTTGTGAAAACAAGCCAGGAGATTTTGTTTAATGTGACATTTTTAACATTTGTGTAAGTTACCTGATGTCAAACCAGTCAATTTAATTCTTTTTGCTAGAGATAAACTGAGAACAGAAAATCCTCAAACAGAAAATGTTGACAGTGAAGACCAAAGATGTATGAATAAATCCCAGTCAAGAGACTGAAAGTAGGAACTTTTGCATAAAGATATGTGCTGAAATCTCCAGAGATCCTCATGCAGGCATTAGAGAAAAACTTACAGCCAACAAATCATCATCTTGAAAAGACAAAATTTTCACAGATCCACCCTTTGTTTCTTTCCCTCTTCCTTTACTCAAACTATAATGCTTACCTGTATAGTCTGAAATGCATGTACAAAGGTAGAAGAGTCTAAAATATGTTCATGAGACGTCTAAACTTCAGTGATCTCACATTCTGTTAATGTTAATTCATGGTTATTAATTCCAGTACACTAAGGTTGGGTGATTTTTCACCCATGATATATAGATTTTCACTAGGAACTCATGCCCTGTTGGTGTTCTAGGGTTAAAGATGTAAGAGCTTTGCTCTTGGCCTACATCCTGGATGTCTCCTCTTCAGTTTGTCTAGATTTGGAGTCTTATTTCCAGATTTCCAGCCTGATCCGCTGCTCCTGCATGCAAACAACTTTGTTAGCATGGTTATTCATCATAACAGATCCCCAAAAACCCCATGAACTGCCAACAAACATACCAAGAATGTAAATGTTAGGGTCCAAATATTTCCGGACCCGTAAACTTGATTCTTATCAGTGGAAAAGTTCCTGTAAATTCTCCTGCAGTGTTGGTGTTGCAACCACACTGTGAAATGGCACCGCCAGCATTTTCTCACAATAGTTTGGTCAGGGTTACTATAAATTAATCATTTCTTTCTTCTGTCCACAGAAGTGTTGTCGTTGGACCCAAGAAAGCGGGCATGACGCCATCGCCAAGCACTTCCAGCTCCGTCCTGACATCCACCGCTGCCTCCGTGTCTGCTGGGACAGCAGTCGACAGTGTAGCTGTGGTATCTTCTAGTGACACCTCCCAGGCCACAAATACAGACTCCACAGCTTGTAAGCACACACACACACACACACACACACACACACACACACACACACACACACTTGTGCACACAATCACTCACACCATTAATAAAATAATAAAAATGTAGTGGCGGAGAGGCAGTGTTTCAGTGAGGGCAGTGCTAAGTCATAGCTTAGATGAGTCTGCAAAGAAAAAGGTCAATATTTATTTAGAGAGCGTGCTCCTCTGTGTGCCTGGTAGAATAATATTGTTTGTACAATGTAATCCACTTAACGTGAGAGAGAGGACAGTATGAAAACTTCTGAGTGACGCTAATTTACTTGTAGTAGCTGCATCAGCTGTAGTTGATGGGAAAGAATGAGTGTAAATGCATTTGTCACAAAGTGCATTCTGGCCACTCTTAGTGATTGCAGTGATGCTGGTAAGTAATGCAAATAGAGAATGGGGAGATGAGCTAATCAACCATGTGAATATCCCCGGTAGGTGTTATGTGCATTATATAAGGCGGTATGAAAAGTAACGTTTTGAAGCTGAGCCAGTTTTTGTTCCATGCAAACAAAGTAAAACTGTTGATCACTGATTCAGACATTAAATCAGCGTCAGCGTCTCTGTGTCCGTAGTGTGTATGAAAGTGTAATGTTTTCTCTTAGAGGAGTCTGTGTGTGTTTAAGAGAGGCCGGTTTGACATCAGCTCCTAGGAGTGCACGCCTTTGTATGCTGTGCATGCTCGCTATAAATAATGCTAACTTTAGCTGTATCCATGGGTGTGTGTGGAAGGAGCAGCATGTGTGTTTTAGTGGGGCAGTGGGAGGACTAATGGAGACGTTTGTTTGCTCCTCTTTGTTTGAAGGAGCTACTTCAGCTCGAGAGGGATACTCTCACCAGGCCCACATGGCGCTGTTTAACACCTTACATACACACATTGTACACACATTCCAGCACACATTACACTGTCTGTCATTCTGAAAGAGTTATCCCTGCTTGGAGACGGTCTTGGTTAGAAAAACAAGCCCACTGAAACACCAGAGGAATCCCCCTCCTCCATATTCATCTGGGCATTAGCTTATTTATGAGCCACAGGGAAGAGAATTTACTGCCAGATCAATCACAGACAGACTTTGTAGCTCGTGTCCAGAAATAAGTCATAAAACATCTTTTAGTCATATAATGAAACAGTCACAAAAACAGCCCAGAGGGGTAAATTGGAATGTAATGACTTAATGAGGAAAAATGATTGGGGGAAGAAAAAAAAATATTAACAGGCTTTTTTTTTTTTTTTTTTTTTTTTTTTTTTGTCACTTTGCATTTAAAAAAAAAAAAAAAGTCTTAGGCTGAAAAAAAGAATACTTGATGTAGTTCAGGAGTTTAAATAAAACATTTCCAATAATCTTGACAGTTTAACTAAAACTGACTGTGAAGCATGGTCAGCCTCTCAGTGAATGAATAGTAAATTAATAAGACATATTGTGGAAAGCCTGGATCATCCACTATCTAACCATGAAATAATACTTTTACCCCCACTTGCCCTATTCAGCCATAAATCTCCTTATTCTTTGCATTTGAATGGAGTCCATTGTGTTATTTCATAAGAGGCATGTTTCTGCACAAGTTTATGGTGCGACTCTGTTCACATAATGTATTGCTCTGTGTGTGTGTGTGTGCGTGCGTGCGTATGCGTGCGTATGCGTGCGTATGCGTGTTCTTGTCCAACATCCAGACTAATAACAGAGTTCTTTGGTTTCTCCCTGCAGCAGGCGGCCAGGCTCCAGCCAGCACTAGCCTGCCATCTGTCCCCCCACTCTCCCCTGTGACCCAGAACACAGCCCCCAATATGAGGTGATTCATCTTCTATTCTTTGCTTTTCTATTGCACCTCCATCCACGATCAGCTGTTTATGCATGCGAGGATACTCAGTTATTTTTTTGCAAATCTGCTTATTTTTTTTTTATTTATTTATTTATTTTTTGGTTTAAGTTTTTCTCTCACATTAATACAGGATTTTTTTATTTTTTTTTGCTTATATTTAAAACATATTTGTTTTTTAATTCTTCTCTTTTCAGCATCTCAGAGCGCTTGGAACATGCTCTCGAAAAGGCAGCTCCTCTACTGAGGGAGATCTTTGTAGACTTTGCCCCCTTTCTGTCTCGTACCCTGCTTGGCAGTCACGGACAAGAGCTGCTTATTGAGGGCACCAGTGAGTATAACATAATAAAAAAAATAAATCCTTTTATTTTCTTGGAGGGAAAAAAAAAAAAAGTTGCTGTGTTTCTTCAATGCAACCTCACCAACCTTTAGGATCCAACACTCCTTATTTAAATGTAATAACATCTCCACATTGTTAATCCAGTACTGTGATGAGTTGCATAGGACCAGGAGCGTGGCAGCGGAGCTGAAGGTTTTCAGGGGGCCAGGTCAGAGGCCAGGCCACTAATAGCAGTGTTTGGGATGTCTGCTGCCACCAAACAAAATGGAAAGTTGATTGATAGCTGCAGGAGAGGGCGTGTGTGCATGTATGTGCGCTTGTCTGTATGCAATAGCGTATGAGTCTTGTGTCATATGAAGAGCAACTGAAAATCCAAAGACTTTCCAGCCTTTTCCACCCCGTCTGTCTCTCTACAGCAGACTCAGGACATTTTAGTGCCCCCCCTGCCCTCTAAAAGCCCAGGGCTTGTCATCGGGGATCAATGGGACATATGTTGGCCAAATCAAGCCTGTAATACAAGGCCCAAATATGTATTAGTTTACAGTAACATCATGTCGACTCATTAGGCCCATCAATACGCTTTGCTCTCTTGCAGATGGTGCAAGGTGGGGTTTTTGCATGTGTTTTCAGGGATACATGGAAAGCTTTATGATGTAAACACACACAGAAGTGATTATCAAACGTACTTTGATTGTCTCTTTTTCCCCCCCCCCCCCTCTTTTTTTTGTGTTTCTACAGGCCTGGTGTGTATGAAGTCCAGCAGCTCAGTGGTGGAGCTCGTAATGCTTCTGTGTTCCCAGGCAAGTCTGGCATCTTTATCTTTCCTTACCCCTGTCCTCTTCTCTTCTACCAGTCTGATTTATCTGGCTCACCTTGAGTGCAGTAAATCCAGCGAGCCTTATCTTTCCTCCACTCTCCCTCGTCTACCTTTCTACGTTCACCCCTTTCCGCCTATAGTGAGAGCAGAGAAATCAGAGAAGAGGCATCTTCAGCTTCAAATATTGGTTTGAGGGTCAAGGGTGGACGACCTGTCCACGTCACCTTTGACCCGTGAACCGGCCCTTGTGGCCTGGACCAAACTGATGAGGAGGGATAATGTAGATTTGATGGTGCTTTGCATTGATTACCCCTCTCTTCTCTGTTGTCTTGTGGGTGTTTTGTTGCCAAGTTTATTTAGCTGCTGCCGGATTCATGAATACTAATTCCAGGATCATAAGCAGGCGTGGGGAGATCAATGATCAGGGTTGTCAATAGATCACTCCAGGATGGCCGATTACCATTAAGAGACGACAAGCTACTGAAAGCGTTCTACTGCGTGTGGAATAAAGTACAGTGCATCATGTTGGAACATTAATGCAGGATGAAAACACACACAAAAGACTTGCCATATACAATCTCAGTGACAAGGACACCAGATAATAATTCCTCTCTGGTGTTGTTTTTATGTGTGTCTTTAAAATAAGGCTTTCCAATAATAAAAACAAAACAAAAACAAACAAAAAAACCCACATCTGATTAATGACACCCCTCTCACCACCGCACTCTGCTTTTTTATCAGCTTCGTTTCCTAAAGAAAAAGTGCTTGTCCTTTCTTTCCTCCACCTTTTAACTCCCCACATGTTGTTTAGTTCCCATTATTCACCTTGCTTCCTCTGAAAGAAAGAAAGAAAGAAGAAAAAAAAAAAAAGTAATACAGCTGGATTACACATCTGTTTGGATATCAGTGGCCACGCATAGATTTGGGCAAGTGGGACTCGGGGAAAGGGAATGTGAGCCCCATAATGTCCAGACATGAAGGAATAACAGGAGTGAAAGCAAGATAGAAAACCAAAGAGAGAAGAATGACAGGCACTAATGCACCTATTTGTCATATCTGTCAGGGTGTTGTTTAATGCTAATCTAATCAAAGGCAGAATCTTGGTGATTGCTCCACTGCGCAGCTCATGCCTCACTTCCCCCCTCTTGGTGCATAGCCCAAGCTATTTCTTCCTTTCTCCAAGCTATCCCACCCAATTTCTGCAATGCACATACATAAACACACACACACACACACACACACACACACACACACACACACACACACACACACACACACACACACACACACACACACACACACACACACACACACCCTTTAAGTGAAAGGACCAGGGATTGGCTAGTGCAGTGCTGATTGCTTCAATAAATCATCCAACCAAATTCTCTCACAGCTAATGCAAATGTAATTTTATTGTTGTGTGAAGGGGGAAGGAAGGGGGGGGCAGGAAGGTGGGAATGGTACCCTACTTCTCACCGGGGAAAAGAGGAAAACGGGGACAGACTTTCCTCTGGGCTAAATTACAATGTATAATTGTGTGTTTGTTCTCCATGTGAAGCAGCGAGAGAGAGAGGGCCAGTACCATGATTGATGACGTTATTTAGCGAAGTTTGTTGGGCCCTCTGGCATAGGAAGTGCTCAATTCTCACATAGGAAGTTGCTCTGTGGCCATCTTGAGATTTTTTTCCTGCCTTAGAGTCAACCAGTGAATGGAGATGATGGAGATGACTTTGATTGATTTTTTTTTTTTTTTTTCCCCTCCATTTCCAATCCCACACCTTCATCAGAGATGTGATGCGATACCATCTCTACGAAATTTTAATTAATTTCCCAAGCCTTGAGATGGAGTGGAGCCAGGGTGAGGGGTCAGGAGGCTGGGGACTGCAGAGCAGTTTTTAATCATGGTATCACTGAAAGTTCCATTGGCGGTCACATCAGCTTGGCATTGAGGAAGGGATTGTAAACCGCTGTTTGATTGTCTTTCTTTTCGAAATGAGTACAACAGTGCTCCCAATTAAAGGACCATTTTGATCAGACATTAACTGTTGGGGGTGGCAAGCTGCCTTGTTCTCGTCTGTAATATTGATCCTTGTTGACTTTGAATATACAAAGCGAGGATTAATGATCAGGAACGGTTTCATACAAAAAACTGATATGTTCAGGTTCTGGGGTCCACAACGTCGTTAGTTCAGAATGAACTGAGTTTTAGGGCTGTTTTTAACATGTCCTGTGCTTTGATATTTTAAGTTCTGTTTCTTGGTTCATTTGAAATTTCTAAAAACAGAACAGGCCCTCAGAATGTTTTTTTTTTTTGTTTTTTTTTGTTTTTTTTGTTGTTTTTTTTAACTCTGCTGCAAAACACATATATTAATTGTCATCGATCTAAACATTTATAGTTATTGTAATATCAGTATGAAAAATATATTTCACTTCGAAGAAGTTCTGCTTCTTTGCAAGTTGTTTAACCTCCCAACATGTAAATGTGCTGAAGTAAAATGCCACCGTCATGCTACACATAAAATTAGCACTAAATGTTTGGGGTTTTTTTCTACTGCAAACCATATTTCTGAATATTTAGCAGCAGTATTGTATCCATAGCTTTACCCTGTATAGAAATTCTCATTGACAGTCCATACATAAATAATGTTTATGAATAGTACAAGGTTCGGAAGAACAAAATCCTTACTGGCAAAGGCTTGTCTGTCTTATTCACAAGATTTCTCCCATTATGGCCATTTTGCCAATCAAAGTTCAAGACCTCAGGTATAGATGAGAAAGAGAATAGTATAATATAAAGCCAGTAAGAGCATTTTCAGTCTGTTCAGTGGTATTAGCTGCATCGAAGTTGGTAATTCACATTGAATAGATGTCCTTTTAACTTCTCTCTGGTAGGATCTGAATTGACGGAGGTTTTTCCATGTAAAGATGCATTCCCTCGGTCTTTTCTTGACCTTAATTGGCCCTGAAAATTTCACTCTCCCTCTTGCACTTTCCCTCTATGTCATATTTACGACCAGTGGGTTGTCTCCTCCGTGCACTTGTCAAACTAGGTTCCACCCAAAACAGGTGATTAATAAATAATACGGTGGAACACGAGAAAGAGCTTTCAGTGGTGTTTGATGCAATCCGTCCAGCGCTTTGAGAGATCATCTCATTTGATACTGGACAGTTTTCGATGTGGAGAGACTCATAAATCCTCTCAGTAGCTGCATTTGTGTCCTGTAGATCAGCCATTATTGTCCGGCCCCTGTGTCAGCCCATCCATCCTTCTGCCATTTATCAGAGACGCATCCTGTACATAGAGTGGAAGGACGAGTGAGGCAGTGTTGCGGGCTGGAAGGGTGCTGGCTAGGCAGTACCGCACTTCCTCACAGTTCCACAAGTAAACAAAAAGAAAACAGTTCTTACATGCATTTTTAAAGCTGCAACATTGTAATTCATCAGGGGCTATGATGATCCACTAACATTTATGATGATATCAATATCAGTTCAAGTCATTTCAGTGTCTTGTTTTTAGAATGGATGTTTTTCAAGATCTCAGCCAAACCGGTAAAAGTTTAACCAGGTTAGGAGTTTGTAAACATCATTTTCCCAGCAGTTTGTTTGTTCCAGCCTAAAATCCCACCAACTGATGGCTGGATCTCTATTTGATTTAGGTAAACATCCTTTAGTTGTGACCATTCAAGAAGATAATCTTCTAATTATAATTTGATAACATCGACGTTAAGCAGTCAAATCCAATGACTGCTGGTATCACATGTTCCCAGCCAGATTCACCAAAGTTAACCTGTTTAACAGATGGGCACTTCTCTTTCAGTCAGCAGGGGGAAAGACACTGACATCCCTAAACACTTTGCTCCTCCTGACTCTTCGCACTCTGACCTCCAGGTTGGAAGTAGAGAGTGACTGAGGCTTGGAGGCTTAAATCCCTGTGCTCAAGGAACAGGTCGTCAGTCTACGATCATCACGCTCTTCACAATCCACAGAAGAATATAAAGAGTGATGGAGCTCATCTATTGTGTAAAGAGCTTGGAAGTTTTCCAAAATATGCAAGTGCAGCTTTTTTTTTTGTTTTTTTAAAAATATAACTTGGTATATTTTTTATTAGGTTTTCACAACTTGCTTTGTTAATTTTTTTTTTTTTATATTGCAAGTTATGCTGGTGAAACTGGAGTCTGGCCATTCATATATGTCAGAGGACATATTCCTTCTTCTCTCCCATACGCGATAGATCAAATGCAGACCGTGTTGAACGAACCACTTGGGGAGCTGAGAGAGGTGAGAGAAGTGGCCAGGAATGTGATGAAACCAAGGGACAAAAATACTTTCTCCATCTTTTTCCTCACAGTCAGACGTGCACCCCACTGTGCAGTTAAACAGGCACGCAAGGTTCAAGATCAGTGAAAATCAAAGTGTTGTTTTCCCTGCCTCCCTGTTCGCCCTGGCCCTGTACTCTGCTCCCATGCCCCCTTTATGGCAACGCCACGCGGCTCAGTGTCCCATACCATCACTCTGTAACGGCTGCGTATTCTTTGAAAATATAGGCTCCTGCGAGACGCAGAGAAAACACAGTAACACCAACTGGCACTTAATCCTGAAGACTCCCCATCGTTGGCAACTATGCAGTCAGAGAGGGCGCAGTTGGGAAGTGGGAGGGGTGTTGTGGTGGAGGAGCTGGGGGTCATGGGGGGACTTCCTGACAGGAAGTGAAGTCTAGCTGAGAAGAGAAAATCAGACAGGAGACTTCTAAAATTATTGAGTGGCTTTTAATTTGGCTCCCAGCCGGTTTTTTACTGTGAGCCGGCTTCAAGTGGCACGAATGGCCAGTTATTTATATGCAACGTATAATCGTGTTTCAAATAAATGAATTTCCGTGACAGAGGGCTCTCCTTCTGGCAGGCGCTGTTAATGTGATGTTTTCTTACCTGACAGGTCCCTTGTTATAAGACCTTGGAATGTGTTCTAATGTTTCTCCCCCTGCTATCCTCTCTCAGCCATCCCGCTGATAAAAATCAAACCCTGGCGTCTTTGCTTAGATTTGTAGTGGAAATTCATCCCGTGTTCTCGTCTAGCAAAAAAGAGGTTCACATCATAGGCATGATTCTCTTTAAAAAAAAACAAACAGGAAACTAGAATCTGGTTTGTCCCCAATCACATCCTAGAAGCCAAATACAGAAGTTGGAGTCAAATAAACTTATTCCGCCTGCAGTTGTGCACAGATGTTTTGACATGTTGAAAGGACTGAATCAGATGGTGTGACAGATGTTCATACAGGTATGTAAGGATGCCCTGCCTATACACAGAACATTTCTCTGTCATGCCACTCAGTATTTTTTTTTTACAAATAATTAGATTTATTTTGAAAAAAAAGTGCGACTTCAAAGTTATATAGTGTTTTTTTTTTTCTTAGTGTGTTGTTTTATTTACTCACGTTACTTCAAATAATCTCATTAGTATCTGAGTACAAATATCTAAACAAAGAACTGAGTCAGCTGGTGTCAGATATTTACACAAGTAATTAAGCAATACCATGCCAATACAAAGAACACTTCTGTTTAGATGACTGCTTTTAGATTTTAAAAGCATGTCTTGTCCAATATTTTCTTTGAGCTAAAGCTGCTAAAGCTCGGCCCTCGAGATCTCCTGTCCTGCAATTCTTAGTCAGATGGAAGAAGTTGAGCAAGAAGTTTTTACATTATAAATTCTCAAGACACACCTTTATTTGTAATAAATTTGATGCTGTTATCTCATCTTCAATTTCCTGCACAACTGCTGATAAAATTAAAATTTGATTATGTTCCTTAGGGTACAAAGGGAAAGCTTCCTTTACTGAACTGTAACCCAGCATTTGTGAAAGTTTACATATATTTAGAAAAAAATGAGGAGGCGTAGTATGAAAATGATAAAAGTTCTAGGGTTAAGTTATACAGTAACAATACTGCATGTGGTCGTAGTTTTGGTTTCCAGAGCCAAGCACAGAACATATCGGACAAGTTATTGTATGCAGCAGCACTCATCATGTACAGTAACCAGAGGAAGTTTGTGTTTCAGTGAAGCAGATCAAAATATCAAACTTATTTACACAAGTGAGGCGTAGACTGAGATGTGCCAGTAGCATAAGCTGCCCTCTCATTCACAAAAAATGTGCTTCACTGTGGTTCCCCCCCCCCCCCCCCGCCAGCTTTGAGTATTATTACGTGTATTTCTTGAGGGAAAAAACATGTATAGATATACATATATGTATAAATTGTAAGCAGTGTAACATATATATTGGGAGATTACATTTATATGCGTGTGTGTGTGTGTGTGTGTGTGTGTGTGTGTGTGTGTGTGTGTGTGTGTGTATGTATGTGTGTATATATATATATATATATATATATATATATATATATATATATATATATATATATATATATATATATATATATAGATAGATAGATAGATATACAGATAGATAGATAGATATACAGATAGATATACAGATAGATAGATAAAAAATATAAAATTATAAGGTCATTGTTTGTATTACTTTTATAATAAACACTTTTATTTGTATAAATGAACACTTACATTAAAGCGACTATGTAGTCACATTTTTATGAACTGTAAATGAAACAGAAATATCACTTTATTTCACAATTTTACAGACTGAAACTATTCTGTTAAAAGGAAATCCTCTTATGTTGAAGAAACTCAACATTATATTTTTATTGAAAATGGTTGTAATAATTTTGTAGAGTATTACAAATATAAATAAAAACAAAAACTATGTTTCACATGATAAAATATAATCCACAGATATTAAATTACATCTCTAGACTTAAGCAGAACTCCATAAAGGAGAGCTGATCATGGTGAATTTATACTGGAAATGTTAAACAGAATTGGAGATTTTCCAGCAGTCTGTATGTTGAGAGTTGCTTTGTCACACCATTCTGGGTTAAAGGTTTGGAAGGTACCTCAGTGTTTCATTCACTCCTGTTTTATGTCTGTTAAGGGACAAATGCCAAATACCTTCAGAAAACGATTCAGAAGGTGCACTTTTTGTTATTCTAGTTGGTTTGACCACTGCTGCCAGGAATATTCTGAAACACTGGAATGAGGTTAAATCACAACTGAGGAGACGGAGCAAATGTAGAGACTGCAAGTCCATATTTGTTCAGTAGTTAAATGCCATGTGAAAGAAGAGGGGATTACCACTGTAATTATTTATGTACTGAAAGGAAACAGATTTTTTAAAAATCTAAATCTATGTAGTTGAAGTGGTTATTTATTTATTCATTTATTTATTTATGTGATTGAGTCTGGATTCTAGGTTTGTTTTTTTTTTTTTTGTTTTTTTTTTTTGCTGTGTTGTCTCCTGTGTTTTTGTATTCTCACTTTAAAACTTATGAAAGTCATCCTAGAAATGGAGAAGAACATTTTAATTTTCTCAATACAAATGACATTAAAGCTTTGAATGTGTTGTTGCATTACATAAAGAGCCATAAAAATAAAGTTGTTGAATAAAGTTATGATTTACTTTCAACATCTGTTCCATCTGGAGCTGAAACAGC
Organism: Telmatherina bonti; assembly: GCF_933228915.1. Classification (NCBI taxonomy): domain Eukaryota; kingdom Metazoa; phylum Chordata; class Actinopteri; order Atheriniformes; family Telmatherinidae; genus Telmatherina; species Telmatherina bonti. Next base: position 27,812,831 of record NC_136621.1, read on the forward strand.
TGCATATGGTATTTAGATATTCTTTTTTTCCTCACACTGGTACAGTTTACTGTATTAAACTGAAAGAGCTGCTCGTTGTATTTTTTTTGTAGTGTGTGTGTGTGTGGGGGGGGGGTAAAAACGTTCTGTATCTATCTGTGCTCCACTTTAATGGACTTTTCTTTTTTTTTTTTTTTTTTTTTCTTTTGTTGCAGCATGCTTTTTTGGTTTGACTGTTTGGAACATGGGTTATTTAGGCTCGGTCATCTTGCTGTTATTATATTCTTGTCAGTGTGAGTTCACCAAGCTATCGAAGACAGAGCTCTATAAATATTTGGCCATCTGTAAATATAACTTTAGTTTTAATTTGATCTTGCAAACAGCAAGAGGAGCGTTACCATCTCAACATGCATACCGTTCAGCAGGGTTTAGTTATTCATACACACTGGCGTTATAGACACGGCCACACGAATGGCAAACTATTCAGCTTCGGCATTCATCAGTCAAACGATGGATAATAGAGTTCAAGCTGTGTGCAAGAAGTGATGCTTCTTTTAATAGTTTATTGGTGATGCGAGGTCACAGTTTGTATACTTTAAGGCAACAAATCGGTAAACCGTTTCCATGCCTGCTCTCTTTTGTGGTCATTGATGCACAAATATTTAATCAAAAATGGCTGCTGCCTTTTATTAACGTGTGAGACTATTTAGAGTTATCTAGTTGCGGCAAAGTGTTCTAGCAGTGAGTGTTCGTTTAACAAATGCATTTGATTTACAAGTTGATTATTTCTCAGTCACTTTAATTTTACAATGAAAGCTCTACATTATAACTTTGGAGCATTTTAAGTATAAAGGAAAAAAAAACAAAACAGTAGCTCTCAGCTGCTTGCGCTCTGCCTCTCCTGCACTGCCACATTTGACATGAAGGTTTATGCTTTTGTCGTCCATCTAAAGTCGTATTCCCATAGCCTTTTCAAATCAACAAATACTTGTGATTATGAGTGATGCCACCAGAAAGCACAGCTGATTTATTTATTATTTCGGGAGAGCTGGAACATTTCTTTCTTCAGCGTTGGAAAATGTTTTCCTTGTGTTGTGGCGAGCCTCATGTTTGAAAGGCGATTTTGCTCAGGAGGTCTGTGTTTTCTCACTAGTGGTAGTGGTATATTTAGATGTTGATTATGGATAATCAGCTGTAATGACGGAAGTGCATGGCATGTGTGTTTAGACTCAATGCCATCATCATGGAACACAGACCAAACAGAGCTGTCCTATTGACTTCAGATTTAAACAGGCATTTCCATGAATAGTCAAACTTTCATTCATACTCACCGTCGCACGCATAAGAGAGAAAAACAAAACGTAGCTCCTGTCAGCTGTATTTAACATCTGTAAAATGTCTTTTTGTGGACTAGGATCAAGAGGAAGCGCTCCCATCATCTGTTTACAGGTCAGGTTAAAGGTGAGAGGTCACAAATGGCTGCTTGTATCCTCTCATCAGGAGTGCTGTGGTCGTGGCCCCTATCGCAGCCATAAAAGCTGCAACATCGCTGACCAGGGCAGCCAAAATCCAATATTCTATCACTGACCTGTCCCCTTTCCAGTTTTGTCACTGGGAGATGTCCCTCAGATCAGGGTCATTGCTTTTTTAATTCAACTAGAGGAGCCCTTCTTTGGCACATAATGACACCATTAGTCTTGTCTGTGTCCACGAAATGCCAATGACCTCGACTCTTTTCTTCAGACCAAAATTAGAAACCAAGCAGTCATAATATGTCAGTTTCAAATAGTTTCTTGAGAAATGATTGCATCAGTTTCCAAGTCTGCTGCATGAAAATCTTGAAAAGAAAGAACACACAGAGAATTTTATGTTTCTGATTTTTGATCTCAGCAGGTTGCATTTATTATTTTTAAAGTCTCACTTCCTGTTGTGTTCATTTGAAATCTGGGCTAGCAGAACCTGTACTGGTGTAGAATATCCTCACAGCTGGTCTTACAGTCATGCTTAATGCCCTTCAACTGCACTACATGATTCAACTAAGGCCCCAAGGCTGCTCTCACACACTTCCTCCAAAGCAGGCTTCAGCCACAAAGCCTTCTGCCAGTACTCCGCACTGTTTCCACTCCCAAACCCAGACTTCTATTCCCCCCGTGCCCTCTTTATTTGGAATGTATTGTAAACACGGTCAATGCCAATACGGTCCTGCAGGACAAAAAGCAGTTATGAATTGAGGTTAAGTGTAATGCTGTTTTCTGTGGGACGTGCAGTTGGTCACAGGGTGACGGTGCGCAGGCATTTCAGACGAATGGTTCTCTTGGCTTGGCGTGCGATTGCTTTTGATGGCTATATACTTGTTGTGCTGAAAAGGGAAAAGCTATATGGTTTCCAAACTCGTCACATATGTACAAATATCTCTGGATGTGTATTAGAAATTCTCGTAAATGGATCTTTCCTTCCTCCTCGTAGCGCTGATATCCCACTCCCAGTGGGATCTCTAGGTTTACTGAAAAACTAGTCTCTACATAAACACACAGTTTCCTCTGTCAACTCCAGAGATGATGACAGCTGAGTTTGAAACTTTCAGTCTGATGAACATTGTGTGTTTCACTGTGTTGGTAGAATTCAATTAATAAAAAGTACACATAGAGTTCCATGAGCCATACTAAAATATGTTGCAGGCTTATAATTCCTTCTCCTTCAATGACTCTAAAATAAAAGAACATGAAAATGAGTGTTATTTTCCATAAGTGTCGTTTGGTATTTTCTCTCAAGATGAACATTTTTCTGCATATTTTCTCCCCTCCCCTGAGAGGAAGGGGGGGTGGTAAAGCACCGTGAGGTTCAGACAGGACCCATGACCTTGTTGCTTTATTATTCTTTTGACGCTTGTGTTAAAGGTGTTGAAATATTGAACAGAACATGAGAGACGATGGCCGCTGAGTTTCCCTTCTCTCGTTGTCCCTTTCCAAGCTGAGGATTTAAAGTCGCACACAGCTGCGGTTGGATTGTTTAGACTGACACCTTGAACCATAACGCTAGTCAAAGAGAGGAAGAAATTTGTGTATTTACTTGTGATAAATGCACTTTCAGCAGAGATCATTCACTCCTACTCACCAGCAAGCTCACAGATTGTGTAGCCTTTGCAGACCGAGAGCTTTTTAAGATGATAAAACCTTCCCAGTCTAGAACATTATTTTTCTACTTCTTCCCAAAGATTGTCCTTAGTGCTTCTTGCTAAAATCTTAAGGGCAGGCAAATGAGGATATTTAAGGGGGATATTTTGGCTTCCTGTACTTGCTTTCTTTCTACCTTTCAGAACAGCATGTGCTGAATTTTACAAGATGCTTGTCATCCTTTTGAAGTTTCTTCAGCAATGTATTGATAATGTTTGTGTTGGCTTGCAGGAATGGCAGAACTCCATCCAGAAGAATGCAGGACTTGCCTTTATAGAGTTAGTCAACGAAGGCAGGTAAGTCACCCTGACCTGCTATGTGCTGTCCTCTCATCTTGTAGCACCACCCTATTATCTCTCCAACCTCCTCCTGCTGGCTTCTTTCCAATTTCTTCATGCTCATGTCACACCAGAGCACCCCCCCCAGCCTCCTAAGATCCCAAAGGCCCCTGTGATGGTGTGGCTAGTCAAGCTTCTGGACAACAATCAATGATTGGAGAGTAGAAAGATTTAGCAGTGAGAGTGTGGATTGAAAACCTGTGAGTTCAAGGCTCCATTCAATACTTGCTCGTCCCATGGGGGTTTGGGAGAAGGAGCGAGGTTGGCCAGAAGGTGACAGGAGCTCTGATTGCCTGATCCTCTGTGACACTTGGAAAATGACTCTTGAGTTTTCACCTCACTGTTTATCTGTCAGTTTATGCCTTTCTAGTTGAGCCTTTATCTGTTTGTAATAACCTCTTCTGTCTAACTGTCTCAGCTGTTTGTCTTCTGGATCTTGTTTTCTGCATCCCTCTCTAATAAAGGACACTCATCCGCGCTCCACCTCCTCGTAGTCTTTAGACTCATCAGTTTTTGGTTAGGAAGGACACACTTCCCAGTATTGATCCTTGGATTTTAGAATTGGCAGATGCTAATCTGTAGTAATGCTAACAAGATTAGAGAAAGAGGATTTGTAATTCACTGTAAAGATTAGGCTGTTTTCTCGACTTAACGACCACTGGAGGTCCCACTTCTCTGTAAACACCTTCTGCAAATGCATGTTTCAAATGAAATAAAACTGTGTTTTAAAACTTCATAATGCTAAATTAAAACAATTTAATCCAAAATGAGGATGGACTGATCTGTATCCTATAGTTAAATGATCACACTTCGAAGAGAGATAAAACATTTTCACAGCAGTTTGTTGAAAATATACATTTAAACTTTTAATTAAATTAAATCTATTTTTTAAAACTTTTTCCCTCAATTTTTTGAACTTGTAATAAAAGCTTTATGAAATGAGTTAGGCTCCAGATTTAATTTTATGCAACATCATATGTAGTAAACTCCTTTAATTTCTGATTTATTTCTTAGTGTCCTTTGAAGGTTAGTGCACATACCAGCTTTGGACAGCATCCACATGTGCAATCATTAGCACCATAAAGAAGGGCAGTGGTTGGGTTATTGATAGCGGGGCCAGAATAGGGCCATGGAGGTTACAGAGGCCCCAGTGCCTCTGCTCCCCTGCTGCACTGTGCTGAAACAGCAGGCTTAGGTTACAGTCGTCCCCTGGCCCCTAAACTCCCATTCCACCAGTTCAAACCAGCTCCCAGCCTGCCCTCCACCTCTCCTCTCTGTCCTCTGGTCTGTTATTGTTCCACTTTGCACACTCCTGACCTGTGGGACTGTAGAGAGGGTTTTTTTTTTTCTTTCTTTCAAAACCTGCGTGCACACACACACACACACACACACACACACACACACACACACACACGTTTACAAACAAAGCATGCATGTTTCATGAACACTGATAAGAGGAGGCTACATATGTAGCAACATGGGCAAGGATCCTCCCGCCTGTCAGATGCATATCATTAACAATTCAATTAGTACCTGGACTCTTGTTAAAGGACAAATCTGGGTTGGTTTTCTTCCCAAATTAGATTTTCTGCCAATTCTGCATGGTTCTATTTCAGCATTTTATGGATGTTACATGGTTGTTGTTTTTTTTTTTTTTTCTTATAGTTTCCAGATATCACTGTTAAACACATGTTTTAAATACCCCAAAGCTTAAAACTCTGTGATATTTTGAAGAATATGTGACTTTTTACCTCTTAAATTAAGTAAATGACATTGTAAAAGTGTTATTAAACATTTGTGTGACAAAGTGTGCGTGATAGTCTGTTGTACTGATAGTGGTGGTTCCTCTTCCCTAGGCTTCTCAGTCATACCATGAAGGACCACCTAGTTCGTGTGGCGAATGAAGCTGAATTTATCCTGAGCCGACAGAGGGCTGAAGACATACACAAACATGCAGAATTTGAGGTAAGATTGTGCAAACTTTGTTCCTATTAGATGAAATTAACATTGAAATGTTTCCCAAAACTTTATTTCAGCTTGGTGCATCAATCATTTTTTTATCAGACAAAAAAACCAAAATTCCTCTAAAATCGCTTAAAATAAAATTGAACTCTTTAGATTAATAAATGGACATAAATATGTTAGACAGCTGGGTGACATTGTTCCCCTGATAAATCTGATCAGCGTTCCTTCTCAGAAGTCTCCCAGATTACAAATAATAAAATTATAGCTAGAATTAGAAATGTTGATTTTTAAAAAACAAAAAACAAAAACAAAAACAAAACAACCATGTCTTCAGATTCATGGTAACTTTACTCTCATCTTTCTTTTTCTTTTTGGGGATTTAGGCTTCAAACTGCTCTAATAGACGTGTTCTGATATTGTCATATTCTCATATTTTTGGTGTGTTAAAAAGAAGCAGGGGTTAACAGACTGGAGCGGATCCGATGACTGCTTCAGATTTGTCCATCAGGTTTGACGGAGTGTCACAGCAAACGTACAGGACCAATGTTTATCTTTCAAACATAACCGTGGCTAATCATGAACACACAGACATACAGATGGAGTTTGATGGTGGCGATCATGCTTGGCACATATCCCTAACCAAACACTGTGTACTGTTGATGTATCCCCGTGGGCCGAGGTCTAACTGCAGGCATGCTCCTGAAACACAACTTCTCCCTCTCGTCCTCCTACCAGTTCTTAGCACAAACGCTGCCATTCACACGTAGCTGCTCAGCCAACTCTGTCCTGACCCATGGGCACCCTTCGCTGCCCCTTTCCTAGTCAAACTCTGCTGCACTCCACCCTCCGCTTTTGAGATCTCACAAAATCCTTTCCTGTCCTGCTGAGATCCTGTCCATTATACTCCCACTGGGGGTGTAGTTTGCTAGTGACAGGGATATGGCATCCTCCCCTTTTCAACCCTTCCTCCATCATTTCTCAGGAACCTGCCAGTACTAAAAGCTCCAGGCAGTCTTAAGAGATGCTGGCCTGAAGGGTTGACTGTGTGTAAGCCCCAACATGTCTACCCCCAACCCTCAACCCCCACTTTGCTGTGAAATATTATGCCTTTTTTCCTAAAAGTTTAAAGAAAAAAATTCTTTTGCAAAAGATAAAATCCCTTGAGAGTTGAAAGTCAGTAATAATTTGTCTGCAACTGCTTTTGCTTTTGTTTTTTTGGTTTTGTTCTTCTCAGATCTTGAGTGTTGTCATCTTGAACTAAATCCCAGATCATAGCTCACTGTGCTCCAAGTTTCAGGCCTTTGCATATCCGTACCTTACATGATCTGATCCGGTCTCCAACTCAGATAGCTGGAGTATAAATTATCTGGATATTTGGATACCAATTTCAGTTCTTTTTTTAATGTATAGGGTTGATATCTGAGTTAGTTTGAGACAAGAAAGCGTAAGTAAAAATGTTGTATATATGACATGACTGACTGCAACATCCCCAAATGCTCCAGATATCCACTGCTCTGCACTATAGTCATCATTCCTTTAAGGTGTTTACTCAAGCACTTTGTGTCTTCACTCTTATTTTTAATGTTTAGATATGTAAATATTGTATGTAAATACAGACCAAACTTAATATTTGAAAACACTCTGGTCTCTAGTTAAAAGTTGAACTTGATATGTTCAGCTTCAAATCTTTCTAACATGTTTAAGTTTCTTTTTGAATTGTCATGATAGATGAGTTAATCTAGCATTGAGCAGAAGATTATTCCCTTTCAGCTATAGTTTCCTCATGGTACTTTCCAAATCACAGCTTCATACTGTCAGAGATATTGTGTTTTGTAAACTATCCTAACATGTCGGGTTGGGATAATTTTTAAAGGCTATCGATTGGTAAAAAGGTTTGTATGTGAGAGCATCTCTGTGTTCAAACTGTAACCTCAGTTCATGATGTCTTTAATATTGTAGACCTCGACTCCAAATATTCCCCAACAAATGAGTAAGCACGATGTTGTGTTTACGACTTTCCACAGCAGTCTGTTTCCTCACTGTCCAAACTTGTTTTTTTAGTCAATAATGAAAAAGAATAAGTGGAATTGACTGAAACAGACACAAAGAAGAGGGCAGGCATATTTAGAATTTGATTACACATGACTATTAATATAAACTCCCTAAAAAGGTATTTTGTAGGATAAATAAGCTACAGAAACTGAACAGCAGCATTGAAAAAATTGTGGTTTAAATTATGCATTTAAGTATTCCAGATTACTAAATGCAACACAGGTTTGGTGCTTCGTCTCAGAAGTTATAAAGCAAATAAGGAAATTGCTTTTCAGGGAAATTTTTCAAGGTTGGCATTATTTAAAACCAGTTAAGGATTTTTAAAAGTTGGGTGAGAACCTGGAATTCAGTCTTAAATGTAGAATATGCCCATAATCTGAAAAATCTCACTGTAAAACTTCTTTTTTTTTTAGTTTTACTTAAGTAAAGTACATGTAGTAGAAATGCCGACATTGTGATGTTTTACAACTTAAAGCTATGACATCATATCCGCTGACAGGTAAACTGCAACATCTCACCTGGTTAGAAGGCCAATGTTCTGCTGAAAACCTGCACACACACATCAAAGTTCCTTTGATACTTGAAGCTTTCCTCAGCCTTTTTTGCAGACATATCACACACACATTTCTTTAAAGAAGAGCGTAAAGAACATAGAAAAGTCCCACTTGGCTTCCAACCCCTCGAGACGAGGGTGACGGGATCTAGTGGCATATAGGGGAGACAAGTCCATACAAAAAGACCTCATCCCATAAGCCACAAAAGAACCTTTTGCTTATGTCCTGGTGTAAGGCACTCTTAACACACCCTCAGACGTTCTTTATCAACACCCTGACTGATCAGAGCTCTTTAATCAAGAGGATCTGCTCAAATTAGGCATTCAGTAAAATTTTATGGCTAACTGGTGTGTAATAAGTGTAGGCCTGTATAATAAACTACATTATATCACAATATAATATATAAAACAATAACCTAAATTCACAGACTCCACCAGCTGTAACAGTAACATTTGACATTTCATATTCAGGAAAAAAAAAGTTATGGGAGAAAATGATTTAAAACTATTGTCCCAGGACTACTTGGTGTAGTAGCATGGTCTATTCTAAATTCTTAAGTACAGTTCTTTTAAGAAAACTAAAATATTTGTGCATACACGAAATGATATGAAAAAGGAACAAATAAACCAGTGCAATTTGGGTTTTTAGCTAATATCTAGATGCTTTGTTCCTAAAATGCTAATAATTTCCAGGCATTTAAGTGGTTCGTCTCTTTGAGCCAAGTGTGTGTGATTTTTTTTTTCCATCCTGATACAGTAGATAATAAGTAGTTCATTGTTTGAATGTAATGAATGAACATTTTAAATGTAAATCTGAGTTATACTGGAATATTGTGAGGATCCATACGTCTCAACATTGTAACAAAGAAACTCAACCCTGAGTCACACCAGTGTGCAGGTATGAAGACAGTTTGGGTTGGCAGTGGAGGTGTGTTGTGTTCAGTCCATGTCGATTTAAATGTGAATCATAAATCAAGCTTTATATTAACTGCTACCTGAATGAGTGCAAAATGCAACAAAGGGAAGGTTATGATGATCTGTTTTTTATATTTGGGTTGTAACCTTTAACTTCCGACACCTCTTCACTGTTCCAACTGTCCTTAATCAGATATCCTGCACAGATTGTCCCAAAACTGTGTTTCACAATTGAATTCCCCACTTAAATGCAGTTGCTCCTCAGTGACCTCTGAAAAGAAGTGAGCCCCTGATAAGTCTTGCTCCGATATTGCTGTATTGATTTTTTGCCTTCATACGAGCTCTGTTTGAGCCTGCTGAAGCCGACGGTTTCATTTTGCACTGGCACAATAAAAAATAACTGGCCAATGAAACATCCCTGCCCTGAGGGTAAGGGTGGAGGGTTTTGAAATAATTTTCAGCTTTGTCCCAGTTTTTAAGGCTTTGTGTCTCCATAATGTGTCACAGTGACACTGGGTTGGTTATTATTCTGTGAGAAATAACCTAAAAATGGGCCTCAGCGATGTCTTATTTTGGATGTCATGGTGCTGCTCTGGAAGTTGGGAGGTTTGCAGAGCAGTGCAGCACCAGCCATCAAAGCACGGCACCCAAACTGCACATGCAGTATGAAATGGCTCTTTGTAATCATAAAGCAGCAACACATTTTGAGCAAATGCTCCAAAAATAAGACTAAAACAAAAGATTAACAAACTTTTATGTTTGCTCCTTGTCAGATTTCACACCCTAGAAGGTGATGATGGAGGATGCTTTTGATTTAAAAACTGGTTTGTCTCTGAGACATAACATATGCTATTCCCCCTCTCGCTGTCTTGCTTTCTCACTCACAGTCTCACTTGTTCTCTCTGTGGGACAGAATTGAGTTATCTTTGGCCCTGAGAGTAAGTTATTACAGTGGGCTTAGGGTGAAACAGAGATGAAGATAACTAGGGGGAAATCCAATTACCTTTTAGGGTTCTCTATCTAATAGGATCCTTAATGTGAAGGAGATCTGCAGATCGGATGCTGCTGCCCAGCCCGGCAAATGATAGACTGATATCTTCCACAGAAGCAGAGAGGAGACGGAGCCCAAGAGATAGAAAGGAGGAGAGAAATCGAACTCCTTCTTTTTATGGGGCTGTTCATTAGGGATGAAATGTGGTGGGCTCAGGGGCACAAGGGCAGATAAGAAGGTTCAGATAGGGAAGCATGAGCAAGACCCAAGCCATTTCTATTCTTTCTTACCTTACCTTTCCATTTTCCTTGGCCTTTTCTTTTTCATATAACCCCTTGATTCATCTTCTGCTGTTATAAGGAGTAATTGAATTGACCATTTGAGAGACCCAAGGAAAGCCAGATGATAGCAGCTAATTAGTGCCATGTCTTTGTCTTTCCTCTGCTGAGCTTGTAAAATGAGCTGCTCCTTCTCCCCATGTTAATGACATTAACATCGAGCTGAAACTCATTATATTGTATTATTATAGCCCTGCTTTCTGGATCACAAACCATCAAACATTGCTGAGGAGGACAAAGAAAGTCTGAATAAGGATGCAAATTGGTTCCGTTTTTCTTTTATTCTTGAGTTGTTTTTTTTTGTCCTCAATTCTTTGACAGTCGGGATGTAATTACAACCGAAATGTACTCAAAATGAGAAGGCAGATTGCAGAACAGAAAATATTTTGTTCCAAACTATCTCAAAGGTGCTTATTTAGAAGTAAGATCAGAAATAATCTCAAACACACAGGTTCTCGAGTGCTGCATGAAAACCTGGTGTCATAATTATGAATTTAAAACATAATCAGACTGAAATATAAGGCCACAAAGTTGTGATAAATAGAAGAGAAGAGATTAAACATATTAGTGTAAAAGGAAAATATTGCACTCAACCTGCTATTTATTATGTAAAAAGAGCCATTGCTACACATCCGTTCACACAGAAGTATGACAAAATCTAAATGTGGAATTATACAGTGAGGTGTGTTGGGGGTAATAAAAGAGCACATTGCACATTTGTAGAAGCATTTTGTGGCACAAATTATATTTTCATTACTTGGAAAAAAAACACTAGTAAAATCATATTAAAAGCAGAAGAGTTTGGAGCTCATCAGTCCACATTTTTGGACCTCTTTGTTGATTTTTAGTCTTGTTAAATCTCAGGTTAAGGAAAAATGCTGCTCTGCTTTAAACTGTGTACTTCATTTACTTTAAAACAGTTGGTTTCATTGATGGAAAGTTGTAACTTTTTTTTTTTAAACTTTGTCCAAGTTTCTCAGTGGCGTCATCCAATGTAAAGTGGTGTGTTTTGTTCATCAAAATACTTTACTCAAAGTTTTATTTTTCTTAAAAAAGTCTTGAAATAGTCAGTTGAGCTGAATGAATCAGTGTTCACCCCTCTTGCTTAAAACAAGTTTTTTTTTAATTTATAGGTTTTTTTTCCATTTTAAATGAAAAGTGCTCCACAATAATTAAATACATAATCAGATGACTGTTCAATATCAGATGTTCAAAAATAAGAAACAAAATAAAACAAGTGCAGATTTGATTTAAAAAAAAAAAAGAAAAAAAAAAAAAAAAAAAAGAGGATGCTCAAACACATATAGGGGGGAGCCAGAAAAACCACAACTCCCAGAGGTTATTTTCACCACATTACACTGATGTGAGCTCTCAAACTGATAGCTGCCACCAACTGTAGCTCGCTGTCATGTAGTTGTCGCAACTGTAATGTAGTATGTCAGCGGGGCTGGAAGCCCGGGCGTCCCATTATGGGCAGATCTGTTGTCAAGAGAATAAAGCATGAAAAAATAGCTGCATACCCTTTTCTAAGATAGAATTTTATCAGCTTTAAGATGGGGAGATACTTTCAGAAAGCCCAAGGAGAAATTTCGTGTACAAGTTGAACAGAAACTCTTTCAAGACTTCACCACTGTAGTTTTATCAACCAAGTGCATATTAAAGTCTAAGGTTATTGTCAAATATATTTATATCCCAAGCAGGGGTTTGGTGTTGCTTTATCGTTTTTTCACTGTATGGTATAGACCACTTCACTCAAGACACCAGGAGACGGGAAAAAAAGTAGGCAATAGAGGCAACGGTAGTCTCAGTCCTGCTTGTCAACATAATGAAGTCCCAAGGTACCTCCTCCACTGCTCCCATCATTACGTGTGACCAGCAAACCCAGATATATGACTTCACTCTACAGTTACCTTTGTTTCACTCTGACGTGCTCCCTTTTAGTCACTGGGAGATTGTTCTCTTGATTTTCTTTTTTTTTCATTCCAGCAGCTGATGTTAAGCTTGCACTGCTGTAGAAAAGTGTCATAGTTAAAAATCAGCAGTAAGAAACTCTGTCATTTTTTCTGCCATGTACTTTTAGGCTTTATTAAGTGTGTGTACCCCTTACACTCTTTGTTATGGAGATTCGCTACTGTCCTATTTATAAATCCTACAAAAATCCTCTTTTTACTGTTTGTCATCTCCAGGTGATGATTTAGCACTTTGGATATTTCACATGGCATGACCTTGAAGCTGATTTTGAGTCATCAAGTAAAAGATGGCAGACTCGCAGACTGATGTGGCAATAGGAGGGTGCGGTTTTGCAGAGACTAGAGGTTTCTGGGTAGGAAAGATGGAGAGGCTGCCAGCCATGCATGGTGACCAGTCCATTAAAGATCGGCCACAGACTGTGTGAAGGGCGGGGCAGTGGAAGAATAAGGAGCAGGAGGGAGATACTTTGATAAGTGTTGCGCCTGTGTTAACCTTGATGGCTCCTTGCGTTGGGCTGTTGCCAGCAGCAGGGATCTGTTTCAACTGGATTAGATTTTTTTTTGTCCTCCGGCGCTCCAAGATGAAAGCAAAAAAAAAAAAAAAAAAAAATCAATACTTGGGAGCACTGCATGACAGGAGCATCATTTCAGAATTGAAGTGGCTGTCAGGCATTGTCATTTGGTGACTTTTGTTTGCCATTGTACTTTTAAGCCCTCATTTTTCTCTCTCTCCTCTTCCTTTCACTCCCTTCTTCCCTGCCCATTGTCTGAATTCCCCTGGTGACATTTTATGTTGCAATTTGAAAACTCGAGGGCAAGAGATCAAGTGCAAGAGCATCTCTCTGAAACCAATTGGACTGCTTCAAAATCTACTTTTGTTTAGCGACCCCCATCCTCTTCTCTCATTTTGTCTGCCCCCCCCCCCCCATACCTCCATTGTGTTCCAGGAGGAATTTATTTGTTGTACATTTGCATTCTCTGATACCAGACAAGGACATGATGTCTCGCCTTCTTCTGGACATTTTCTCTGCCCGTTTGTAAATGAAACCCTCAGGGAGTGCTTGTCGACGGATGGGAGAAATTGGAGATTCTCGTAAAGCGATAGCCCACCCTTGGAGAGCTTGTAGCCCTGATGTGCCACCAATGTCAAGAGATTGCAAATCAAGCACTTTAATAACATCTCTGCTGTTTTTGTTTCTTCCTCGTGTTCTCTGACAGACCCTAGTTTTGTCGGGGGGGGTGCTGAAGGCTCACTGTGGCATGGCAACACCACTAGGCCTTTTTCTGTCAGTCTAATTGATAAACATAGGGCTGATATCTTGTAATGAGCCACCATTCGCCGGCCTATTATACTGGTTAACCCTCTCAACCCACAAAGGGAGAGGAGGGGGTAGCCAAGGCCTCATTTGACAACAAATTCAGCATTTAGATAAAGCCGACTGGTGCAACATCACTGAGAGTTTCCCCTGCTTTTTTCTCCCTGTTTGTGGAGAAAGAAAAGCTTACTGTGATGGAGGAGCAGTTGCAGAAACAATAATTATTTGCAGAAAAAAGTGAAAGTGTGTTATTTATTAATGTAAATTAAATAAGATTCTGTTATGTCTAAAAGGTATTTGTTGTAATGCTTTAGCTCATGTTGTGTTGCTGTTCATTGCTATTATGAGACTTTTTTTTGGTTGTAGATGATTGCTGGTCTTTCCTTGAGTCATCGCACAAGCAGCCTGTTTCCTGCTCAAACTCCAACACATATCCACAGTTATTTATTTGAACTGTGTATGAATTGTGGGAGACACGGCTCAGTGTAATTGACTCGATTAATGCCAGCCATTATCATTTTGTCTTCACTGAGCTGTCTCCCCTCACAGAGCCAGCACCCACGTTGGCCGACCCCCATCAGCCAGCCCATGTAATGGAAGGTGCTGCCCATGATTACAGTGTCACAAGTCATAACGGTCTCTCTGCCAGCTAGTTGTGCCCTTGTGGCTGTTTAGGAAGCTAACAGTGCATAGTCTGCCATTCTTTTGCCCCAGCTGTGTGTGTTTTTTTGTTTTTTTTTTACAGAGCAAATGGAACGATTTATCTAATTTTTAGAGGTTTATTTTAAAATAAACACAGTGACTGTTTCAGTCACTCTAAAGAAATCATTTTTCTAACTGAAATAGAAATAAAAAAAACTTCTTAAAGTAATAAAAGAAGAGTTTGTTTTAAAGAAACCCTGCAAAAAATGCTTTTTTACTATCTATCATTTTGTCAGTGGGCTTATATGAAACTGAATGAAGCATAGGAGATGTAGTTATTCACTTAAACCTTCATAGTAACATAACATAATAAGTCCTTCATAATACCCAGGCATACTCTGACTTCACATCAATGGAATGACCCCTGGCATTAACAGTGACTTGTCTTTTCCACTTACAAGCAAACCTAGCTTTGGGTTTTAATGGCGTTATGTGTTCAGCGTCTGGTTGTTATTTCAGGGGAGAGTCTGTGAATCTGACTTTTCTCCCGTAGTCTACTTTGGCTTTGGTTATAAGAAAAGCCCATTACAGCATGGAGGGTTTGGGTGTTTGGGCAGGCTCCACACACAGGTGATGAAGTGTTTGTTTATGGTTATGAGTTTGAACCCCGCACCGTTGATTAGTACTGCAGACTTGTCTCAGACAGGCGCAGATGGAAACGGACTGTACAGGTCTGCTACTTGCTGTCTGTTGAAATGCTGGAAAATACACAAGTGTTAATTTGAAGAAAATAAACCTGTTCTACAAAATATGTACATTTTTTATGAATATGTTGCATTTTCACCAAAAAATAGCAAACACTATCTTCTGCTGTAATATGACGATCACAGCTTGAAATGTTCTATCTTAAATGTTACCCTTCCTTCACTGTGGTTGTCCTTCATCTCCAATTTATGTACAGCTTTACCTTAACCTATTAGAATGATTGTGTCAGCAGCTAACACATATACAAAGCTTCCTCTGTTTTATTATTTTGCTCTAACACATGAAGTACTTATTCCGATTTTCTTCTTCCATTGACCCTTTGCTTCCTGTTTCTCAGGTCAGCATGCAAAAGGTCAAGGCCCACCTTAATGCCACATGAAGAGACATGGATAGATAATTAAGCTCAAGCAGTCTGCAGAAAAGCCCATTTAATGTGATTTATACCAATAGATTTTCTGTCAGATATGAAATGTTGTCTTTCAAATTGAAGAGGAGGGCCCATTATAAAGCAATTTATTGCTAACTATGGTAAAGCATACTGTTCAGCCATGATTTTGGCTCAGAAGTAGTAGTAGTAATAGTAGGGTCAGTAGGATCATCCACTACTAAGATTATAATAAATTTTTTTAGTAACTGTGCTCAGATCTCATAGGGGAAGATGCATAATATCTAGGATTTTCTTTAAAATAGTTCATCTTCAAAATGTGTGTAATTTTAAAGCAGATCTTGTAAAATGAGCATTAGAAATTGGTTATGATATAATTGTGAAAATGAAAACGCTTTCAAATGATAGCTATTTGCAGCAGGTGTTCCAGTTTCACCATCACAGGAGAGTCAAAAGGCCCGTTCTGATTACATATTTCGACAGAGAAAAATCTCCTCTGTGTGCGTTGGAGGTATCATATGAGTCGGTGTGCCAGAGGGCATTAGAAAATATATGTCCACTGTTATTAATCAATGTGACACGGGGATCAAAATGACCCAAAGCTTTTCCATTGGTTTTACTCAGAGTACTGTTTTTAAAAAAAAAAAAAAAAAGAAAGAAAAAAAAAAAAAAATATATATATATATATGTATGTATATATGTATGTGTATATATATATATATATATATATATATATATATATATATATATATATATGTATATATATATATATATATATATATATATATATGTATGTGTATATATATATATAAATAAAAATAAATAAATAAAACCTGCTTTTATTTATATATATATAAATAAAAATAAATAAATAAAACCTGCTTCTGTGTAAGTTGTTACGACACTAAACATTTGACTTCTGATCTCGCTCATTTGTTTGGTGAATATATTATTTGCAGGGTGTAAAATGTCTCTATTTATCTTCTCTTTCAGTCCAATTGTGCCCAGTATGCAGCAGACAAGCGAGATGAGGAGAAAATGTGTGATCACTTGATCCGAGCAGCCAAGTACCGCGACCACATGACAGCCACTCAGCTTATCCAAAAGATAGTCAACATCCTGACTGACAAACATGGAGCCTGGGGGAACTCTTCCATAAGGTAAAGCAAATGTCTAAAATAGAGCTGTGCTCATTCTGGTCATTTAAACATTTATGTTTTTCATTTTTGTACATGTAATTTTTTTGTTTCCAAAATGATTAAATTTACTCTCATGGGTTTAATGTCATTATTATCTCTTTCATCCCCCAATCCTAATGGTTTGGATTAAATTAGATTTACAAAGGTGAAAATGTCAGCTGTGGGTCGAATGATGCATTGAGTCAGGACTGAGATGAAAGCCACTGGAACAAGCTCTGCTCCCATTAAGGACAGAGGGAACTTTATCCTCTGTGTTTGTTTGGCCAAATGTGCTGTAGAATCCAATGCAGCTATTCCCTAATGATGGCTGTTTGTGCAGGTAGCGTGTAATGGTGAGATGGAGAGAAGGTTGCTGGCTTACGCTTGTTAAGCTACACCAAGTCTCCAGAGACTCGTCTGGTGGGGGTTAGTTTGCTGTTGGATCAGGAGGCTATCTGGGTCTGCCTTTTGTTTTTCTTCTGTTTCATTCTCATAACTGGATCTGTTTTTTTTTTTGTTTTTTAAAAAAAATATTTTTCACTCCTTGATGCAATGTTTTTTTCCTCCTCTTCTTTCATTGCTTTCTCTCTGTTTCTCTATGTAAACTCATACAAAGCAATGCCTTTTACTATGAATATTATGTTCTACTAGGTCTGGCTGGAAAAGCCTCCCATTACCGGCCCTTTATGCCGCTCTGCTATTGATGGTTTTCCTAATGGCTGCCGATGGGCGCAGGGAGCCATTGGCACTGGGCCTTGGAGTGCAGCGCTCTTTTAATAAATCACAATCAGTCTTGTGCCATTACATCAATATTTTTGGTCAATTACTGTGAAGGTCAGGTGGTGCAGCTTCGCACCAGAGCCCTCGGTATGCAGGCACGGGAGAAACATCTGGTGCTGCAATTCGCTGAAAACTAGCAAATAAAAAGAAAAGATAGACCCTTCCCACCAAGGAAAAAGAAAAAAAAATCCTGCACACCTGTATACCTACAGGGACTTTCGAATTATTCTTTCCTCTATTCCTCACACACACACACACAAAAAAAAACCATGTAGTGCGGCAACATCCTCACCTATAAATAAGAAGAGATATGCACGGCAAATCCCACAACCCTTTTCCAGCTGTGAAAATGAAATCCAAGAACACAAAGACAATGGTATGATTGCGTCCTTTTCATTGCAAGAGTGTAAAACCCAAGGCTGCCTGCTCACACGCCATAAAAGCGTATTCCCCAAAGTTTCCATTCAATAAAGAATCTGAAAATGAAAATATTATTTTCTTGCGAGCTGATGGGAATTGTTGTTTCCTCACGGCAGGCGTCTAATATCTTCTGACACTGTGTGACCTGCCTGAATGCAATTTGTGTCTTAATATCCAGCTTACAGCGGCTCTGGCCTCTGGAGGAAAGAGGTGTTAGGTGATTTCCACCCCTCCGCCTCCCCCCCTCTCCATTCCCTGCTTTGTCTTTCCTGTGTGTGAGTCTGTCTCCTTGTTTCTCTGTCACAGTGTAGTTTTCTCTCTTCCCCCCCCCCCCACTCTGTCTTTTAGCACTTTCTTATTTCACTATCTACTTCAAATGTATCTCTTGAGTGAAGAAGGAGGATTCCTTCCACCTCTTGAAGGCATTGCCTATCATTTTAGTGCCCTTGTCTGTCACCTAATGTCAGGACATAGACAGATCCAGAGCTGAACAAACTGACTAGTTGCTCATGCGGGCATTTCTGTATCAGCAACTTGAGCCTCAGGTGTACCGCATGCCAGCCTTGTCTTCTAAAAAGTAAATGAACCGCCAGAAAGATGGCCACATATGAAACAACGGGCAGATATAATTCTTTTTCACTATCACATTTCCAACCCCTCCCCTCCCCATCTAACTTGGGTCCACTGAGCATCCAGCCTCCTGCAGTGTTTATTTGGGTCAGGAATCATATCTCATATATATGACACCTGGAAAAAGTTGACAGACAGAGAGGGAAGATGAGGGTAGATGATGGAGAGTGCCAACTCGCAGCATCTGGGGACAGACTCTGCTCTTTTTTTTTTTTTTTTTCTTTTTTCCCCCCTCATACCTTTTCTTTATTGCATTCTAATAGGCTGACTAATGTACCATGGAATTTCACTCTGGATGTAGAAAGCAGGAAATTTAAAAGGGGAAGTAGCTTGGTTTGAGGTTGGATTTTGAAGAAATGCACACACTTTTTGGGCGGGTGCTTTTTTTTTTTTTTTTTGGACAATCTATTGATGTAACCAGTCTCTGTGAGACAAATTGAAGCATTATTCAAGTTGTAGATGCAAGCTTGCCTCAGCATCCTTTTTATTTCCAGGTTACACCAACAAACCTCACTGATCACAGCTCCGCCAACACACACACACACACACACACACATGCACCTTGTGCACCAGCTTGTCTCCCTCTGCTCCTCCTTCCTCATATAAGCAGCTCATTTTCTGCAGCAGCACTGCTCTAATGCACACCCTTAGGCTAGAGGCTTCCCAGCCAAGGGACATCCATCTTTTGGCGTGTCACACTCCCACCCGGCAAAAAATCTTTGTGATGTGCACTCCAATTTTTCTTCAGTAAATCAAATCTTCCTTCCTTCAGAAAGACAAATGCTTTAGGGTTGGAGTGTTATAGAGAAAATCAATACCGGCAAAATTGAAACAGTATGCCTCCGTATTGATCGGCCTTGTGAGATCGAAAACCAACAGCTTTGTAACTGTTCCACTGGACAGTTAGCTGACCTGTAATGGACAAACTATTGATATTAGCATTACTATTTTATCTTGTGCTACGTCATGCCACCAGTACGCTCTAGAGGGAAAGAAGGAAAAGAAGAGGGTCCAGTTTTTGGGTTATTTTTTTTCATGAAGAGGTTTTTCTTTCTTTTTAACTAATGGTAGTGCAGATGACATCAAATGCGGATCTGTACAAAATACTGTGGAAACCTTTTCCTTTCATTTTTATTTATTTAATTTCTCCTTTTTAAATATAGAAACTCCATTATGTTTTCGAGTGATATACAAAGCAAATTTTAGAAATCAGTGTTTTACAACTGTTTTTAACCGTGAAACAATTTTTATACAGAATATTGCAATAAGTGTCTTCTCATTGTACATGTGTAATTACATATATTTTCTCCTAACTCTTTTATCTGCCACTACTACCTACAGCTGTTTGCTGATGTTGTAACTGGGCATCATGTTCATTACAAACCAGCTGATTTTTTTGGCAAATCTTTAGATCTTTACCAAAAAAAAGTTGTGACCCTTCAATACAACTTTATAAAAGATTAATTGATTAGTTTGACTAAGTAGCAGAGCATATTTGTAATTATCTTTTTTTAATAATTGTTAGTTTGAATTCTTACATCATCAGTCTGTAAAATGTCTGAACAGGTTGAAAAATGCCATATTGATTCTTAAAAACCCAACTCAAAATCTTCATGTTTTATATTCAGTTTACAGCGAAGAAAAGATTTTTTTCTAGATATTTATAACCAGACAACTACTGTGTTAAATAAGTGATCTATGTTTTCTCCTAATTACATTTTTATCCCAACTTTTAATTTACATAATTCTTTTATTCCTTAAACTAGAAGGGCCAAAATGTTTACCATTGTCTTATTAAATGTACATAGACCTGTGCCCTTTTTTTAAAAATTCATTTTATTTTTATTTTTTACCACCACTCTGATGTAGCACAGATTGGATTGTGGTACAACATTAGTAACCAGCCCAACAAATGCCATAAAATGTAATGTAAGAAATGTTCAAAATAATGCTAAGTTCCAAATATTTCTTCAGAATAGAGAACCTGGACAAGATTTGTTTAAATTAAAACAAGATGATTATTATTAAGCGATCACTTCTCATGGGAATATGTTGATGAAGCATCCATAAGTAATTGTTCTTGCCGAATACACTGAACTGAAGCGCTCCCAGTCTTTGAGTCTGGTTAGTTCTCTTCAGACACCTTTACAAGACTGCAGTTCTGTCACCTTCCCTTCCCCTCATGGGGTCAGGCGTACTCCAGTGAGGACATCCATGTCACATCACAATGTATTCTGTAAAATAAACGATTGCATGAGAAGCTGCGGCAACCAGATAAATATCTACTTGTGTGCTTTCATTCCAGACCTAAATCACAATTATGGCGCATAATACTGAGTGTAATGCATGTGTTAAAGCCAAGGTCTGCATAGTGTCTGCGCCGGCTCGCATGTGTTTTATGGACACACTGGACATTACAGCTGTGCTGGTGCTGTAGATGCACGGCTGAAAAAGGAAATGAGACTCCGGCATGTCAATGGATATTATAACCATAGGAAACAAGAACATAACAATTTAGAATACACAGACTCTCGGAAATGCGTGACACTAGAGGAGCAGGAAGACGGAGGGAGAGGAAGGGATGGATGAAACAGAGGATGAGGGAGAGATATTAGTTACTGAAGGATCAAAAGTTGAGATGGAGAGCAAGACAGTGGCAGTTTTGCACGACATCCTTTCCTCGAGCGCCACTTATACGCTGAGTGATTGTGCAAAATTGTATGTAAAATGCTCAGAGCGTGTCTTGTTTGCTGGATGGAAAACTCTGCAGCTGCTGACTTATCTCGCCATCTGATTCCATTTGTAGCCTTTCCTCTGGAATGGAAAAAATAGTGTACTCGCATCTCAATTCTTTGACACAGAGTTTTTACTGAATGTAAGCCAGACTTTTCTAATTGGAGTCATGTCCATGTCCTATCTCCCTGCAATACAGGACACTTTCCACTTCTTTTCACTGACACTTTGATTTTTATTCAAAGTCAGACAATCCTACGGCCCTTTACCATGGTTGAGTCCATTACTCTGACCAGAATTTAACTGGTAATTTTCATCCGGTAATGGCTTTTCAGTTTGCTTATAAATACTTGTAGTCTAAACACAAACTTTACCCAATGTATTGAGCACTGGCAGCTGCAGCCTCTGTCTCAGAGATGGTTGTTTTCTTTAGTCCAGGTTCTCGCTACTTCAAAACCAATTAGCTAGGGCTCAACTTGTGATCATTCATCTGCCTTGATACAGTCATAAACATATAGCATAAACATACACAGAGAAACGCAAGCCTGCCCTCGGTTCTATTTGTTTCTGTAACCCATCCTCCCTGTGTCACACAGACATCTCCTGCACCAAAGTCCTTAAACGGCTTGACGCAAACCCCTCTGCTTCATTAATCATTCATTGACATGCGTCTTGGATGGAAAAGTTGCAACTCTGACAAAAAAGGATGTTCCAAAAATCTCTGGGGAGACCATTCAAGTTTGACGGACGTGCGTTCCATTGGTTACAGAAAATAACATGCCACAAGGGCCCTACCATGTAGTCCGGCTCATGGATATGAACTAGAATATGGCCTCAATGATAACATTTACCTCAACTGTATATACAGTACAGTGGCTGGGCCTGTGAGGAATAGTAACAAAGTGTCATAGTGAAACATATTAACAACTGATGGTGTCCATATGTTAGCAGGGTTAAGTGTTGAAGCAAAGACTGAGACTAAAAAAAAAAAAAAATTACATTTGGCAGATCATTTAAAATGACAACAAAAGGAAAGTAGCTCAGCTAATTGTTATACTAGTGGCTTCATATCACAAGCATACATTGGTATGCAACATGTTAATATAAGCAGTTTACACGCACGACACAAGCTGCCCATTTACATCTTTAATTCCCTTCAGTCAACTCACCCCATCAGTAGTGTCTGCCTTCTTCACTGCTGCCCAGGAATGTAATGGAATGCTAGTTATGAGGTATGGAAGGAGGCTGCCATCCCAGAAAGACCAATTACACCATCGTACCTCCCCGCCTGGCTGCTCACAGCGAAGCAGGATTCTGTAGCAACTATCAGATTTATGTGTTTCATATACCCTTAAGAAAGTATATGGCCTTAGAGGAGCAAGGTCATGATAAAAGGGTGCTGATCAATATCTGAATGAAAAGCCATTTGGGAAGTTTTTAGGGCTTTTTTCCCCCCCCCTCCTTTCTGCCTGGCTGCAATATCTGCAGAGTATCGATTGTGCAGGGCCAGTACTTAGTCAAAGGCTATCTCCTTTGACTAACCCCTTTGCAGCATGTCAGCCCCCACCTCCTTCTTCCTCTTGATAGATTGGTATGCTTCCAGCCACTGTAATTACACCATGGGACCAGCAGGCCATTTATTTTGCTACTTTCAACATTTGCCAAAAAAAAGGAAAAAAATGCCTTTATCTTTAGAATCCAGCACTTTCTTGTGCAACTAAAGCTAAAGAAAGGACACACAAAACACCTGCGATTTTTGCTATAGAGCATATAGTATTGTAAAGACTGAGTGTTATCCTTTCCTCGTAGATCTTCACCTTATGTTCTTGTGGTGGATTTACCTCAGATGACCGTTAGTGTGTCTGAGGTCAAGTTCAGCGCCATTCGTACAGGACCAGACAAAAGGAAGTTTGATGTAAATAATGTAGTCTCATGAAGGAAAAGTCTCATGTTGGGGAAAAAAGTAGCGGGGCTGATTTGGCACAGGTAGTTTTTTACTTTCTTTTAATCTTTTAGTTTGGGAAGATATTTAAAATACCGGTATGTATCATAATATTTAAAAAAAATAAATAAAAAAAAATAAGATGAAACGTGTTTTTTCCAGATTTAAAAATATATGTAGGTCCTTAAAATGACTAAATGGTCATTCAAGTTGGTAATGTATCAGTGTTGTAATGGCCAAAGCTAAGTGATTTAGAAACATAAGGAGATGCTCATGAACAGCAGAAAGACCAATATGAGATTGTCAAGCTTTGCAAGACACTGAAGCAAGAAACTCCACCGCCTTACATACTGGGTAAAAAAAGAGAAGACATAAATTACTTGTTTAGTGTACACCAAATTGGCAGTAATCCCTTTATTCTAGCAGGTGGGTTTCAGACATTGTAAACTAACCTAAAATTTGTTTTCAAAAGTTTTAAATAAATACTTTAGAGCTTTAATGTCAGACTTCTTAGTTGGTTTTGATGTTTAAGGTGTAAGGTTAAACACGGCTCCATGTTTGTGTTAAAATGGGAACCTGCAGTGCGGGGGAAGGGAAAAAACCCCGAAAACGTTTGAGACTTCCAATCTCAGCTGACCTTGAGCTCCTCCGCTGTGTTTTTCTTTTGGGGTGTGTTAGAAGCGTGGGTATATGTGCTTAGATTTGTCATACCTTCCAAGATCAGCTCTGAAAGCTAGAGGTCAGAGGATTATTACAATGGGCCAGTAATGGCAGAATTATGCAACTCCAGTCCAGTGGATGCCCTCATTACCTCGCTGTAGTGGTGATAAATGGCCTTAAATGCATGTTGTCAAAATATCAGGAAAAATGTGACTCTACATCAAAAATACAGATGGTACCACTTTGGTGCTGTTGCAGTGAAAGTCTGTTTATACATTTTATGATCTTGTTGATACTTCTATAATACTGATAATGCAAGAAGTGGAGACATTCTCTTTTGATGGGCAAAAAGCTTTTTTATGCAGCATGTTAAACACTCCTGTCTTTGTGTAGTATTCACTGCCTTCTAATACAGCACTCCTCCTCTTCCCTTCTCTAAAATCTGATAAAGTCGGTGTGTAATCATCTTTCTTTTGTTGGCAAATTTACACAGAATGTAATTGCTCCTAATTGGAAACCTCATGCTAAGCTGGTGGTAATTAGGCCTTGATTTGCATTATTTCATATGGCTGCACTGCATTGTGGGGAGTCTGCAGCCTTTTTGCCTTCCACCCTTGGGATTGCTTTGATCCTCATATGCTGGTGATGTTGCAGAGAAGCGTGCTCGCTTTTCTTAGATCACTTTAGAAAGCTGCTGGATAAATGGGAGTTAATTGGAAGGAATGATAGGTGCTTATGTCTTCTTGATAATGAAGGTGCCAAAACCCTTGTAGTGTTTAGCAAGTTTACCAAACATGTGTGATCAAGCTAAAGGATACCAACTTGCATTTAAGTTTACATTTAGAATTTTTATTTTTTTACGATGTAAACATGTCTGCATAAAACGGTTTAGATATGTTGATGTACCGTTTGATTTCATCTGATGAATGGAAAAAGAAGTTAATTTATTATTAGGATGTACAAAATTACATGCAAACTGTGATTTGAAAGGATAAGATGGAAACGTTTTCATGTCGGTGACCCCAGCATCACCTTTTCCGTGTCTTGTAAACAACATTAGCTGAGGTGAATTAACACATGTAAGACGGTCTCTTGTACAACCCATTGGAGTGGGAAGGATAGACATTAATGCACAAGTAGAAAATCACTCCTGTGCAACTTAATCATGCCTAACAATTTCAGTGGGAAGGTGTTTGGTCCTGTTTCATTTTAATTTGAGCCTGGAGATCCCATCGAAGCCATCGCTGCCACCGTTTGACAAAGAGCCAGTGCTCCAGCAGCCGCTCCTCAACATGACAAATCCCCAATCTCCCTCTGCTCTCCTGTTTCTTCTAAACACATGGTTTATGCAAATCAAAGCAAAATGATCTTGGGGATAGCAGCAATGTTTGAGCAATTTGAGGGCTGCCAATAGGAACTGGCATTAAGATAGAATAAGCAAGGGGGGAAATCTCCAGTTCATATGCAGGTCTCATTGACTGTACCCAAATTAATTTAGCAGAAAGGTTATGAATGACTGTTTGTGCCAAAGTGCAGTCGCTTGTAGTGATATATGAAAGCAAATCCACTCTGCATACTATAATAAAGGTCATGTTATCATTCTCATGCTATCAAGATGCTGTGAATGTAAACCCACGCATAACTGTATTTATTTTCGATACCTGTCTATATTTACCGTCAGTCCCCCAAAATGCAGACTTCCACTGAAATAATATTTTAAAAAATTAATAACAAAAAATCAGGAAGGGAAAATGATTTCCCTAAGGATGATTTAACACTTATTTCTAGTATAACTTTTTTAACACACACACACACACACACACACACACACACACACACACACACACACACACACACACACACACACAAACTTGTAAAGACCGAAACTGATGAGAAAACTTCAACTTGTCTGTGTTTTGTCTGAATTCATCCTGATGGATCATCGTCATTTGTCCTTGTCACCAAACAAGCAATAGCACCATTGAAGCA
Organism: Telmatherina bonti; assembly: GCF_933228915.1. NCBI lineage: Eukaryota > Metazoa > Chordata > Actinopteri > Atheriniformes > Telmatherinidae > Telmatherina > Telmatherina bonti. Next base: position 27,838,545 of record NC_136621.1, read on the forward strand.
GAGCTGCTATCAAACTTTCAGGACCTGCAGAGAGAATCTATTAACATGTTTAAACTGTCCATTTGATATTGATAAGCCATTTTAAGGCACATGCTCAACAATTTGCACTGCTTGATCCCATTAATGTACCATATGATGATTAACAGAAAGGGCATGAATTTACAGTTTGTTTTAGTTGCTTAGTGACAGATTAGTGCTTTATTTGTAATATTAAATCCTAACCACTCCTTCAGGGAATTTGAGCTAGTGTAGCCAAAAACTAACATTTCATTTCAAAATATTATATAAATATAAAAGGAAGATTATAAAAACCAATGCCAACAACAAATATCTTAGCATTCTAGCTAGCTGTCAGTTTGTTGAACTAATGCTTTTAATAAATGAATTAGAAGTTATCAGCTGCCATATCATGATGCATTTCTTAAATGTTTCTGCTTTTTGCAGGTTTGGCATTAATCCTTCTGGAAAATTTTTACTGTAGAAGACATAGTTAATATAATTCATCTGGCCCTGCACTGGACTAAACGTTTAAATTTCTAAATAAACATTGCATTAGTCCTGAACACTCCTATCACTTTTTATTTATTTTTAATCTACCTCAACCATACCGAACCTTACTTGATGTAAATGAACAATTCAGTAGTGCAACTTAAAGTCCAACAGTAAGACACAGCCTTGCCGTGTTGCTTTTGGTCTGTATTGGGTTTGTTAAATTAAAGGCAAATTGTTTTTTGTTTGTTGATAAAGCAGAAAGAGAATCATAAAGGGAGACACTTGAACTCCAATCCTTCATTCTCTTTTTCTTGTTCCTTAAAATGTACAACTTCAGCTTCTTCAATGTTAAATCAACATTCAGAAGATGTCAAAAACAATATCATTTGCTTTGTCACGTAACTTTTTTGGAATTTGTTTCATCACTAGCCAGTGATGAAACAAATAGTTTTAGACATAGTTTTATGTACATAAAACAAACAAACAAAAAAAGTATCAACAGTTTCACCTTTACGAACACAAGCACAAAGCTTTGTGTTTGACTTGCAAACACATATAGATGTGTTATTCAGATATTAAAAAGAGAAAAAGAATCACCTCTGTGTCTCTGCACCACTTTTATCAGCAGCCACTTCGAGCTTATCGAGCAGGCCTTCCAGACACCTTTTATGACCAAACTAATTACTAATTACACAAGTGGCTGACGTGAGCCACGGTGCAACACTGGCCCTTTTGTTATTTTAATTGTTGTTATTTTGAAGAATGGTGCCTCTGTAAATTCTGCCCAGGATGCCCTGTGAGGATGGATGAGCTCTGAATTATTTATTATCTTTGTGGAAACACACTCAGTATTCAGTATGGGGGTTGCATAGCGTTGTACATCTCCATTCTTGTTATGGCGGCACTCTCATCAGGGATTGATGACGAGGTATCTTTCATCTGCCATCCACTTCTGCTTGGACTGCAACATTAGGGCTTCCGCTGTCGCCTGTTGTGGATGAATATGACTGGCGTAGGTGATCCCCACCCCTTCCAACGCCATGACTAATTACACCAGGCTTCGCTTCTCGTCCTGACGGATTAATGTGCATTGTGCAAATCAGACAGATCCCCACCTTCCAAGAGACTGTGTGCCACACACAACCTTGATAATTATTTTCATAGATGAATACCATTGCAGGCAGGATGATGAAGTAGCCATTTGTGTTGCAAGCCTATCACATGCAAACACAGAGCACCGTCTTTGTCACAGCAGAGAAATCTGGTCCTGCACACACCTCTGTCCTGTGTGACTCTTTCCAACTTGCATTATTTGGAGCCGCGTTCACTTTTCCTCTTCAACCAGGCAAGACTGAGCTCAGCACTTTCACATTGTAGTTCACTGCCCTCTGAAATATGTAACTCTCACAGGCAGGTTTACATCCACGCTTAAAACATAAGCAACAGAAAAAGTCGATTCATTGATCAGCTTTTTGAGACAGAATTTTCTTCATTTATTTTTGGCTTTTTATTAGTAATACATAAAATAATCAAAGGCTTTTATTAGCTAGGACGTCCATTTTCTCTTTAGAATTTAAAAGGCCGCTTGGAAATTTTTTTTTTTTTTTTTTTTTTTGCGTAAAGCTACTTTCCCTTTTAGAGGCCCCTGTGTGATCATTGGTGCTGGACTGAAGATTTGTGAGGAGCCCCCAGCCAGACCAGCGTTCAAGAGCAGGTCACATAAAGTATGCTGGGGTTCTCCCGTCATAGCCTATGCCACTGACACCATAAACTGTCTTCCTAAAGCATCTGAAATCCCAGGACGCACTGCGGCTTCTTATGAACTGCTTTGTCTTGTTTCTTTTTTTTTTTTTTTTATAAAGGGAAAAATGTTTTGGGTTACACATGTTTAACTGGATGTATAACGAGAGTGGATCCTGCTGACCAGTGAAAGCCATTTTCACTTTACACGTCTTAAAAATGGAAAAAAGAAACATTTGCAGGAAGGAATTTATGTTAAATCAAAATTTATTTCAACTCCACATCTTAAAACATAAAAGATTTCTTGATTTTTCTGATTGCTTGTCTCTTGATAATGTCTAGTTAGTTCCAAGTAATGTAACTATTTCTACTGAATCAGTCAGGATTTAGTCTTACTGAAGACACGTACACACATCCAAATGCATTCAGTATTTACATGTAAAAACTAAAAAGTGGATTTACTTTTTATCTCATTGATAAATGAATATCTGTGGGGTTTATCAAACTTTAAAAACTTTTTGTTGAGCCTTCATGCCATGCTTGATAACAAATTATAATTTGGTTAAACCTTTCAAATTGATTCAATTGAAACAAAGTACACTTTACACACTAAATCCTAAACACACAGTGAGTTCTCACTTTAAGTTACAGTAATACTTTATGTATTTAAAGACTTGAACAACTTGCTGACCAGCTCTGGTAAATGGAGATGTTAAAAAGAAAAATGGGGGCCATAGACAGTGATTAATATTAGTAATTCTTTCCCCTGCCTTCCCCCATGTTTGTAATGGCCTTCTCCTTATCCTGCTAGCCATGAGTCTTGACAAGAGGTATCCTGCTGGGCTTGAAATGAGCCTAGAATGGAAGCACGTGTCCCCAAAGTGTGTGGAAAATGATCAGTGTTGTGTGCTCATTCAAGTGTGATGGTACTCACTCACCCTGTTCAACTTTTCAAAACAAAGTTTTTTTTTGGGGGGGGGGTTGCAAGAGAAGGGGACACCTTTACTTCTGGGATAGACATCATATCAATGTCAGGAGTTGGAGGCAATAATCTGATGAGTCTTACTGAGAGTTATATGAAAAAGAAACGCCAAACACAATGCAGGCTTTATGTGTGTTTGCATGGACCAAGTGCTAATGCTGGGCTGCTATACCATGCTGGCTGGTAATTGCTAACATATGTGCTACCTCTGTCTCGCTGCAGCCGACCGAGGGAGTTCTGGCGCCTGGACTACTGGGAGGACGATTTAAGGAGGCGACGCCGCTTCATCAGGAATCCTTTCGGATCCAGTCACTCAGAAGCTACGCTCAAAGTGGCAGCTGAACACGGTCAGTCCCGTCCACCACATCTGCTCATCTCTGCCCGCTGCTGCTTGCACACCCTTTCTTTCCCACTTCCACAAGGTACAAGGCTATAAAATTTAGTCCTCCTGTTGCAGTAAAAGATTTATTGCACCACAACATACAATAAAATCACACCCACATATGATTTTCACACCGCTAATTTCATAGCCTATGTTCCACTATGCAAAGCAAACGAAACAGAGTAGTGGTTTATTTTATTTCAATCAGTCAAGAACCGAGTAATATGACTTTTTTTGAAAAATTTATTTATGTTTTTATATTTTATTTATTTTCTGTTTCTTTTCTTAATGGCTGCATAACAGTGGCTGATATTATTGGTAAGTAGAAATCCCAGTCATAATGTTAAACTCCGTTGTGAATTTTGTGTTTGGTGAAAGTTAATAGACGATTACAGCTTTAGCTGCTTTCAAACCAAATGATGCATTACTGGATAGTGGATTTTCTGTCGATATTAAAACTATTTACAGCTGATTTCCAGATTGGTTTAATAGAAGATATTATATTTGATCTTCATAAGAAAAGTTTTTTTATTTTGCTCTTAGTTTTGCCATGTTTAGCTTTAAAGATTATTTTAAAACAGTGACAAAACTTTAACAAAGTTATCAAAGGAGGTAGAGATTCATTATTTAAAACTAAAAACTTTGAATATCTTCCCTTTTGAAATTAAAATCAGGAGTAATCAACTATGTTTTTGTATAAATTAATCTTTAAATAACTTTTTTTTTTTACTGAAGTGAACACATCTGTTCCTTCCAAGGTCCTAAACTTGGATCAATACAAAGCTAATAACATATAAAATTACACTGTCATTGTTTATATATAGATTAAAAAAAAAAAACTCAGCTAAAATACAAAATCAGTGTTTTGAAAACTATGTATTTGCATTAATTCTACAGGTATTAAGAGGGTAGTTATTAGCAAGGTAAGTTGCAGAAGCATAGAGCTGTCACCTTAATTTGATAAAAAGAATTAGACTTTATCGTGTTATAACAGGATAGTTTTATTGTAAAAACGTAAAATGTATCTCATTCCAACTTCATGTGGTTTATAGTAAAAACATGAAACACAAAACTCTATGCAGATTGTGTTGCAACCTAAAAATATCTTTTTCTGGAAATTATTCTCATCTTGCAGAGACATATCAGTTGTTTTGTCGAGAAATAATTATTCTGCTCTGATTTATTGTTGTACACACACGAATGTGGGACAGTTATAAGTAACTCATGTCACCTGCGTGCGCACAGTGAGATTGTGTGTCTGAGTGTGTGTTGCTTTTGGTTATCAGGTACTAGTGGTTACTCCTATGGCCTACCTGTCTTCTAAAAACTATAATTAAAATAAATGGCTATATGCCCTGCTGGGACTGGGAGAATACGAACATGTTGTCCTGACTGGTTTAAGGGTGCAACGTCAACAATTTCAGTGTACTTTAAGCTTCACCGTCACAAGCATTCCAATGAAGTACAACCTAATAAGTCATTTCTGTAATCTGCTGCATGGACAGTGTCCTCATTTAAAGAAGAAAACGGTTTATGTTCCTTATTTTTACTACAGTAAAGTAATCATGTTATAACATGATACGTTTTGTTTTGCCATCCAAGCAGACATGGGAAATATCCCTACATCTCAGACTCTACAGGCCTCAGCTTTAGTTTGGGATGGGTGCCAGAAAGAATCCTCTTCTCTCTAAGAGGCTTCCAACGTTGCATCCTCTAAACACAAGACTTGGAAAAGAATGACTGTGAAGTGTGAATAATAACTTCTTGTTTGATGAAAACCAAGTAGAGAACATTGGCATACTTTATACTGTACATTTGTTAAGCACAGTGCTGGAGCCTTTATGATTGTAGAAACTGGACATGGATATCTTGCCGTTGTTAAATCAACCATGAACTCCTCCATGTATCAGTATGTTCTAGACTCAAATGGGAGACCATCTTAGGCCAATACAATCACAGATATGGTGGAGTGATAACTTCAAGTACTTGATGGCTTCAAGTTAGTGCTGCTCAACGGGGTTCTACTGGCTATTAAAATATTTTATCTTAGTTTTTAACATAGCATATATGCCCTTTGTTGTAGTTCAATTGAGCTTTTTTT